>NC_091646.1:41867812-42234890 GCF_027580195.1 Bos mutus
TCCACTTGTGTGAATAATACTCCATATTTGAGAGCCGTAACATAAAAAGAAGTGTTTCATCTGTGCCTGGAAGGGAGGGAGAGAGGGCAGGGAAGAGACAAAAAGGGAGGGAGGGGAAGAGGGAGGTAGAAATGAAGGAAGCAAAAAAGGAAGAAAAGACAGAGATCAGAGGACCATCAGCCTTTGTTTAACACAGAGAAACATGGTGAGATTCTTAGGGTTGGGTATAAATTCCCTTTTGCTATTTACATCTCCTTTCTGAAATGAAAATGCCTATTATTAAAACATGCTTGTGGTCATTTAGAGAGCCTTATATAGAGACGAGTTACTTGCTTGCCCATGTACTGTGACAGAAAAGAAACAAGGAAACAAGAAACTCGGTCTGGGGATTTGTGGGCACTAAAGACAGAACTTTGCCTGCTTCACTATTTTAACAAGAAAGGCACTAAAAACACAGGATGAGCTGCTAGACAATCTGATAGCAAAGAATTATTTAATATTCCAAAGGGGAATAGTTATATTCCAACTTAGCATGGCCCAAATAACTGCAGTACAAGATTATATTGGTAAATTGGATATATTCACACTTAGGTTAGTATCATTTTTTTCTGCCAATTGGGTTTTCTCTCTGGGGATTTAATGAGTGTATATTTCTGCTTATATTTGTGAATTTGGATCCTTGTTTTGGATCATGATCCTGGCTGGGAGAGCCAGGAAAAAGAAACTTAGAAGACATTTATAATAAATGTTTCTTTTGTGGAACAGAAAACATACACTCACACACATGTCCCAAACACTTATACTATTTATGTTGGATTGTCTTTAGTTTCTACATGAAATATTGTTAAATATATTTAAACAGATTTTCTATCACTATAGCAAACTTATTATTCTCTTGAAGACGTGTTGCATTATTATCCTATGTGTACTGCTCATGTGCTCAAGCCTGAAAGATAAAATCTTGAATATTGCACTGCTGCTAAAAACCAAATACAAAGGTATAGATGATGATATAAGAGGGAAAGGAGGCTGACCTTTAAAGGAAAGCTGAAAGAATTATAAAAATAACATATATTTTAAATAAATATTTCAGACCAATACAGACCCAGAAGGTATACAATCTAAGTAGAGGGATAGAAATGAAAAATTACATGTATATATGAGATTAAAACACACTAGACACAGACAGACATATGTACTGTGCACACACACACACACACACTTTCTATGCTGAATTAAACATTTTAAAACCATTCATCCAAGATAGGCACTTCGGGAACAGTGGAATAAGGACCTCAAAAAGCTACTCCTTCATAAAAGCAATGACAACACTGGCAACAATCATCAAAATTTTTCAGAACACGGTCAATTAACAAGGACTTGCAACAACCCAAGCAGTGTTTATTAAAGAAAAATGGCTGAAATCTCATTAGTAACAATGAACTTCGCGGCATTTTAACATTCCCTAATTCTGGGCTCCATGCTAGCATTGAAAACCCATAGCCTTACAACTATGGTAGCTTGAAGAATGAATCAAACATTCTATATGAGATGTCTGGAAGTTTGATGAAAGCTCCATTCTTGGGGCTTGATTTCTTTGGCAAGACACAGAACCTACTCAGTGCAAACAGTTTTGTCCACGAGGACTTTATAAAAAAACTATCAATGGCCATTGTTTAACATTGCTGCTGCCTGGGATGGCATTACTACTTGGAATGAACAAGAGGCTGACCAAAAAATATAGAAAGGAAAGATTTGGGAATAAGATTCCATGGAGGATTTGGAAAGCTCTGAGATATTCATGGACATCTAAAGGTCACACATGTGAGCAAGACTGTTCACAAGCCCAAGAAAGGACCTGAAAAGATCTACTGATGAATATGGATTTCTTTTTAGTGTGATAAAAGTATTGCAAAATTGATTTTTGTTATGGTTTCACAAATCTTTACATATACTATCTTAGCATACAGTTTTATAGTTTAGCTATGTGTTAATGCTTCACTCATTTTTACTGGTGAATAACTAATGATCCATTGTATGGTTATACTATGTTTTCTTTGTCCATTCATCTATTGATAGACATTTAGGTTGTTTCTAATTTTGGCTATCTTGAGCTTTGGTATACAATTTTTTTTTATGTAGACATACACTTTCATGTCAGCAGTACCAGATAACCAAGCTAACCACAATAGATCCCCAAAGATTCTGAAAATTAAATAGTAATTGAAACGATAGTCTGAGAAAGTAAGCTAGGACCTGAGTGCTAAACTTGAGCAGGTGACTGCCTGCTAGAGTAAAACTATTTTAATAGGGCCTACATTTTCCTAACATAATAGATACAATGTTCAGGGAATAAACACACACACACACACCACCACACCAAGAACCAGATAAACATGAACTTGAATGAGAACATACAATGAACTGACTCAAACAATGAGATGAGCTAGATGTTGGGATTATCTGAAAATGATTTTAAAGCAGGTACCATAAAAATACTTGACCAATTAATTATAAATTCTCATAAAACAAATGAAAAAATAATAAAATTTCAGCAAGGAAAAGGAGTAACTAAAAATGAAAATCATAGAGCTGAAAAATACTAAATAACAATTTAAAAAACTCTATGGATAGACTCCAAGTCTATGCCCCAACCAGTAATGCTGAAGAAGCTGAAGTTGAATAGTTCTATGAAGACCTAAAAGACCTTCTAGAACTAACACCCAAAAAAGATGTCCTTTTCATCATAGGGGACTGCAATGAAAAAGTAAGAAGTCAAGAAATACCTAGAGTAATGGATAAGTTTGGCCTTGGAGTACAAAATGAAGCAGGGCAAAGGCTAACGGAGTTTTGGCAAAGGAACACACTGGTCATAACAAACATCCTCTTCCAACAATACATGAGAAGACTCATACATGGACATCACCAGGTGGTCAATATTGAAATCAGATTGATTATATTCTTTGTAGCCAAAGATGGAGAAGCTCTATACAGTCTGCAAAAACAAGATAGGGAGCTGACTGTGGCTCAGATCATGAACTCCTTATTGCAAAATTCAGACTTAAATTGAACAAAGCAGGGAAAACCCATTCAGGTATGATGTAAATCGAATCCCTTACAATTATACAGCAGAAGTAACAAATAGCTTCAAGGGATTAGATCTAATAGACAGAGTACCTGAAGAACTACGGACAGAGGTTTGTGACATGGTACCGGAGGCACTGATCAAGACCATACCCAAGAAAAAGAAATTCAAAAAAGCAAACCGGTTGTCTGAGAAGGACTTACAAATAGCCGAGACAAGAAGAAAAGTGAAAGGCAAAGGAAAAAAGGAAAGATATACCCATTTGAATGCAGAGTTGCAAAGAATAGCAAGGAGATATAAGAAAGCCTTCCTCGCTGATCAATGCAAAGAAATTGAGGAAAACAATAGAATAGGAAAAATCTCTTCAAGAAAATTAGAGATATCAAGGGAACATTTCATGCAAAAATGTACAAATAAAGGACAGAAATAGTATAGACCTAACAGAAGCAGAAGATATTAAGAAAAGGTGGCAAGAATATACAGAAGAACTATACAAAAAAGAACTTCATGACCCAGGTAATCACGATGGTGTGGTCACTCACCTAGAGGCAGACATCCTGGAATGTGAAGTCAAGTGGGCCTTAGGATGTGTCACTATGAACAAAGCTAGTGGAGGTGATGGAATTCCAGTTGAGCTATTTCAAATCCTAAAAGATGATGCTGTGAAAGTGCTGCACTCAATATGCCAGCAAATTTGGAAAACTCAGCAGTGGCCACAGGACTGGAAAAGGTCAGTTTTCATTCCAATCCCAAAGAAAGGCAATGCCAAAGAATGCTCAGACTACTGCACAATTGAACTCAACTCACACGCTAGCCAAGTAATGCTCAAAATTCTCCAAGCCAGCCTTCAATAGTACATAAACCAAGAACTTCCAGACATTAAAGCTAGATTTAGAAAAGGCAGAGGAACCAGAGATCAAAGTGCCTACATTTGTTGGATCATCAAAAAAGCAAGAGAGTTCCAGAAAAAAATCTACTTCTGTTTTACTGATTATGCCAAAGCCTTTGACTATGTAGATCACAACAAATTGTGGAAGATTCTTCAAGAGGTGGGAATACCAGACCACCTTACCTGCCTCCTTAGAAATCTGTATGCAAGTCAAGAAGCAACAGTTAGAAACGAATGTGGAACAACAGACTGGTTCCTAATTGGAAAAGGAGTTTGCCAAGGCTGTACATTGTCACTCTGCTTATTTAACTTATATGCAGAATACATCATGCAAAATGCTGGGCTGGATGAAGCACAAGGTGGAACCAAGATTGCTGGGAGAAATATCAATAACCCAGATATGCAGACGAAAACATCCTTATGGCAGATAGTGAGGCAGAAAGCGAAGAAGAACTGAAGAGCCTCTTGATGAAAGTGAAAGTCGAGTGTGAAAAAGCTGGCTTAAAGCTCAAAATTCAAAAAATGAAGATCATGGCATCTGCTCCCATCACTTCATGGCAAATAGATGGGAAAACAATGGAAATAGTGACAGACTTTTTTTGGTGGGGTCTCCAAAATCACTGCAGATAATGACTGCAGCTGTGAAATGTATACCTGTGGCGGATTCATTTCAATATATGGCAAAACCAATACAATATTGTAAAGTTAAAAATAAAATTAAAAAACTAAAAAAAAGATCAAAAAAATAAATAAATAAAAATAAAAGACGCTTGCTCCTTGGAAGAAAAGCTATGACCAACCTGGACAGCATATTAAAAAGCAGAGACATTACTTTGCCAACAAAGGTCTTTCTAGTCAAAGCTATGGTTTTTCCAGTAGTCATATATGGATGTGAGAGTTGGACTATAAAGAAAGCTGAGCACTGAAGAATTGATGCTTTTGAACTGTGGTTTTGGAGAAAACTCTTGAGAGTCCTTTGGACTGCAAGGAGATCCAATCAGTTCATCCTAAAGGAAATCAGTCCTGAATATTCCTTGGAAGGACTGATGCTGAAGTTGAAACTCCAATACTTTGGCCACCTTATTCAAAGAACTGACCCACTGGAAAAGACCCTGATACTGGCAAAGATTGAAGGCAGGAGGAGAAGTGGATGATGGAGGATGGGATGGTTGGATGGTCTCACTGAGTCGATGGACATGAGTTTGAGCAGGCTCCGGGAGTTGGTGATGGACAGCGAAGCCTGGCCTGCTGCAGTCCATGGGGTTGCAATGAGTCAGACACGACTGAGCTACTCAACTGAACTGATGGATAGACTCAGTAGTAGAGTGGATATATCGGCTGATAGAATATGCAGACTTGATGATGCAGTATAGTTCATACAATCTAAACAGTAGAAAGCCAGTAAACTGAATAATAATAATAATTAAAAAAACAGAGTCTCACAGAGTTGCAGGAAAATAACAAAAGGTCTTATATTTTTATCCTGAGTCTCAGAATGAGAGGGGAAAAACAGTGAGGCTGAAAGAGTATTTAAAGAGATAATGGCTGAGTTTTTCCCCAAACAGATAGAGTCTACAGTTCTAGATCCAGCAAAAGAATAATTTAGTATTAAAAGATAAATACAGACATCTTTGGATGAAGGAAAAGTAAAAGAATTGGTTGCTAGCAGATATACCATTAAAGCTTGATTAAGGGACATGCTTCAAACAAAAAAGAAAATGATAAATGAAAGAATCTTTAAGCATGAGGAAGGAAGAAGGAAAAACAGAAAAGAGCAGAAATATGAGTACACACAATTGACTAGCCTTTTATTCATGAGCTTTGTAAATCTTATTTGATGACAGAAAAAATATAACATTTAGACTAAAAACAATAATATTTAAAACTGGGGAAGGTAAAGAGATAAAGGGAAGTGAATGATCTATATGTCACTCAAATTGGTAAAATGATAACACCATTAGCCTGCCACAAGGCACATACATATAAGGATAATACACAAAGCAACCTGTACAAAAGTTTTATAAAAATAAAGATACACTCAAAATAACTGTAAATAAATCAAGATGCAATCTTAGAAGGTATTCAAGTAGCCACAATAAGACAAGAAAAGAGAAACATAGGAACAAGAACTAGAGGAAACAGAATGAAAAACAAAATCAATAATAAACAGTATTATCATGGACATATAGACCAATGAAATACAATACAGACCCCAGAAAAAAGTCCTCACATATTTAGCCAATTGATTTTCAATAAGGGTACCAAAATCATTCAATGGGGAAAGGAAAATCTTCAACCCACTCAGAAACTGATTATATATTAAAGAATAAAGGTAGACCTTTACCTTACAGTTTATGTAAAAACTAAATCAAAAGGCATCAGAGCCCTAAACTTAAAAGCTAAAATTAGAAAACCCTTAAAAGAAAACCTCATGACATTAAAGTTTGGCAGTGATTTCTTGGATAGGGCACCAAAAGATTGGGTAACAACAAGAAGTTATAGATATATACACACGCACACGCACGCACATACATACCTATATATATATAGATGCATATATATGACTTCACTAAAATTGAAAACTTTTGCACATCAAAGGACATGATCAAGAAGAAGAAAAGATAATTACAGACTAGGAGAAAATATTTGCAAATCTTTCAAGGGATTAATAAAATCTGTATTTCAACAACAAAAACAACACAATTCAAAAATGAGCAAAGAATTTGAATAGATACTTCTTTCAAAGAAGATATACAAACGTCCAATAAGCACATAAAAGCTCAACATCACCAGTAATTAAGAAAATACAATTAAAAATCACAATGAGATGACACTTCAAACCCATAAGGATGACTATTATTAAAATAAAAAGAAAATACTCATAAAATAAGCATTGGTAAGGATGTGGGAAAATTGAGGATCTGTGCAGTACTCGGGAAAATAAATTGTGCAACCACTACGGTAACTAGTAGTTTCTTAAAAATTTAAACACAGATCTACCACACAACTCAGCAACTCTATTTCTAAGAATATGCTGAAATGAATTGAAAGCAAGGATTCAAAGATACTTGTACATTGGTATTTTAGCAGCATTATTCACCGTAGCCAAAAGATATAAACAATCCAATACTTTTCAGTAGGTGAATGGAAAATAAAATGTAATATATAAATACAATGGAATATTATTAAGCTATAAAAAGAATGGAACTTTGATGTATGCTACAACATACTGAAAACATGAAAATATCATGCTAAGTGAAGTAAACCAGAGACATTAAGGGAATACTGTATTTGTATTAATATTGTATTTATCTTTATTGTACAAATACAAATATTGTACTGCATTATTTGTATTTGTATACAAATATTGTATTAAGACAATTGATTCCACCTATATGAAGTACCTAGAATAGGTAAATCCACAGAGAATAAAGGTAGAATGGGGTTATCATAGGATAGGAGAGAGGGGAAATGAGGAGTTATTGCTTAATGTGTACAGAGTTTATGCTTGAGTTAATGAAAAATTTGGGGTATAGACAGTGGTGATGGATATACTACATTCTGAATGTATTAATATTCAATGCCACTAAATTATATATTTATAATGTTAACATGATAAATATTATGTATATTTTACCATAATAAAATGGTAAAATTAATTAAATGATTATCTTAAATATAAATGATCTCAATGCACCAATCTAAAGTGTTATGATTAGCATAGTGGATAAAAGAGCAGGACCCAAATATATACTATATAAGAACTCATTTGAATTTCAATAGCATAGGTATGTTTAATATAAAAGGATGAAAAAAGATATACCATGAAATTATTTATCCAGAAAAAAAAGAATGTATTTATTAATATCAGAGAAAATAGACCTCAGAGCAAAGAAAATAACTGGAGACAAAGAGGTACTTTACATAATGACATAATAATCTGTTAGGAAAACATGATGATCCTGAGATGCGTATGTACCAAACAAGACAGCCTCAAAATATAAGAAGCAAAAACTGATGGAACCATAAACATGAAGAGACAAATTAAAAAATTATAGCAACACCCTTATCTCAGCATCTGATAGAATTAGTGGACATAAAATCAGTAATATTATAAAACAACTGAAAATACAACCAAACAATAAGATCTCACTGTAGTAATCAGAGTACTCCACTCAACATCAGACTAGATAACTTTTTTGTGTCCAAAGAACATTCAGCAAAACAGACCATATCCTACACCATGATACAAACATCAACAAATTTAAAATAATTAAAACTTTACAGATTATGTTATCTGATCATAGTGGAATCAAACTAGAAACCAATGGCAGAATGAAAAACAGGAAAGATCTCCAAATACTTGGAAATTAAACAATGCATATCAAAATAATGCATGGATCAAAAGGAGGTTTCAAAGGAAATTAAAAATACTCAGAACTGGATATAACTAAATTTACAGCATGGTAATATATGAGATGAAGCTAAAGAAGTTCTGAAAGGGAAATTTATAGCACTAAATTTATGGCACTTTTATCAGAAACAAGGAAAGATCTGAAATCTATAGTTTAAGGTCCTACTTCAAGAAACCAGAAAGACAAGCGCTAAATAACTCCAGAGTAAGAAGGAAAGAAAGAATAAACAGGAGAAATCAATAAAATTGGAAATGGGAAAACAAATCAAGAAAATCAATAAAACAAAAAGCTGGTACTTTGATAACAATTAATGAAATGGAGAGTTGTATAGTAAGACAGACAAAAATTGAGAGAAGATATAAATTACCAATACCAGGAATGAAATAAGGGATATTACTACAGACTGCACAACCACTAAGCTTTCCCAGATGGTGCTAGTGGTAAAGAACGTGCCTGCCATTGCAGGAGCCATAAGAGATGTGGGTTTGACCCCTGAGTTGGGAAGATCCTTTGGAGAAGGGCATGGCAACCCACTCTGGTATTCTTGTCTGGAGAATCCTGTGGACAGAGGAGCCTAGCAGGCTACAGTCCATGGGGTCGCAGAGTCAGACATAACTGAAGTGACTTAGCATGCATGTATAAAAATAATTATTCACCATGAGCAAGTAGCAGTCACAGTAAGCATGCCAAGATAGTTCAAGATTTGAGTTCAATTGGTGTAATTGACAATATTAAGAACAAAAGTAATAGGAACATGTCAATTTATTTGGGAAGACCTCTGGAGGAGGGCATGGCAACCCACTCCAGTGTTCTTGCCTGGAAAATTCCATAGACAAAAGAGCCTGGAGGGCTACAGTCCATGGGGTCGCAAAGAGTTGGACATGACTGAAGCAACTTAGCTCGTATGCATACGCAATATTAAAGAAGAAAAGTGATATGAACATGTCAATTGATTGAGAAACAGCATTTGACAAAATTCAGAACAAATTTATTATAAAAACTGTCAAGTTAAGCCAGTCCAGGTTCAATGCATGATACTGGATGCTTGGGGCTAGTGCACTGGGACGACCCAGAGGGATGGTATGGGGAAGGAGGAGGGAGGAGGGTTCAGGATGGGGAACACATGTATACCTGTGGCGGATTCACTTTGATATTTGGCAAAACTAATACAATTTTGTAAAGTTTAAAAATAAAAAAAAAAGAATAGAATTACCTTGAAATGAAAAGGAGCATGTGTCAAAAATCTATAGCTGAGATTTCCCTGTGGTCCAGTGGTAATGGCACTCCACTCCAGTACTCTTGCCTGGAAAATCCCATGGACTGAGGAGCCTGGTGGGCCGCAGTCCATGGGGTCACTAAGAGTCGGACACGACTGAGCAACTTCACTTTCACTTTTCACTTTCATGCACTGGAGAAGGAAATGGCAACCCACTCCAGTGTTCTTGCCTGGAGAATCCCAGGGATGGGGGAGCCTGGTGGGCTGCCATCTATGGGGTCGCACAGAGTCGGACACGACTGAAGTGACTTAGCAGCAGCCAATGGTTAAGAATCCACCTTCCAATGCAGGGCACATGGGTTTGATCCCTGCATCACTTCATGGGAAATAGATGGGGAAACAGTGGAAACAGTGTCAGACTTTATTTTTCTGGGCTCCAAAATCACTACAGATGGTGACTGCAGCCATGAAATTAAAAGACACTTACTCCTTGGAAGGAAAGTTATGACCAACCTAGATAGCATATTCAAAAGCAGAGACATTACTTTGCCAAGAAAGGTTCATCTAGTCAAGGCTATTGTTTTTCCTGTGGTCATGTATGGATGTGAGAGTTGGACTGTGAAGAAGGCTGAGCACTGAAGAATTGATGCTCTTGAACTGTGGTGTTGGAGAAGGCTCTTGAGAGTCCCTTGGACTGCAAGGAGATCCAACCAGTCCATTCTGAAGGAGATCAGCCCTGGGATTTCTTTGGAAGGAATGATGCTAAAGCTGAAACTCCAGTACTTTGGCCACCTCATGCGAAGAGTTGACTCATTGGAAAAGACTCTGATGCTGGGAGGGATTGGGGGCAGGAGGAAAAGGGGATGACAGAGGATGAGATGGCTGGATGGCATCACTGACTGGATGGACGTGAGTCTGAGTGAAATCCGGGAGTTGGTGATGGACAGGGAGGCCTGGCGTGCTGCGATTCATGGGGTCGCAAAGAGTTGAACAGGACTGAGTGACTGATCTGATCTGATCTGATCTGAGGAACTACGATCCCACTTGCCATGAGACAACTAAGCAGGTGCCACAACTAAGACCTGACACAAATAAGTAAATATTTTAGGAAAAAAAAAATCTACCACTAACATCATACTTAATTGTGAAAGACTGAATATTTTCCCTTGAATATCATCTACAAGACAAGGATGTCTGTAACCATATTTATTCAAAATAGTACTGGAAATTCTAGTTACCATTATAAGTCAAAAAAAGGGAACATGGTTGGAGGAAGCATATTGATTTCTAAGAAAGAAATAAATTTGAAGATGACAGGATTGTTTAAACAGAACATCCAGGGAACCTACCAACAAACAGTAGAACTAATAAATGAATTTAGCAATTTCACAGGACACACGGAGAAGGTAAATGCACAAAAACTCAACTGTATTTCTGTGTAATACAAGTAAACATGTAGAAACCAAAATTTAAAACACAATACCATTTATAATTTATGCAAGGAAAAGAAATAGCTACAAACTTAACAAAACATGTACAGGATCTATATGTTGAAAACTACAAAATACTGATGAGGGAAATCAAAGAACACTATAAGTGGAGATTGGAAGACAGAGCATGCAAATATATGTGTTCTCCCCAAATGAACTTTTAAATATAATTATATTATATTATATATATATATATATATAGTATAATTAGGAAATATCCTAATCTCAACCAGGAATTTTCAGAGACAGGCTTATTCTAAAATTTATATGAAAATGCACATGCCCTAGAATAGTGAAAAGAATCTTGACAAAAAAAAAAAGAATTAATTAGGAGGAATCACTCTACCTAAAATAAGTCTAGTTATGTAGCTACAATTATCAAGATGGAGTGGTATTCATGGAGGATAGACCTAGATCAATAGAAAAGATATAAAACCCAGAAACAAACTCACAGAATCATGCAAAATAGATTTTTGATAAAGGTGAAAAGCAATTCAATGGAATGAGTATAACATTTTCAACAAATGAATCCAGAATGCTCATATATTTGTAAACAAAAAAAGAAGAAAGGAGAGAGACAGAACCTCACCTTAAAACCCATAACTTGTACAAAAGTTAACTAAGATGGATCATGGACTTAAATATAAAATTTAAAACTTTTAGGGGGAAAAAAAAAAAAACAAGAGAATATCTTTAGAATCCAGAGTTTTCAAAGAGTACCTAGACTTGACAACAAAAGCACAATCCATAAAAACAAATAAAGGAGATGTCATCAAATTAAAAATATTTACTTTGTTAAAGACTTTTCTAAAGGCAGAAAAGACCAAAAAAAGGCATAAAAGACAAGTTATATAGTCGAAGAAAGTATCTACAAACCAAATATATAACAAAGGAATAGTATACTGAATGTATAAATAACTCTAAAAGCAACAGTTAAAAAAAAAAAAAAGAACAATTTGATAGGAAAATGACCAGAAGATATAGAGAGACATTCCATCAAAGAGGATATGCTGATGGCAAATAAGTACATGAAAAAGTACATGAAAAGTCATCTGGGAGATGCAAATTAAAATCTTGATAAAGCATTACTACATAGTTATCAGAATGTCTAGAATAAAACAAAACTGACAACATCAAATGATAGCAAGGATGCAGAAAAACTTAACTGCTTATGCATTGCTCTCAGGGAGGATATAGCCATCTGGAAAACACTAAAAGTAGCTAAAAGTACTGAAAGTAGCTTAAATGAAGTCAAAGGGACTTTCAATCTCATCATTAGTCAACATTTACCAGGTGTTTACCTAATATTTTAAACATGGAAGATTCTTTGTGTGCTCCTGTGTCAGTGTGAAGACTTAAGACATTTGATTGATGGGGGTCCACCAAAAAATAGATAAGGAGAATGGGATATAGGGATCCTAAAAACATACTTCCCAATGGAAGTAGAGTATGTTGAATATCCCAGCCTTCCTCCTCAAAAGTATATAGCAACCATTTAAACACTTTCCACAATGTTCAACTTGTATTTTTGTAGTGGGTGTGCACCATGCATTGTCTTACTCTCCTTGTCAAGTCACTACAAATTTCTATTTTACAAGTTTTTAAAAATACTTTCAAAATGCCAATAAAAATGTCCAACTGCAGTGCTAAAGTTATTAAAGCCTAAAACCCAAGACCAAATCTGTCAAGATTCTCAGTTTTCATTCTTTTGTGGGAGGGACAATTGGTCCATACAAAGTACCTATGATATGTCAGTTGAGTCTGCAAAAATGTTCAACTAAAAGTTTTCTCCTTTGAGATCTTAATATCACTATTATTTTGATCATCTTTAAGACAGTCAATGACCCTTTTAATATCTATGACATAAATGGAAAAGGAAACACACTTCTTGCTATCCCAGGAGGAAAAAAGATAGAGTCCAATAAAAATAGGAAAGATATTTCAGATTCATCAACAACGTCAAGTCTTTCCCACAAGGAAGCTTTGATCACTATCCTGGAGTACATAAGGCCAACATCAGACCTCTTAGATAGAATGTCAATTTTTGGCAAGGCCTCTGCATAGGAGTTTCACTGGGACTTCCATAAGTAGTGTTCCTAAATTATTAGTTAGCTGTACAACTGTATTCACCAGGTTGAGCAGGAAAATGGAGAGTATCACTTAAACTTTCTTGCATCTGAAGTCCATGATTTCTGATAAGTGTACTGTGTTTTTCACCTTATCACTGGGGGAAAAAAGCAAGTTAAAAAAGATCAAAACATCCTCAAAAATAGGATAAAGTTTCAATTAGCTTCTAAAATTGGCCAAAATTGCAAGGGTTTCTTCTTTGGATATGAACTGTTTTTCCACCTCTCATTTCAATGTACACATCAAGATGGTTAAATCATCACAAGATGACGCAAAATTCTTGCAGTGGTGTTATTTATCATAACAGGAATGATTCAACACTGGAGAATTTTCCAAGGATGAAGCATAGTTTTAAGTACCTCCTATATCAAAAAGTACAATTGAAAATTTAGCCTCAGGAAGTATCTAAAAGTGTTATAAAGGGATTTTTAAGGTCACATGACTATATTTGGATTGCTAATTATATACTAGAAGACTTTTCACAGGGCAAACAGAAAACAATGTCTGTAAGTTTGTGATTATCAGTGGAGAAAAATTCTACCCATCTCTCTACTGAACGTGGCTAATGGGTTATTCACCAAATACCTTTGTACTTTTCATTCAACATACACACAAAGGCAGTGTTAAACTGAACTAGAGAACATGGGTACCTGCGTACACTAAGTATGCAGGAGTGGTTATAACCTCTCTTTATAGATATGATGCTTATAAACATACCTCATTTTTTCACAGATGTTATTATGGATAAACTAATCTGGGAAACAGGAATGTTTATGTAATCAAAGCACAGATGTTCATAAGGGGAACTTTGGAACTGCAGGCATGCCTAAAGCCAAGTGGAATCACTAAGAAGATTTTAAAAAGACTTAAAACACTATCTTTCCTTTCTCTCATTCTTTTCAAAATTTAATCTGCATCATACACTAGTAGCTACTACTTACTGAGTGCCTATCCATGTGCCAGAAACAATGCCAGGCACTTTTGTATTCATTCTCATTCAACTGTCACAGTCTTATAAAATAGCAATTATTATTCCCATCTGTCAAGCAACAAAACTAACAGAAAGATAAATCTGACACTTTCTTGATGAAAGCACAATTCTGGGTACAGGCCATCAGATAAGCCCATGGGAGAATGTAGGGAAGTTAAGGGATATAGACGTTTAAAGGCTGTTTGTACAAAGAGAACAGTTCCTGTTTCATTCCCACAGTTCAATTTGGACAAATTGTAAGACAGGAAAAATTAAATGCTGGATTTTAGAGTATAAACTAGAGGTTCTTTGAAAGTTCTGAGAAGAGAAAGATTCAGAAATAATCAGAGAAGGCTTCATGGAGGAGGTAGGATTTGAACCAGTCCCAAGAGAAAAGGGAGGAGACATTCTAGGCAAGAGAACAAAATGTGAAAGGATGCAGAGATATAAATGAATAATGTCATTAATTAATCCAACTAACTAAAAAAACAAAACCAACAATGTATAAAAAAACAATGAGATTTAGGACTAAGTTGTGGCCTCCATCATTAATGGTGGTATATCTTTGACAAAATGTGTAAAATGGGAATGACAAGACCTGTTCTACTTTTCTCATACGGTTCTTGTAGAAATGAAATCCACAAATGTGTCTGAATGTGCCCTGTAAACATAAAGACTTATTCAAAGAGAAAAGACTATTATTACATATGATACAAAGTTGACTTTCTTCACAAACATCCATTCGTGGAAAATTTCCAGCTGCAAACTGAAAACTCCAGTACGAACAGTTTTGCTTCCTCTTCTCAGAGTTCTTCACTGGGTATTTATAAAGTGCTCCATGACTAAAAGTGAGAGTCTGAGGCTAGCCTTTAGACAAGCAAAGTCCAAATTTATTACTGGTTTAATGGATTTAACTAGTTATTGATCTGCTGTCAGACAATTAGAAACCATCCAAACAGGTTTAAATTGTCAAGCCAATGAAGGCACTACCTAAGTACTCATAGGTTATGATCTACCCTTTGAATTGAAGATTCTTTGTCCTCTCTTAAAGGGTATGGAACCCGGCATACGCCAAGTCTAGACAGCGTCTGCTGCACATTATAAGGGGTAGAAACAGTGCAAAAGTGGAGGTGTTAATAATGAAAATGTAGACAGAGCTCTATCTGCTTCTGTCAGAGATGAAAACTGTAACCATGTAAGATATGGAAGCCTGGCTCACTTAGGTCCACCAGAGGTGAGAGATAGCTTTTATATGTGCTGCCGAGCTTGGGAATACTAGGGAGTTAACATTTGTGAATAGTAATAGAGGGTAACACTGAAGGGATTAAGCAAAGTTTGCCCCTCATGCATTTGTTTGCCTAGACCTATGATCAGGGGTACATTCTTATGCCCAGGTACCCAAGAACCCAATTCATAATAATGAGCCTTTTGGGGAAGTTATTGTTACTTATGAATGATGTAAATCAAATACTTTGTGAGGAAAACCATTATAGTAGAAAGGGTATGTTTTGGTGGTAGTTTAGTCACTAAGTCCTGTCCGACTCTTTTGGGACCCCAAGGACTGTAGCCTTCCAGGTTCTCCTGTCCATGGGATGCTCCAGGCAAGAATACTGGAGTATGTTGCCATTTCCTTTTCCAGGGGTCTTCTCAATCCAAGGATCGAACCCTCATCTCCTGCATCTCCTGCATTGCAGGTGGATTCTTTACAGTTGAAGCCATCGAGGAAGCCAGAAAGAGTATAGTAGAAGTCAAGACAGTATGGATCAACCAAGGTACTACTACACTTCACTTGCAAAGAAGCTCTGTCTCTCACTTCTAGGTAGCCTCTTATTTCCCTGTACTGGATGAAGTGCCACCTGAAGGCTCTATAGAAACACACAACAAAAATGCAGAGAAGCTTACATACTTAAATGATGAACTTCACACGCACATACACACACACAAACACACAAACATCTCTCCCTGCTCCACCAGATTTAGAACAGAATAAAGGCTACAGCCGGTAAATAAGTTCTGCCTTCCAGCATGTTCATTAGTCAGGGTCATGTTTACATGACTTAGGCAATCTGTCATGTCTTAGTTTGATTTTAATGAACTAACTATACCTCAGTTCAGTTCGGAAATGGTAGGGACCTAACAGAAGCAGAAGATATTAAGAAGAGGTGGCAAGAATACACAGAAGAACTATACAAAAAAGATCTTCATGACCCAGATAATCACGATGGTGTGATCACTCACCTAGAACCAGACATCCTGGAATGTGAAGTCAAGTGGGCCTTAGGAAGCATCACTACGAACAAAGCTAGTGGAGGTGATGGAATTCCAGTTGAGCTATTTTAAATCCTAAAAGATGATGCTGTGAAAGTGCTGCACTCAATATGCCAGCTAATTTGGAAAACTCAGCAGGGGCCACAGGACTAGAAAAGGTCAGTTTTCATTACAATCACTAAGAAAGGCAATGCCAAAGAATGCTCAAACTACCACACAATTGCACTCATCTCACATGCTAGTAAAGTAATGCTCAAAATTCCCCAAGCCAGGCTTCAGCAATACGTGAACCGTGAACTTCCAGATGTTCAAGCTGGTTTTAGAAAAGGCAGAGGAACCAGAGATCAAATTGCCAATATCCGCTGGATCATGGAAAAAGCAAGAGAGTTCCAGAAAAACATCTCTTTCTGCTTTATTGACTATGCCAAAGTCTTTGAGTGTGTGGATCACAATAAACTGTGGTAAATTCTTTAAGATATGGGAATACCAGACCACCTGACCTGCCTCTTGAGAAACCTATATGCAGGTCAGGAAGCAACAGTTAGAACTGGACATAGAAAAACAGACTGGTTCCAAATAGGAAAAGGAGTACGTCAAGGTTGTATACTGTCACCCTGTTTATTTAACTTCTATGCAGAGTACATCATGAGAAACACTGGGCTGGAGGAAGCACAAGCTGGAATCAAGATTGCCGGGAGAAATATGAATAACCTCAGATATGCAGATGACACCACCCTTATGGCAGAAAGTGAAGAGGAACTAAAGAGCCTCTTGATGAAAGTGAATGACGAGAGTGACAAAGTTGGCTTAAAGCTCAACATTCAGAAAACTAAGATATGTGTTCCCCATCCTGAAATGTATACCTGTGGCGGATTCATTTTGATATTTGGCAAAACTAATACAATTACATAAAGTTTAAAAATAAAATAAAATAAAATAAAAAAAGAAAACTAAGATATGGCATCCGGTCCCATCACTTCATGGGAAATAGATGGGGAAACAGTGGAAACAGTGTCAGACTTTATTTTTGGGGCTCCAAAATCACTGCAGATGGTGACTGCAGCCAAGAAATTAAAAGACACTTACTCCTTGGAAGGAAAGTTATGACCAACCTAGACAGCATATTAAAAAGCAGAGACATTATTTTGCCAACCATCTAGTCAAGGCTATGGTTTTTCCAGTAGTAATGTATGGATGCGACAGTTGGACTATAAAGAAAGCTGAGGGCAGAAGAATTGATGCTTTTGAACTGTGGTGTTGGAGAAGACTCTTGAGAGTCCCTTGGACTCCAAGGAGATCCAACCAGTCCATTCTAAAGGAGATCAGTCCTGGGTATTCATTGGAAGGACTAATGTTGAAGGTGAAACTCCCCCCTGATGCGAAGAGCTGACTCATTTGAAAAGACCCTGATACTGGGAAAGATTGAGGACAGGAGGAGAAGGGGATGACAGAACATAAAATGGTTGGATGGCATCACCAACTCAATGGACATGGGCTTGGGTGGCCCCCGGGAGATGGTGATGGACAGGGAGGCCTGGCATGCTGCAGTTCATGGGGTCACAAAGAGTTGGATACGACTGAGGGACTGAACTGAACTGATAGGTCAGTTCAGCACAGTCACTATGAAAAAATGGCTTGAATGTTGTACACATAATACGTATGAACTGGTATATTTTAGGAGAGTCCTAGGTTCATTCAATATTAGAAATACTAAGAGTTCTCTTCAAGGCCTAGAGGGCATACTTCATTATCTGGCACTACAGAGAGATAGTCCCATCTCTTATCAATTAATTTCCAAAATTCTTTTTCTTCTCCATTTACAGAAGTTAGCTATTGGCATTTACATAGCTTAGTGCCATACCATTAATATACTTGATATAGTCTTTATACTGAAAGAGACAATATGGACAAATCCTTGTATTTTCTCCCCCACAGTGATATTTATTAAGTAAGAATATAAACTATTGTTCTTCACTGAGGAATAGACCAAGTAAAAAACAATATTCAATAGATATAATTTCTTCTAAAGTTTTAGTGTACTCATCCTGAATCTGATAGACATCAGACTTCAAATAATACTAAGGTAAGACAGCAGCCCTATAGTCTTCTGAAATTACTAACACTTTACATTGTGTACAGTTGTATTAATAAACATTTAAACTTCTTGAATATTCTATAATCAGTCTGGGAGTAACTTGGTGTTTCTGAACAAAATGTTTCTTTACTCTTATTTTTTACTTAATATTACACTTGCTGGTGATTTTTTTTTTAACCTCAGGATCATGTTTGGCTCCAGCTGTACAAACTACTTAAGTTACTGTTAGCAGCATATATAAATTTTGTTAGTATTCAAAACTGCAAAGTTATTTCATATCAAAGTGATGTAGCCTTCAGCTTTTCATCTCTGAATGATGAGCAACATTACTTTAAATGGCATCTTTTTGTCAGAGTTTCATAGGATGAAGACAGGATGAATCCATTTGTATAAATTGTGGCTTCGCTATTGAAGGATTATAAAAATATATTGTGTTACACTTAAACCTAAAACTATTAAGATAGTTAAAATATGTCATTTTTTTTCACTAGAAAAACTAGCGAGTCCTTAAAATGCTGTCATCAATCACAACTAATTCACTAAATACACAGCTGAAGCAGCAACAGAAGAAAGAAAATACTGTTGGGCCAATCATCTGTCACTAAGTCAAATATCTCCATTTTTCACTGGACGAAGAGACTAAAGACTTACTTCCAAGGACTACAGTATAGATAATTCAAAATTGAATTCCTGTTCCAAGGGAACAACCCTTCACATGCCATCATTTTGGGGGATGTTTTCTGGGTTGGTATATAAATTAATTTTGAAAGGTAAACGTCCGTGACTTTTTGCTACATGAGTCTGTGTGTTTCAATTTAGCTATGGAAAACATTCACCCAGGCAGTCCTCACCTTGTTTTTACAGTCACGAATAGCTGTCAAAAGGGAAATAATACCTAAAGACACTTGTTCCTATAGCCCCAAACCATCTTTTAAGTCAGGTTTAATTTAGCAGTCGTCTAAGGTCACCAGATGTTTTTCATCATGCAGGATAATCTTGGATTTCAACTTCCTATCCCATTCTCATTGATATTTTCTGTCCTCATTGGGCCTGGCTCCTTTCCAGACCTACACAACACTACTTTGGGCCAGAGCAATTATCCATCCTGTGCAGAACTTTTTTCTCTGACCTGTACCAAGAAACATTTTAAAGGAGAAGATGCTTTTTGTTCCCTGTGAAATAAAATACAAAATGCTAAGTAGAATCTCTGAGCTACCCTGTCTAGTATCATTTCCCTTCTATCCTCCTACTTACTCCCTTTCTTTCTTATAGCAAAAGTAATATTGCTAGGGGAAGGGTCTTTGGGCACTTTTGGCTGAGCCACTCGAGTGGGATTACTAGGAATCATAGCACAGTCCAAGCAAAAATTCCAAAACCAAACATTCTGGCAAGGGGCAATTAAGACTTGTGGTTGGGCTTTTAGGCTCAGAAACACAGAATCTAATCAGGATCTGAAAAAAAGCAGATGCAGCAAAAAGGAAGTGAGGTCATAAACATAGAAGAACTGGGCCAATGGCCAAGCCAAGATCACAGAAGAGGTAGGGTTCAAACTGACAAATGGCAGCAGGGTGGGGACAAAGAGCAAGTCACTGACTGACAGGATAGAGGGAACTATGTGGCTTCTCATTTTCGATATGAATCTGAGGTCAGCATAGCTTCCTTATTCTCAGTTATTTGCCTTCTTTCTGAGGTGAGGTCTTGATGACTGATCAGAGAGGCGGTATGCCATAGCAATACTTTACAATCTTGCCACTCCGATATCTTGAAGGACTCAATTTTAAGTACAGCCAACTTTGTTGCAGGTCACCACAAACCAGCCCATCTGATAGCAACAAAAGCTGGTATGATGTCAGCTTACTACAAACTATGGATGCTAAAAAGAATTCTATATCTCCAGGACTGATTTTTCCCAACACAGTACTTCTGTCTTATGCACAGAAATACCCCATTCTCACCTTAACTCACCTCTTAAGTCAACCCAAAACTGAAGTTTTTAGTAGTTATTCCTTTGGGTTACCAAGTTTGATCTTTTACCTCTTTTCCCTAATTTCTCTCTTGATTTAATATTCCTGACTCTCTTATCTGGAGCTGGCTGCTTCAGCAACTTATGTCTTATGCCATTTCAATCTTTCCCTTATTCCTAGACAAAGCTTCTCCTTAATCCTTGGCATATACATTTGGTGCTTAACAAGGGCAGTATTTCTCTAGTAATCCACCTCTGTGACATTACTCTAATCTTCATGTAATCTTAGCTATTTCCCTAGTTAGAGGGACTGGGGGAAAGTGGAAGATGCTTAAAGCCCAGTACAGGGAGAAGGGGCAGGGGTTAGGGCCTAGAAAACCTGGAAGAACAAGGTGCTGATAATATTTATAAACACTGAATCACAACCATTTTATTTTGATAAAATGCAAATATTTAGGCTTGTCCTGGCTGTTAGTTTTGATGAGTTCTTTTATTTCCAGGTCTAAAATAATCCCTTTAGCAGCTTTGTTAGACTGGTTTCTGATACCAAATTACCCATCTCATAATGTTAAGCTCTAACAGCAATCTTTGATCAAATCATTACTAAAGTGCCACGCTGATAAAAAATACCTTCTTTCTCAATCCAAATCATTCAACTTAAAAGTTAATGGATGTAACTAAATATTCAGCCACTCAACTGTTTTCTTAAACCACTATAATGATTTCTATTTCACTGGAAGATTCTGGATTAGAGTGCTTTTTTGTGCATGTTAAGTCATTTCATTCATGTCCGACTCTTTGCGACCCCATGGACAGTGGCCTTCCAGACTCCTCTGTTCATGGGATTTCAAAGGAAAGAATAATGGAGTGGGTTTCCATGCCCTCCCCCAGGGAATCTTCCTGACCCAGGGATGGAACACATGTCTCTTACATCTCCTGCACTGGCAGATGGGTTCTTTACAACTAGTGCCACCTGGGAAGACTGATAATGGGATTGCTTAGAAATAATCCAAGATTGGGAGTTCTCAGCACCTGTTTCTGGATAAGTAGTTTTAGAAATTCCCATTTTCCCAGTTCATCTCATTTGGACAGTAACAAAATAGTACAATTAAGATCCTATACCTCATGGATACAGGAAGTACAGTTGAAATATTTTTTCAAACTTGACATGAAAATGGAAATCAACATACGTAAAATATTCCAATTCAGATACATTGTTACTGGGGTCATTTTGGAAAGAACTGCAAGTCTAATTTAGAGTTTCTTTGTTACTTTTACTGAAATCTAATGAACATATATTTATATGATGTATGTACAGACATTCACTATACTTTTTGTAACATGGCTTGTAAAGTTTGGTTTACTTGAAATTTATATTAATAAGAAGAAAAAATTAGTAATAAATTCTGCAGTGCTCAAAGCCTCCTAGTTCTTGCACATATGTATCTCACTTTAAGGAAACCTGACAAGCAAATTTAGCTTAAAAAATAAATTATGAATGATTTTTTACTTCAAACATTCTGTATTTTACAAAAGGACTCTCACTATAACTTTAAAAAGCAATTTACACACAAGCCCTCAGGAAGTGACAAAAATTATGTATATATGCATATATATATATATATATATATATACATACACACATACATACATACATACATACATGTATGGGCTTCCCTGGTGGCTCAGATGATAAAGAATCCACCTGCAATGTGGGAGACCTGGGTTCGATACCTGGGTTGGGAAGATTCCCCTGGAGGAGGGCATGGCAACTCACTCCAGTATTCTTGCTTAGAGAATCCCATGGACAGAGGAGCCTGGCGGGCTACAGTCCATAGGGTCGCACAGAGTCGGACACGACTGAAGTGACTTAACATGAACGTACACATGTACTTGTACACAAGAGGTAGAACACAATTTAAGTAAAAATACTTGCGATTCTGTCCTAGCTCAACAACTGTAACCTTTGGTAAATCACTAAATTTTGTTGTGTCTCTGATTCTCCATCCTTAAAATGGGGATAATAATCCCTGGAATGTCTGCTAAGTCGCTTCAGTCGTGTCCGACTCTGTGCGACCCCATAGACGGCAGCCCACCAGGCTCCCCCGTCCCTGGGATTCTCCAGGCAAGAACACTGGAGTGGGTTGCCATTTCCTTCTCTAATGCGTGAAAGTGAAAAGTGAAAGGGAAGTCGCTCAGTCGTGTCCGACCCTTAGCGACCCCATGGACTGCAGCCTACCAGGCTCCTCCGTCCATGGGATTTTCCAGGCAAGAGTACTGGAGTGGGGTGCCATTGCCTTCTCCCCTGGAATGTCTACCTCAACCTTATATTCTCAGAATTTTATGACACTATAGACACTTAGCGGGAACTCAGTAAATATGTAAATGAATAGGGTAACTGCAAGGATTGATTAAGCTCATGTTAGCAAGTTAGAAAGTGTTATCAAATGTCGGGTATTATTGTTATGGAATCAAATGTAAGCATAGATTCATAGATGTTTAGTACTTGAGGAATACTAGAGGATATAGCTATGGTACTTTCTATTCATTGTACCAATTTCATAATTTTGTAGATGCAGCAACAAATAGAAGCATTTCTTTAGTTTGCTTTATTTTGCTCTAGTACAATGAACAATGGGTCCCTACCAAATGGAAAGTAGTTTTAATAAGCTAAGAGAAATGGGACCAACCAAATAGTTGATGATTTTCAATTTTCACTGGGTATAAATATAGTCACTCTGGGGGAAAAATACATTGGTAGTCTCTATATTGTGCTTGACAATAGGCACGTGTGTCAGTTTCATAACTAAGCGTGGTTGGACTAGAATATTAAACATGGATCTATGTGGAAAGTAATAAAAAGGATAATAAAAATGCATCTGCTGTGCCAATGAGCAAGCCATTTATTAAAGACAAGATGAACTTTGCATATTAAAATTCTAGTTGATGTAATGATTCATGCACAGGCATGTTAGTCACCCATCTGCCACCAAGACAAAAAAAAATCAATTATTACACCCACTGCCAGATAATTGTTTGAACAGATAAAATGATGTGATGAAAAATTACTTTGGCTTAAAAACAACAAATTGGTCCTTTGATTTAGCAATAAGCTCCCTGGGTGCAGTAAGTAGCATCCCCAAGGTCTGGCAGGCACTTTATAATTGGTGTCTGTATCCTAGGGTTTGCCCTGAACTCTCTGAATGCTCCCCATCCAACTCTCCAAATAACATTGTATAAAAAATAAATACATATTTATATACATTGTTTTCCTAGAAAGTCTTCAGTAAGTCTTTTAGGACTTGTTACCATTCTTACCAGAGTTCATTTCAAGTGAACTAAATTCAAAGTGAATCAAACAAAAGCAAAAGCAAAAAAAAAAAAAAAAGTACTGAATGATTGTGCTGAGTCAAACACTGGGAGAGCCAAGCTTCTCCCAACTTCCCAACAAGTATTCTTATGGCCAGCCATTCTTATGGCCAGCCACAGGGCAGACTTTATAAGTGATCGATTGCCTATAGGTGTTTTTATTTCAATAGGAGTGAAAAGGCCGGCTACATCACCAACATCTCAATCATGTAATCGAGAAATATTCAAAATTGCTCAAATAGCTCATTTCTTGAACCTGAGATACACCCTCTTAGAAAGGAAACACATTGAACACTCTCATCCATCATTAACACTTCAAAGTGAATAAGCTCCCCAAATCTTTTTCAGATGTTGTAATTTCCAGAGGGAGGGGTTAAACACCTGAGGAGGATACTGAGCATCAAATATGACAGTTATAAGGGGAGCATTGTAGTGAGAAAAGTACAAAAAAAAAAAAAAAATAGACTGAGGATACTGAATCTACTACCCAAATTTGCGGGGGGTGGGGGGGGGCAGGTTCCTAAACCTTGGGACACAAGGGTTCTGGGTAAATTGGTAAATTGAGCTTATCAATAAGAAGTTTATAGGCCTGGTCAAAGTTTGGCCAGAGCATTTCCAAAAACCTTGGGATCTGAATTTCTGCAATGCATTTCAAAGCTATCATCATGTATCTTCCTTTCTTTTACAAGGCCCCCTTTGGACCAACATTTCTTTTCTACTGTCTCTTCTCTCCTTGTAATTTGCACATTGGTTCCATGTCTTTCATTCTCCTACATTCATTTATAAACTTTCCCTATTTTCTATATGCTCTTGGTAAGTGCCAAGACTAAAGAATACCAAGAGCAGATGGGTTCATATCTATCTGAAAGAAGTTGGGGAACATGTTGTTTCCAGAGATGGCCTTTCCTAGAGTCTCTATCAAATTCCCTCTCTTTGCCTAAAGCTGTTGACAGTTTTATTGAGTAGCAAGAAGATATTTTTTATATTTTAAGAGAAACAAGTGGGTTAAAAATAAACAGTCCAATCCTGTTATGGAGATTTGGGATATCAGAGATCAGATAATGTTTCCTGAGGCCTAAGATGGGCCTGGAAGAAAAGCCTGAAGGATGTATTTTGTCTCTAAGGGAGATTTTGGTGCTGAAACACATATGAAAGGAAGATGAGAAGATGCTCGTGGACGTTCAGTCCTGTCTGACTCTTTGCAGCCCACCAGGCTCCTCTGTCCATGGGATTTTCCAGGCACGAATACTGGAGTGGGTTGCCATTTCCTACGCCAGGGGATCTTCCTGACCCAGGGATTGAACCTGTGTCTCCTGCATTGACAGGCAGGTTCTTTACTACTAAGCCACCGGGAATATTAGATATAAAGGGATGCCACTATGCCTCTCTTTCATTTAGGTGTGTGAGTCTCTACCAAATTTGCTAAGTCAGAAGCTGAATGTCTGATGGACATTACCTCTTAGATCACATGTTGGTGGAAAAATCCCATTTATCAGGTGTCCTATCTTAGAAACTTTGGGGCAAGCTATCTAGTAGGACTGCATCAGTCCTGTTCTTGTTCAGTTGCTAAATCATGTTTGACTGTACTGTCTTTAATGCTATTCAACTTGAGTTTCTGGTCAATCTTTCTTCATAACCAACCCTACAAACAATAAAACACTGATTACCTATTCAGTAAATACTTAGATACAGTCATGTTACACATGAGCTTTATGTACCAGGATCAAATTGAAAATGCCTTGAAAACTGCTTTGCTTTGTTAAATGGTAATTTTTCTTCAAGTTTTACTAAACATGTTTTACTAAAACAGGTAGCATATGATATAATGAGTTTGCAGAGTCAGTACTATGCTATGCAACTGAGTACATTTAATGCTATAAACTATATTGTACTTAGTAAGCAAATATTTTGATTGTATAGCTAAACAATCCTTTAACAGTATTAGCCCAAATTGATCTAAAATGCTATCTGAAATAATATGCTATAGTTTATAGATATCTGACCAAAAATGAGGCTACAAATCTCTTTAGTTTTCAAAATGTCAATAACATCAGTTTTTACGGTTTCCAATGTTTTTTAATCAGTTAACTATTATCAGGAGTTTTTAGTATACTAAACATTTACATTCTAACAATAAAAAAAAGGCTGTATAAACCCAACAAGTGATTTTGGAAGATCTCACTGAATTAGATGATAAACTAGGCATAATCCCTAAATTTAAATTACCTACATTCTAACAGGAAAACAATGGCAATTAATCAAAATATTTATTACAGAATACCACTGAGTAAGGCTTATAATTACATGGTTGAGACATAGCAGAAGAAATATTATACTACCCCCAAATAGAATTGCCAGAGATAATAAAAACACCACATAGCAAAGCTAGTTTTTTAAGGTATAACACATAAGTTTCATCTCACATGCCAACTTTCATTGATTGGTAATGAATAACTGTATTTAAGATTTTTGTGGCCATATATGTGCTTAGAAGGAAAGAGTACTATAGTGAAAGTCGCTCAGTCATGTCTGACTCTTTGCGACCCCATGGATTATGCGGTCCATGGAATTCTCAAGGCCAGAATACTGGAGTAGGTAGCCTTTCTCTTCTCCAGGGGATCTTTCCAACACAGGTCTGGAACCCAGGTCTCCCACATTTCAGGCAGATTCTTTACCTGCTGAGCCACTTGACAGTCTGACATGGATATAAGAAATGGAAAATGGCAGCACAAATGCCAAGTGTATTCCATCCTTGCTCTGTCACAATGGTCTTGCTAGGGACTTCCCTGGTGATCCAGTGCTTAAGACTTCACCTTCCAATGCAGAGGGTGTGGATTTGATCCCTGGTTGGGGAGCTAAGATCCCACATGTCTTGAAGCCAAAAATCCAAAACAGAACAGAAGTAATATTGTAACAAATTCAATGAAGACTTTAAACAAATGGTCTTGTTCAATTCTGTTGCCCCTTCTTATTATCATAGAGGGTTCAGCATTATCATTGTGAACTATAGAGAGAACATAAACAAGAGACTGTATTGGCTAACTAGAGATTGGGCTTGGTTAATTCAGGAAGATTTTTGGAGAAAACAGGTCATAAGAATTCTTCCTCATTTTGTGTGCAAAACTCAAGGACAGCTGTTCTCCCCTTTATTTTGTATTAACAATAGTAAATTGGACTAGGCTTCAATACCCCAGTTAGCCAATAGATGTTTCTCTCTAATGCAAACTGTATTCCAGGTACAAAAATAAGAGAGAAAGAGAAGAAAATAAAAGATGAATGAAGGGAGGGAGGGAGGAAGAAATCCTCCTGAGCCTGGAAGTTGCAAATTTGTAAGAAGAGTTAATTCTTTAGGCCTAAAACTATGTTTACTATGTATGACCCATGGTCAAATTCAACTTTAGGCCCGTTTTTGTAAATAAAGTTTTACTGGAACGTCATCACTCCTACCTGTTTGCTTATTGTCTATGGCTACTTTCATGCTGCAATGACAGTGTTCATTAGTTGTCCAAGGTATTTCATGGTGAAATTTCTTTGTTCACTAAAATGAAGATTCTTGACATTCATGCATGCTAAATCACTTCAGTTGTGTCTGACTCTTTGCAGCCCTATGGAGTGTAGCCTGCCAGGCTCCTCTGTCCATGGGATTCTCCAGGCAAGAATACTGGAGTGGGTTGCCATGCTCCCTCCAGGGCATCTTCTCGATTAGGGGATCAAACCAGCATCTCTTATGTCTCCTACATTGGTAGGCAGGTTCTTTACCACTTAGAATCACATGGGAAGATTCTTGGGGTAACATCAAGTTCATTGAATGAAACTGTCTTTGGTAAGGGGCCAAAAATCTGCATGTTATAAAGCATGATAGTTTATTCTAAAACATTAAATTTTGAAAACATGTTTTATGTCACAAATTTTATAAGAATACCCTCTGAATCAAATATCTTGACAATGAGAGATGCCTACAGTGTCTTTAATCTGCCAGATCGATTACTTTCATAGTGTTCCTAGAGCCAAATGATAGAAATGCCATCTGTTTCTGAATATTCAACATTCTGCACATGTTGAGGTTCACTTACAACTGTCTTATAACATGAAGCTCATTTTCACAGTTTTTGTTTACCTTACTAATTCATGTAGTCCTATTTTTACGTAGAATCTGCATAGTATTAGACCATGTGCTGTGGTGAACAATTTTTTTGTGTGGTAAAAAGTATGATTTAGGGCTAAGACTTTGGAATTTGTAATTAATCTTATTTTCATATTTGAAAGCTTTTTTCAGTGAAATCTAACATGCCTTTTATTTCAGATCAAGACATTTCTGGGTATTCTTGACTTTCTGTCTTTGGAACAGAATGTATCCCCCTCTGACAGAGCAGATTGTCTCTAGAGAAAGGAAAATCATAGATTTTTGAGATTTAGGGGAAAAAAAGAAGCATGCTCCACCGATTTTCCAAGTCTCTCCCCCAAACCTGAATTTTTAAGGCAACTGATTCTTTGAACTCATTGTATATAAAGCATGATAATCTTGTGAATAAGAAATAAATGAGGGCTAAGCACAAATGGCAAATCCTATAAGAGGAACACTACATCCCTAAAGTTCTCAGATCAGGAGACCATACAAAGGGACCACAGATTTAGTATTGACTGAATCCAGGAAGTCTGCTTTAAATTCCTTCTGCTTTGGTCATCTCTCAATTGTGTATGTTAGACATTATAGATATTATTGGTTGATATCATTTGCCAAATGCAAAAATAAGGTGAGTTGATCTTTTCTTTAGAGAGGTCAATGAAAGGAGCAAGACATGCATGGTGGAGGTGGAGTCAAATGACCACTAGAAATTTAGGAGGAGTCTCAGATGGACCTGGCTGCTACTGTCACAAACCTGGGGGCAAATGGCTTCTGAAATTATCAAAGCAAATGACATTTAGACACAGTAAATGAGTTAGAAAAGTCATGACCCAGAAATGAAAATAAAGCTGAGAGTTAGTGAAATTCACTGGTGGTTCAGATGGTAGACCTGGGTTAGATCCCTGGGTTGGGAAGATCCCCTGGAGGAGGGCATGTCAACCCACTCCAGTATTCTTGCCTGGAGAATCCCCAGAGGAGCCTGTCAGACTACAGTCCATGGGGTCGCAAAGAGTCAAACACAACTGAGCGACTAAGCACAGCACAGCAGCACCACATTTATTTGTATTCCTAGAGTTTGGAAGTGGGGAGTTCAACTCACACAAATTTTAAACCACTCCTACCTGTATGAAAGAAATGTTAGGCTTTTAGAAATCCTTGATAGTTCAATTTATTTAGTGCACCAAATATATTCTGGGTTTTTTTCCATTATATATTATTGTTTATTTCATTTTGATACTACTTTTTGATAATAGGGAAACCAAGACATTACTATATGATTCAGTTTTACTTTCTATAATAATATTAACTAAAAAGTTTTGTTTATGATTCTTATTTTCTTTTCAATTTTCTTATATACTTTCTGAATTTGGATATATTGAAAGCATATTTTTTCAAGATTTTAAACCATAATCTGTGTTGGAATATTCCAAACTCCAATATCTAGTTATGATAGCTATACATATATGTATATATATTGCTGTTGTTCAGTCACTCAGTCATGTCCAACTCTTTGTGACCCCACAGACTGTACCATGCCAGGCCTCCCTGTCCTTCACCATCTCCCAGAGCCTGCTCAAACTCATGTCCATTGAGTCGGTGATGCCATCCAACCATCTCATCCTCTGTCATCCCCTCTCCTCCTGCCTTCAATCTTCCCCAGCATCAGGGTCTTTACTAATGAGAGCTCTTCACATCAGGTAGCCAAATTATTGGAGTTTCAGCTTCAGCATCAATTCTTCTAATGAATATTTAGGACTGATTTCCTTTAGGATTGACTGGTTTGATCTCCTTGCAGCCCAAGAGTATTCTCCAACACCACAGTTCAAAAGCATCAGTTCTTCGGTACTCGGCCTTCTTTATGGTCCAACTCTCATATCCATACAAGCCTACTGGAAAAACCATAGCTTTGACTATATGGACCTTTGTTGGCTCCTGGCACCAGTCCTTGTCTTTACCAGACATTCAGTAAGTATTGTTTAACTGAATTGGATCAAATCTGAAAGCCTGTTGGTGTCATTAGAGGGTAGAATCCAAAAGGACTGTCTTCCATGGAGGAAACATCTTCATTCCTTTGACACTGTGAGAACTACATTTGTAGTTATATATATAATTATAATATATATAATTTTATATATTTTCAATAGTTACTAAATTGGAAAATCACAGATTGCCAAACGACCATTCCTGTTACTGATCAAAGCCACAGTTATTAGTCTTAAACCCTAATGTAAATCTCACCTATACATGTTACCTATATAAATGTAGTTCTCACAATGTCAAAGAATGAAGACGCTTCCTCCCGTGGAAGACAATCCTTTTGCATTCTACCCTCTAATGACACCAGTAAGCTTTCAGATTTGATCCAATTCAGTTAAACAATACTTACTGAATACCTAGTAAAGGCAAGGAGTGGTGCCAGGAGGAGCAAATCAGTAAGGTCTATATGTAGTATACATATCTGCTACATTTATAAACATGACCCCAGAGAGTTCAGAGAAAAGACACTTACTAGAAAGCATAAGAAGGCAAAACTGATACAGTTTAAAGTAAATAAAATATTTAAGGTGGCTCCATTTGGGAAAAGTCCTTCCCAGGGCCTAGTTATATAACCCTCCCTGTTGGACACATGCCTGAGGAAGAGACAACAGCTACTCAAAATCATGGGGTGGTAGAGAGTCCCAGAACAGGTGGGAAGATGAAGAATCTGGAGAGTCAGGAAGACTGCTAGTGCTGGCAGCAGAATGCCTGATTAGGAACCTGTACAAGCCCTGGCCCCCAACACAGCAAAAGGAAGAATGGAGCCCAGTCCTGGATAGCAACTAACCCAAGGTGACCTGATTAAAATGCTTTACTAGGCTCAGCTAATCAAACTCCCCAGATACTCTAGCTCCCAATTGAAACTTTGCTACTTGTGACAAAAATAACATGGTACACTGTATTGATGCAAGCGTGGTGTATTAAAAAATATATATAAACCCAGCTTTACACCCAAACCATTTTGTATATAAGAAATGGAAATAAAAGTGAATTATCTTAGTGCCTCCTTTCAAAATAAATTATTTTTGTAATTTTATTTCAAATCATTGAAGTATAATTGGGGTTATCAAGACTTTGCTAACCCAAGGTATCCTCTGGTGTGGACTGAGGGAGCATATAGCTATACCTGGAATATTCAGGCCTCAGGATAGCATGTGTTCACCTTGTGGGATAGGGGGAAAAAACTGGTAATGCATTTATTAATTTCCTTAATTAATCAGCAAATATTTAAGTGTCACCTGTGTATCAAATATTGTGATAGGTACTGGGGATACAGAGTTGAGCAAACAAAGACACAATCCCAGTCCTTGTAGATACCACAATGGGGGAAGCAGATAATAAAGAAGTAAATAGATTTATAATTACAAATTATTTTGGGAAAAAAAATGCCCAGAAGGAAATAAGCAGGGTTCAGTGAGAGAGAGAGCAACAAGGTGGTGGGGCGGGGTGGGGGGGGTCTACTTAGAAGGTATGGCCAAGGAAGTCTTAGTTAGGTGCTTTTAATAATGAGGACCAAAAGACTGCCAAGCCAGGGAAGAGCATCATAGGTAATGAAATGGCATGTATGGACACCCTGAGGTAGGAAAAGTGTGGTGTGTGAGAGGAGATGGAAGACCAGGAGGACAGCAGATTAAGGGTAGGAATCTAGGCAAGGGTGAGAGGAAACAGGATTTTAAGGTCTAGAGGTTTGAGTCTCTCCTGAGGATTTGCTCTACCTGCTCATTGAGCCTGACCATTCATTCATCCATTCACCTGTCCATCCATTCATTCAGTAAATGCTGAATGAGTGCCTGCTGTGTCTTCTTGGCCCTCAGAATATATATTTTAGGGAACAAAACAGTTAATCCCCGTCCTCAGGGATCTGACATTTTACTAAAAGGAAGACAGGTAGTAAATATGGAAACAGGGAAATAAACAAGATAATTACAGAATTTGTAATGTGGTATCCTAGAAATAGATAAATGTTATTACAGAGAATAACAGGGGGAGGGGACCCCTTTAATAAAAAATGTCATCCCCTGATGTAGAGCTTTGCACTTGTTGGGTTTATATTACTATTTATGTGGCTATTGGGGGCTTGAGCATTTTTATGGAGATAAGCTAAATGAAACCTGGAAAATTATTGGTGTCATCAGAGAAAGCAGAAATTCACTCTTTTGCTCTCTAGCTCTCCCACTTAAAAGAATATACTTTAAAAATTACATTGTACATCCTAAATATATAAAATTTTTATCAATCATACTTCAATAAAGCTGGGTGGAAAGGGAAAAGAAAAAGAATTTCAAAACTTCAGTTCTACCAGACCTTGTGAGAATAATTAGGGGTTGGAGGAAACATGGTCATCTTTCTCAGCTTCCCTTTCCCTGATAATAGGCCTGTACATGTAGACCAACAAAGGAAATGTAGAGGATAGCAGGGTTTGACAGATATATTGAGTCAAAAAACTGGTTATTGTCATTTAATCTGAAACTTGATAAATCCTATCCATAGAAATTGGCTTCAAGGGAAAAAAAAGTTGAGTGTCTGTATTACAATATCTGGAGGGAATCCTCTTATCACGCACCCTTAATTATTTCCCTTTCCTTTTCCTATCTTTTCAGATTCCCTTTTCCTGCCTCTTCCCTACTCTCTTCTTCTTTATTCCCCAACCCCCTTTTTCCCTCTCTTTTCCCCTGCTTATCTTTGTCTTAGTTCAGCCAAATGTTTACTTGGAAGGTAACATCTGTCTCCCTGGTTGCACTCAATGCAAAGAGAGTTGTTGATCTCTAATCTAAACAATCTCTATTCTGCCCACACCCGTCCATGGTGTAGTCAGTGTTGTTCTCAGTTGGGGGTCTGGGATGTGACAGCCTCTCCTCTCCAAGTACAAGACGGCAGAGTAGAAGGATGTGCGTGCATCTTCTCCTGTGAGAACTCCAAAATTACAACTCACTGCTGCTGAACAACTGTCGACAGTAGAATGTTGGGTCCCACCAAAAAGAGATACTCTATGTCCAAGGGCAAAGAAGAAGCCCCAGTAAGATGGTAGGAGGGGGGAAATCACATTTAGAATCAAACGCCATACCCACCAGAGATGCTTGGAGGGCACAAACAAAACCTTGTGCACACCAGGAGACCCCACAGGGACTGAGCCAGACCTGCCTTTGAGGGTTCGAGTGTCTCATGTGGAGGTATGGGTCAACAGTGGCCTGCCGCAGGGGCAGGGGCTCTGGGTGCAGCAGACCTGGGTATGGCATAAGCCCTCTTGGAGGAGGTCACCATTAACCCCACAACAGAGTCATCAGAACTTACACAGGACTGGAGAAACAGACTCTTGGAGGGCACAAACAAAACCTCTTGTATACCAGGACCCAGGAGAAAGAAGCAGTGACCCCACAAGAGACTGACCAAGACTTGCCCATGAGTGTCCAGGAATCACTGGCAGAGGCTTGGGTTGGCAGTGGCCTGGCCTGGACAGTGGCCTGATTGGCAGGGTCGAGGGCACTGAATGCAGCAGTGTGTGAATGTGACCTTTGGAAGGAGGTCCCCATTACCTTCATTACATCCACCACAGTTTGGCTGCAGGTTAAACAACAGGGAGGGAACATAGCCCCGCCCATCAACAGAAAACTGAATTAAAGATTTACTGAGCATGGCCCCGCCCATCAGAACAAGACCCAGTTTCCCCTTCAGTCAGTCTCTCCCATCAGGAAGCTTCCATAAGCCTCTTATCCTTATCTATTGGAGGGCAGACAGAATAAAAACCAGAATCACAGAAAACTAATCAAACTGATCACATAGATCACAGCTTTGTCTAAATCAATGAAAGTATGAGCCATGCCCTGTAGGGCCACCCAAGACAGACAGTCATGGTGGAGAGTTCTGACAAGACATGGTCCACTGGAGTAGGAAGTGGCAAACCACTTCAGTATTCTTGCCTTCAGAAACCCATGAACAGTCAGTTGAGTCCAGTTCGCCCACTAAGTCATGTCTGACTCTTTGCGACCCCATGGTCTGCAGCACACCAGGCCTCCTTGTCCATTACCAACTCCCGGAGTTTACCCAAACTCATCTCCATTGAATCAGTGATGCCATTCAACCATCTCATCCTCTGTCATCCCCTTCTCCTCCTGCCTTCAATCTTTCCCAGCATCAGGGTTTTTTGAAATGAGTCAGCTCTTCCCATGAGGTAGCCAAAGCATTGGAGGTCCAGCTTCAACATCAGTCCTTCCAATACACTCAGGACTGATCTCCATCAGGATGGACTGGTTGGCTCTCCTTACAGTCCAAAGCACTCTCAAGAAAGAAAGAAAGTTAAGCTGCTCAGTCATGTCTGACTCTTTGGGACCACATGGACTGTAACCTACCAGAGGAACCTTGTATGGGATTTTCCAGGCAGAGTATGGAAGTAGGTTGCCATTTCCTTTTCCAGGGGATCTTCCCAACCCAGAGATTGAACCCGGGTCTCTCACATTGCAGGCAGATGCTTTAATGTCTGAGCCACCAGGGAAGACAAGAGTCTTCTCCAACACCATAGTTCAAAAGCATCAGTTATTCGGTACTCAGCTTTCTTTATAGTCCAACTCTCACATCCGTATATGGCTACTGGAAAAAACCGTAGCCTTGACTAGATGGATCTTTGTTGGCAAAGTAATGTCTCTGCTTTTTAGTATGCTGTCTAGGTTGGTCACAATGTTCCGTCCAAGGAGTAAGTGCCTTTTGATTTCATGGCTGTGGTCACAATCTGCAGTGATTTTGGAGCCCCCAAACAATAAAGTCTGCCACTATTTCCACTGTTTCCCCATCTATTTGCCATGAACTGATGGGAACACATGCCATGATCTTAGTTTTCTGAATGTTAAGTTTTAAGCCAGCTTTTTCACTCTCCTCTTTCACTTTCATCAAGAGGCTCTTAAGTTCTTCTTTGCTTTCTGCCATAAGGGTGGTGTCATCTGCATATCTGAGGTTATTGATACTTCTCCCAGCTATCCTGATTCCAGCTTGTGCTTCATCCAGCCCGGCGTTTCACATGATGTACTCTGCATATAAGTTAAATAAGCAGGGTAACAATACACAGCCTTGACGTACTCCTTTTCCTCTTTGGAACCAATCTGTTGTTCCATGTGCAGTTCTAACTGTTGCTTCTTAACCTGTATATGTATTTCTCAGGAGGCAGGTAAAGTGGTCTGGTATTCCCATCTTTTAAAGAATTTCCCAGTTTGTTGTGATCCACACAGTCAAAGGCTTTGTATAGTCAATAAAGCAGAAAGAGATGTTTTTTCTGGAACTCTCTTGCTTTTTCGATGATCCAACGGATGTTGGCAATTTGATCTCTGGTTCCTCTGCCTTTTTGAAATCCAGCTTGAACATCTGGACGTTCACGGTTCCCATAATGCTCATGCCTAACTTGGAGAATATTAAGCATTTCGTTGCTAGTGTGTGAGATGAGTGCAATTGTGTGGTACTTTGAGCATTCTTTGACATTGCCTTTCTTTGGGATTGGAATGAAAACTGGCCTTTTCCAGTCCTGTGGCCACTGCTGAGTTTTCCAAATTTGTTGGCATATTGAGTGCAGCACTTTCACAGCATCATTGTCTAGGATTTGAAATAGCTCAACTGGAATTCCATCACCTCCACTAGCTTTGTCCATAGTGACGCTTCCTAAGGCCCTCTTGGCTTCTCATTCCAGGATGTCTGGCTCTCGGTGAGTGGTCACACCATCATGATCATGATGATCTTTTTTGTATAGTTTTTCTGTGTATTCTCGCCACCTGTTCTTAATATCTTCTGCTTCTGTTAGGTTCATACCATTTCTGCCCTTAATTGTGCCCATTTTTGTGTGAAATGTTCTCTTGGTATCTCTAATTTTCTTGAAGAAATTTCTAGTCTTTCTCATTCTATTGTTTTCCTTTATTTCATTGCATTGATCACTGAGGAAGGCTTTCTTATCTTTCCTTGCTATTCTTTCAAACTATGCATTCAGATGGGTATATCTATCTTTTTTTCCTTTGCTTTTCACTTCTCTTCTTTCCATAGCTGTTTGTAAGACCTCCTTGGAGAATCATTTTGCCCTTTTGCATTTCTTTCTCTTGGGGATGGTCTTGATCAGTGCCTCCTGTATAATGTCATGAAACTCCGTCCATAGTTCTTGAGGCACTCTGTCTATTAGATCCAATCCCTTAAATCTATTTGTCACTTCCACTGTATAATGTAAGGTATTTGATTTACGTCATACCTGCATGTTCTAGTGGTTTTCCCTACTTTCTTCAATTTAAGTCTAAATTTGAGAACAAGGAATTTGTGATCTGAGCCACAGTCAGCTCCTGGTCTTGTTTTTCCTGACTGTATAGAGCTGACTATACAGTCATATTCATGTATGCAGCAAAGAATATAATCAATCTGATTTCAGTATTGACCGTCTGGTGATGTCCATGTGTAGACTCTTGTATTATTGGAAGAGGGCATTTGCTACGACCAGTGCATTATCTTGGCAAAACTCTGTTAGCCTCTGCCCTGCTTCATTTTGTACTCCAAGGCTAGATTTCCCTGTTACTCCAGATATCTCTTGACTTCCTACTTTTGAATTCCAGTGCCCTATAATGAAAAGGAAATATTTTTTTTGGTGTTAGCTATATAAGACCTTGTAGGTCTTCATAGAACCTTTTAACTTCAGCTTCTTCAGCATTACTAGTTGGGGCATAGACTTGGATTACTCTGATATTGAATGGTTTGCCATATTGAATGGAAATGAACAGAGATCATTCTGTCATTTTTGAGATTGCATCCAAGTACTGCATTTCGGACTTTTTGTTGACTATGAGGACTGCTCTATTTTTTCTAAGGGATTCTTGCCCACAGTATTTGATATAATGGTCATGTGAGTTAAATCCACCCATTCCATTCCATTTTAGTTCACTTATTCCTAAAATGTTGATGTTCACTCTTGCCATCTCCTGTTTGACCACTTCCAATTTATCTTGATTCATGACCATTCCAGGTTCCTATGCAATACTGTTCTTTACAGTATTGGATTTTACATCTATTGCCAGTCACATCCACAGCTGGGTGTTGTTTTTGCTTTGGCTCTGTCTCTTACATATTGGGTACCTACCCACCTGGGGAGTTCATGTTTCAGTGTACTATCTTTTTGCCTTTTCTAACTGTTCATGGGTGTTAGCTATAGAGGGTCACCATAGATTGACCCCAGGTAAATAGCAGGGAGGGAACACAGCTCCACCTGTCAACAGAAAATTGAATTAAAGGTTTACTGAGCATGGCCCCACCCATCAGAACAAGATTTATTTTCCCCCTTGGTCAGTCTCTCCCACCAGGAAGCTTCCATAAACCTCTATCCTTCTCCATCAGAGGGCAGATAGATTGAAAACCACAGTTACAAAACACTAACCAATATAATCACATGGACTACAGCCTGGTCTAACACAATGAAACTATACCATATAGGGCCACCCAAGACAGACGGGTCATGGTGGAGAGTTCTGACAAAATGTGGTCCACTGGAGAAGGGAATGGCAAACCACTTCAGTATTCTTGCCTTGAGAACCCCATGAACAGTATGAAAAGGCAAAATGATAGGACACTGAAAGAGGAACTCCCCAGGTCGGTAGGGAGATCAGTGGAGAAATGCTACTGGAGATCAGTGGAGAAATAACTCCAGAAAGAATGAAGAGACGGAGCCGAAACAAAAACAACACCCAGCTTTAGATGTGACTGGTGATAGAAGCAAGGTCCGATGATATAAAGAACGATATTGCATAGGAATCTGGAATGTTAGGTCCATTAATCAAGGCAAATTGGAAGTGGTCAAACAGGAGATGGCAAGAGTGAACATCAACATTTTGGGAATCAGCGAACTAAAATAGACTGGAATGGGTGGATTTAACTCAGATGACCATTATATCTACTACTGTGGGCAAGAATACCTTAGAAGAAATGGAGTAGCCCTCATAGTCAACAAGAGAGTCTGAAATGCAGTACTTGGAAGCAATCTCAAAAATGACAGAATGATCTCTGTTGGTTTCCAAGGCAAACCATTCAATATCAGAGTAATTGAAATCTATGCCCCAACCAGTAATGCTGAAGAAGCTGAAGTGGAATGGTTCTATGAGACCTACAAGACCTTCTGGAACTAACACCCAAAAAAGATATCCTTTTCATTATAGGGGACTGTAATTCAAAAGTAGTACAAGTCAAGAAACACCTGGAATAACAGTCAAATTTGGCCTTGGAGTACAGAATGAAGCAGGGCAAAGGCTAATAGAGTTTTTCCAAGAGAATGCACTGTCATAGCAAGCATCCTCTCCCAACAACACGAGAAGACTCTACACGTATACATCACCAGATGATCAATACCAAAATCAAATTGATTATATTCTTTGCAGCCAAAGACAGAGAAGCTCTTTACAGTCAGCAAAAACAAGACCAGGAGCTGGCTGTGACTCAGGTCATGAACTCCTTATTGTCAAATTGAGACTTAAATTGAAGAAAGTAGGGAAAACCATTAGACCACTCAGGTATGACCTAAACCAAACCCCTTACGATTATACAGTGGTTGTGAGAAATAAATATAAGGGAGTAGATCTGATAGATGAGTGCCGGATGAAGTATGGACAGAGGTTCATGATATTGTACAGGAGAGAGGGATCAAGACCATCCCCAAGAAAAAGAAATGCAAAAAAGCATAATGGCTGTCTGAGGAGGCCTTACAAATAGCTGTGAAAAGAAGAGAAGCAAAAAGCAAAGGAGAAAAGAATAGATGTACCCATCTGAATGCATAGTTCCAAAGAATAGCAAGGAAAGATAAGAAAGACTTCCTCAGTGATCAGTGCAATGAAATAGAGGAAAACAACAGAATGAGAAAGACTAGACATCTCTTCAAGAAAATTAGAGATACCAAGGGAACATTTCACACAAAAATGGGCACAATTAAGGGCAGAAATGGTATGTACCTAACAGAAGCAGAAGATATTAAGAACAGGTGGCGAGAATACACAGAAAACTATACAAAAAAGATCATCATGATCATGATGGTGTGACCACTCACCGAGAGCCAGACATCCTGGAATGAGAAGCCAAGGGGGCCTTAGGAAGCGTCACTATGGACAAAGCTAGTGGAGGTGATGGAATTCCAGTTGAGCTATTTCAAATCCTAGACAATGATGCTGTGAAAGTGCTGCACTCAATATGCCAACAAATTTGGAAAACTCAGCAGTGGCCACAGGACTGGAAAAGGCCAGTTTTCATTCCAATCCCAAAGAAAGGCAATGTCAAAGAATGCTCAAAGTACCACACAATTGCACTCATCTCACACACTAGCAATGAAATGCTTAATATTCTCCAAGTTAGGCATGAGCATTATGGGAACCGTGAACGTCCAGATGTTCAAGCTGGATTTCAAAAAGGCAGAGGAACCAGAGATCAAATTGCCAACATCCATTGAATCATCAAAAAAGCAAGAGAGTTCCAGAAAAACATCTCTTTCTGCCTTATTGACTATACAAAGCCTTTGACTGTGTGGATCACAACAAACTGTGGGAAATTCTTTAAAAGATGGGAATACCAGACCACTTTACCTGCCTCCTGAGAAATACATATACAGGTCAAGAAGCAACAGTTAGAACTGCACATGGAACAACAGATTGGTTCCAAAGAGGAAAAGGAGTACGTCAAGGCTGTATATTGTTACCTTGCTTATTTAACTTATATGCAGAGTACATCATGCGAAACGCCGGGCTGGATGAAGCACAAGCTGGAATCAGGATAGCTGGGAGAAGTATCAATAACCTCAGATATGCAGATGACACCACCCTTATGGCAGAAAGCAAAGAAGAACTTAAAAGCTTCTTGATGAAAGTGAAAGAGGAGAGTGAAAAAGCTGGCTTAAAACTCAACATTCAGAAAACTAAGATCATGGCATGTGTTCCCATCAGTTCATGGCAAATAGATGGGGAAACAGTGGAAATAGTGGCAGACTTTATTGTTTGGGGGCTCCAAAATCACTGCAGATTGTGACCACAGCCATGAAATCAAAAGGCACTTACTCCTTGGACGGAACGTTATGACCAACCTAGACAGCATACTAAAAAGCAAAGACATTACTTTGCCAACAAAGATCCATCTAGTCAAGGCTACGGTTTTTCCAGTAGCCATATATGGATGTGAGAGTTGGACTATAAAGAAAGCTGAGTGCAGAAGAATTTATGCTTTTGAACTGTGGTGTTGAAGAAGACTTTTGAGAGTCCCTTGGACTGCCAGGAGATCCTACCAGTTCATCTTAAAGGAAATCAGTCCTGAATGTTATTGGAAGGACTGATGTTGAAGCTGAAACTCCAATACTTTGGCCATCTGATGTGAAGAACTGACTCCTTGGGTAAGCCCCTGATCCTGGGAAAGATAGTTGGAGGAGAAGGGGCCGACAGAGGATGAGATGTTTGGATGCCATCAACTCGATAGACACGTGTTTGAGCAAGGTCCAGGAGTTGGTGATGGACAAGGCAGCCTAGCATGTTGCAGTCCATGGGGTTGTAAAGAGTCGGACATGACTGAAGAACTGAACTGAACTGAACTGAACTCCTCTCCAAGGTGAGATGTAATCTTCCCTCTTTCAGGTTAGCTGCACTCTGGAACTGAAAAGTTGGTTTTTCAGTTGTGGCAGATTCATAGCTGCCATAAATTTCTTTTCAGTGTGACCCTGTCCTGGTGCCTTATTTGGAGGAGACCAAGAATCAAAAAGCTATCCCTCTAATCCCAGCTGGTGGTAGTATACAAGATCATGAGGTAGGGCATAGCTGTGAACTGAGCTAAGAGACAAGTTTTCTGGGAAGGAAGACATGGTGGAAAGGAAAGTATTGTCAGTTACACACTGAGACCCTTTTTTTCACTGTTTAGCTTCTCACCACTCCCTCTCCTTCAATTTCAATGTAAATCCTTTTTATCATTCCACTTCCTAACCCAGTTGTGTACTATTCTTATCCTAAGCAGTATGATTGTCTTGGCACAGGTTTCCCAGGCTTGTCTTTCTTGAGGAAGTTCAGAAGTAGACAGAAGTCTTTCTGTCCAGGATCAGCCAGTGGCTGAAGTTAAATCCAATTGTAATCCTGCTATTGCTTAGTAGGCTAGTGTAGCTTTTCAGTCAAACTTCTCCAAACTTCCCAATACTGATTGAGTTGATGCTGTCAAAATGAAAAATCTTAATTTTAAATACTCAGCCAAGATTCAAGTTGTTTTTGGAAGCCATTGCTAGGAAAGCATTTAAATAAACCTTAGCTATTAACTAACTAAGGGGCATAAACCTATGGATATTTTTTGCTTCCTCAGTATAAATATACCTTACATTATAATTTGTTTTCCTGATACATACACTCCTTAGTCCCTGAGACAGAATTATCTAAGAAAAACAAGGAATCTTCAATGGACCAAACACATGTCTGACTAGGAAGGTTCTTTGTGAGGTTGCTGGAAACACACTATTGGAAGGAAATTTCTAGGACTTTGGTTTAATATGCAAAAACTTTCTCTCAATTATAATTGTCCAAGATTAGAATGGGCCACCTTGAGTCTGAATGACCACATGCTAAGGATTTGAAAAGGGAATTCTACAATGGCTAACACATTGAACTAGATCAGTAGTGCCAAAATAACACACAGGACAATTATATTGAAAGTACCCAGTAGATTTGTTTATAATTCAGGTTCTCAGGCCCTATTTCAGTGAATTGAAATCTCAGAGTTGAACCCAAGACTGTATTTCAAAAAGTGCTTGTAGGTGGTTCATAATGTGAGGGTAGGTTTGTGAGTCCATGACTCAAATGACTTAAAAATCCCTTTCAGACTCAATTGCCCTTTATCTGTTGTACTTAGAAACCTGGGATTAATTTTCTCATCTGAAACCTTTTTTAATTTTAATGTGAATGAGTCTCTAAAGCATTGGATCATATACATTATCATATATCAGCAACAAATATGCATTTATAACTATTTCTTCCTTTAACAGACAGCTTACTTGATTTCATTTACTGAATCAAATATTATCCATTAGTTTGGAGTTGCCTCTGGATTAGGCTTGTACTCCAGCAGCTTTGTAGACCAAGCTGTCAGCAAAAGAATATATATAATTGTTGGCACAAATTTTCTGTGATGCTTGCACTGCTCTCTGGGTTTGAAATAAATACAGCACTTTTTCTTTACATCTGTTGCCTTCTCATGTGGATGTGTTTGTGATCATCTGCCCAAAATATAGTAGAATGCAAGTCTATTTCTGGAAAATAACAAACAGCATCCCTACTCTCAATTTAGTAGAATTTTGGCTTTGAAGAAGGTTATGGAAACAGTCAGACGTGGAATCATTGGTACATATAGAATGAAGGCAAATACTCAAAGTAACTGTATGTGATGACTGCAAAATGCTTGTTATGCTGAATGATATTTCTCTCACAACCCCTCCAATACTTAAAAACTCAAAATAAATAACAAAAAATGTTATCATTGTCATATTTCTAAAGTACTAGTGGACTGATAATACAGGATAAACTCCATGAAAACTATTGCCACAGTGAGATTTTCCATTGTAATAAATGGATTTTAAAACATGACTGCTGGCTCTTATTTTTCCTGATGAATTTTCACAAAATTATCACACATTGTGGATGTCCACTTGGCAATTGTTATGATGGAATTTGCCATGTGTCATTCTGAATTTTTTAAGCACTCATAACATAGAACCAATCTAATTGGGAGTAGCTAGATGATATACTTCTGGGGAATTCTATATTTTCACTCCCAGTCCAATGAATACAGAGGTTAAGAAATCTCCTAATGTTGGCAAAACAAATCAGTGGTTCTACTCAGTATGATGAAGCTTATCTGTCATGGGTTTTTATCAGTTACAATCCAGTCATTTTCAAATTGTCTCATTTTCTCAGACCTCTAAACAACTGGAAGGAAAAAGTGATTAGGATATTTTCTGGTTTTGATTTTATAAAAATAAGGTAAATGAAAAGACATTTCCCAGGTACTTTTTTAAAAGAACAAATTCATATATGCATTTTGGGATTAGTGTTCAGTTGCTTAGTTGTGTCCGACTCTTTGCGACCCCATGGACTGCAGCACACCAGGCTTCCTTGTCCATCATCAAGTCCTGGAGCTTGCTCAAACTCATCTCCATAGAGTTGGTGATGCCATCCAACCATCTCATCCTCTGTTGTCCCCTTCTCCTACCACCTTCAATCTTTCCAAGCATCAGGGTCTTTTCAGATGAGTCCGTTCTTCGCATCAGGTGGCCAAAGTATTGGCGTTTCAGCTTCAGCATCAGTCCTGCCAATGAATATTCAGGACTGATTTCCCTTAGGATGGACTGGTTGGATCTCCTTGTAGTCCAAGGGACTCTCAAGAGTCTTCTCCAAAACCACAGTTCAAAAGCATCAATTCTTTGGCGCTGAGCTTTCTTTATAGTCCAATTCTCACATCCATACATGACTACTGGAAAAACCATGACTTTGACTAGACAGACCTCTGTCGGCAAAGTAATGTCTCTGTTTTTATTATGCTGTCTAGGTTGGCCATAACTTTTCTTCCAAGGAACTAGTGTCTCTTAATTTCACGGCTGTAGTCACCATCTACAGTGATTTTGAAGCCCCAAAAATAAAGTCTGTCACTGTTTCCATTGTTTCCCCATCTATTTGCTATGAAGTGATGGGAGCAGATGCCATGATCTTAGTTTTCTGAATGTTGAGTTTTAAACCAACTTTTTCACCCTCTTTTTTCACTTTCATCGAGAGGCTCTTAGTTCTTCATCATTTTCTGCCATAAGGGTGGTGCCATCTGCATATCTGAGGTTATTGATATTTCTCCTGGCAATCTTGATTCCAGCTTGTGCTTCATACACTTGGGATTAGTGTAGATTCAAGTTAATTTCCTCCACCTGCTATATCTACCATCCAGTTATCACAGAATGCTTGAGCAAATACTAGATCAAAATTCAATGATGTTGAGTATAATTGTGAGGATGAGTATATATTTCTGCATCCTAATTTCATAAAAACTCAATGATTACTCTCCTCAGACAGATTAATCAAAATATGCAATTAATCAGAATATACCTCAATTAGTTACGTGGATCTTCCCGACCCAGGAATTGAACCAGGGTCTCCTACATAAAGGTGGATTCTTTACCAACTGAGGTATAAGGGAAGCCCAATTAGTTATGCGTGTTACCATTATTGCTTCAGGTGATGTAATTTCACCTACAGTTAATTTTGTTTTTTTGTTGTTGTTGTTGTTTTTCTACACACATTCTGAGCTGGATGCTCACAGAGTTTACCATTATAACAATGGTGATGGCAAAGTCAAGAACAGACAGAAGGTATAAGAATGGACAAAAGTAAAGGAGTAATGACATTAGGGTGAAGAAAAGGGGGATTCGAACTTGACACTTGGGACAATACTACACAATATAACAATTTTTCATTTTTCTTTACCTCTCTCAGCATTCTTTTTAGTAATTATTCACTGAGTCATTGGTTCATTTTTTCACTTAACCATGTGTTGAACAATAACTATATGCCAGACATTTTTTTGGTCAGCTCTAGAATTACACAGTGGAGAAGGCAATGGCACCCCACTTCAGTACTTTTGCCTGGAAAATCCCATGGATGGAGGAGCCTGGTGGGCTGCAGTCTATGGGGTCGCTAGAGTCGGACACGACTGAGCGACTTCACTTTCATGCATTGGAGAAGGAAATGGCAACTCACTCCAGTGTTCTTGCCTGGAGAATTCCAGGGACAGGGAAGCCTGATGGGCTGCTGTCTACGGGGTCGCACAGAGTCGGACATGACTGAAGCGACTTAGCAGCAGCAGCAGCAGCAGAATTACATAGATCAACTAAAACAATGCCCTCACCTTTTGTAGTTCATGTTAAAGCTGAAGAGATGGTAACTAAGTAATTTTGGTTCAGTGTATTAATTCTAAGTACTAAGAGAGGTTGCTGAAAATGCTAGAAGTGGGCAGGGGAGAGAAGTATTTGTTCTACTTGGGAAGGCTGCTCAGAGAAAACTTCACTAAGAAGATACTATTACAGTTATACCTTGACAGATGAATAACAGTTCGCTAAACAGAAAGTGAGTAGAATGGCATTCTAGGCAGAAAAAAATCATGGAGGATGTCACATATTATGTGGACTAACTGCATAAGAGATTAGAGGAGAGAAGGAGACAGAAAGGTAGGCTGAGATGAGGATGACTGTTATTTATGTACATGCGTTGTCCTTTCTGCTAGACTGCACGCTTCTTGAGGTTGAGATTCAAGTCTCATCCTTTTATCCTTCCACCTGGTCATTCAATAAACATATTTTGATTGTCCCCTATAAGACACAGACTACAGCCAGTAGACAGCGTTGCTGATGCATTGGACATGCCCTGAAGGAACTCATATCATGGTGATAGAGAAAAACACAAAAACAAATAACTGTGGTATATGTGATGAATGCTAACCAAATGAAAATTCCCTCTTGCAGGATTTTCTAACAATTTAATATAAATTTTATACAAACCAAATTTCCTGTTTGGTAAAAAGACGAAGGAACGCCCCAAAACTTTATGTTTCTAAAAAACTCCCCTGCTCCCTCTCAATTTCCTAACGTGGGGCCAAGTGCTCATTAAAAAGTTGTTGATCCTGAATGAAATGAACTAACTACGGAGGAAAGGAGAAAGCTAGCATTGCAATTTACAAAACTGAGCTAGATTATCAGTAAAACGTGAGATAGGGAACAAAGGCAAACTATGAAGAAATACTGTGGCCTATGTATCAGGAAGCCAAGGAAAATGGAGTTATTAAAGAACCAGCTTTGATGTTCTGCATCCTTTCTTAATATGTTGCTTTTTGGTTAGTATTACATTGATTAAAGATATGGCCCTTTAACTTTGTCAGTCTCTTCCTCTTGACAATGAAAAGCAAATGAGAATAAGGCAAAGGTGGAATAAGAGAATAGCCCTTATCTTTTTTTCTTTAACACAGGAAGGCTATGAGGAGAAGGATGCTTTAAGGAGCTAGTTTAATAAATGTCGGGTATTTAGAGGGCTAGCAGTAGAAAATTATTAATAGTATCCTTAATAGCATAATTTAATAAAATAATAACATATTTATTGTGAGCATTATGTCAAAATATTATACATGCATTAGTTTTTAATCTTCATAACAGTTAAATGAAGTAGTAACATCATTATCCTCGCTTTACAGAAACAGATACTGAAGTATAGAAATATTAAGTGATTTGCCAAGGCCATATGGCTAGTAAATGGTGAAGAAAGATTTGAACTCAGTCAGTCTGATTCAAGACACCATGGCTGGAGAAGGTGCAGGGGCAGTGACAGGAGCACTTGGGCTATTGTGATAGAGAAAAAATAGGTATGTATGCTCGAGTGGAAGGGAAAGTGGTGGCAGAAGAGATAGAGATTTATCTAAGGAAAACAATGTAAAGTATCCAGGAATCATATAATAGCACTTTTCTGGGTGTGCTTTACTAAGTAATATATTGCCATAATATATTTCTGTAATATATTTCCATAACACATAACCATTCTTTGAAACTGTCTTAAGTCTACATCTATGTCTATAAACTTATATTTCTGTCTAGATAATATCCATCTATCTACTTACCTATCAAATACAAACTAAAAGGTTTTAATTTGCTTTGGTTTTCCAGCTCTGAAATGAGCAGGTCAATCTTGATTCTGAAAGCATCAATTCCTGATTAAACATAGAGTATTGGTTATGATAACCGTTCCTCAAGAATGAATTCAATTCAAAAACAGCAGCCTTAAGCTTTGTTTAAGATATAGAGAAGTTATACCATAAGGAAAACACAAAAACAAAACCCAGGACAACTTTTTCTCACATAAGTAATATTTTTATGTTTCTTTTTCACATCATTCCCATTTAAATGCAGATTATGATGTGCTGCTAAGTACAAGGTAAACTTTTTTAGGCTATTAAAATGCTAATGGGAAGGTTAACTTTAAGGCAGAAGCTACTGTTGAAAAGGCACTAAGGTAGGAAAATGTAGTATAAGTTAATTTAAGAAAGACTAGGATTAAACTCTGAACTTTTTCAGTGAAAAAATAAATTTCTTATTAGAATAAATAAAAAGCACAGTGCAATTATACTTGTTTGTAGCAATACTGCTGAGCATTACACTAAGTGAAGCATTATTTCATTTTGGTGTTGTAAAAACTAGTAGTCATAAGTAAACCAGCATCTCTTGACAGCTTCACCTAGCGTACAAATAGTGAACTGACAGTCTGTGCAAATATTTGTTACCCCTGCACCCACTCTCCTAAAAATGATGAATTGCACAAGGCCCTAATACAGTAGTTGCAGAATAACCAGATATATTGGGAGCTTTCTGAATCTCCCAAAGCTTTATCTTCCCCAGTATTCAATTTCCTTTTTAGTCCAGAAAATAGTGACTCATGGCCTACCACCCATCACAATGGCTTGTAAAGGCTTTCCCACACCCTCTGGGTATTTACCCAAGACTACCAGATGAAATGCTCCCATTCAACTGAATTTTTTTAAAAAAAAAAGCTCTTACCATAAGGAAAACACAAAAACAAAACCCAGGACAACTTGGTTGCCAGGGCTATATTCAACTGTTGAAAAGACCAATAAGTGATAGGATAAGAGGGGCAGGAGAGACTGGATGAGTTGAAAAGCTGAAAGTAGCAATGGATAGCAGAAAGTTTTTTTTTTTCCCACTGATCCTTTTGTGTTGTGATTTCCTATAATGACAACTATTGCTATTTCTAAAATATCCTTAATGTTGTTGTTGCTTTTCTTTCCTCATCCCTCCCACTCTATTCCTATGGTATCCTCTTCTGTGGAAATAGAGATGCATGCCTTAGAGAATGCAAGAGGGAATCTGAGTCACAAGCCAACAGTTTTATGAACCTCCTATAAGAAGAAAATTTTTAAGAAGAAATTTAAGACCCAGAGGGATGGTATGGGGAGGAGGTGGGAGGGGGGCTCAGGATGGGGAACCCGTGTACACCCGTGGTGGATGCATGTTGATGTATGGCAAAACCAACACAATATTGTAAAGTAAAAATAATAATGATAAAAATTTTTTTAAATAAAAATAAAAATTAAATAAAAAAAAGAAGAAATTTAAGAAGAACTTCCTTTAGGAACTTCCTTTAAGGAGAATTACATCTTGGAAAATATGTGTTTTTAAAAGACAGTGTAATATAGCTGACTATTGTGCTATTTATTCCCAAAGGTTTGAAGATATAAACCAGAATATCAAGAAAATATATTTAAAAATCAATACATGACAAACACTTTAAAACTACTTCAATTTCTCCTCTTCTTCCTCTTGCTTCCCATCTTCCTCCATCTCCTCCTATTACTATTATCACTGTAAGGCTATCACAGATATATAGTGCATTATAGTTGACAAAGTGCTTACATAGACATTACCTCATTTAATCATTCTACACCCATTTAATAAACATTTACTGAGCAGCTATACCTTGCCTGGCCTTAAGTATTCTGTAGTTTTTAAAAGTACATTGAGTTGATTAGTAGCAAAGGAAATTTTAAAAATATACAAATAAATTTATCATCGCAACTTGTGAAAAGTGCTACTAAGAAAAAGAAGAGAGAGTTATGAATGAGAGGGTAAAATGGATCAAGTTACACTCAGAAGCCAGAGAAGCAGACTTGAGCTGAGATGGAAGAATGTGAAGTTTTCAGTCAGCTGGAGTGCGATGAAGAGTTTTCCAGGCCTAGTGAACAACACGTGCAAAGGCCCTGAAGCAGAAACAGGCTTGGCTCATTAGAATGGCATAAAGGAGGCAAAACATGAAGTTAGACATGGACCAGAAGCCAGATGATGCAGGATCTTATAAGTTAAAGAGTTTGAAGTATATTACAAGTATATTTCAGAGAAGGCAATGGCACCCCACTCCAGTACTCTTGCCTGGAAAATCCCATGGTTGGAGGAGCCTAGAAGGCTGCAGTCCATGGGGTCACTGAGGGTCGGACACAACTGAGCGACTTCACTTTCACTTTTCACTTTCATGCACTGGAGAAGGAAATGGCAGCCCACTCCAGTGTTCTTGCCTGGAGAATCCCAGAGACGGGGGAGCCTGGTGGGCTGCCAAATGTTACAAGTATACTTGGAAGCTAGTGAAGGGCTTTAAAACTAGTGAAGGGTTAGAGAAATTACAGTATCCTACTGACCTTTTTTATCAGTGCTATGTAAAAGAAATATAATATGACTCATGTAAATAATTTTAATTTTAAATGTTCTAGTAGCCAGATTCAAAAAACTAAAACAGAACAGGTGAAGTTAATTCTTATACTGTATTTCATTTAACCCAGTATTTCCAAATTATCACATAAATAATGAAATCAATGTATGAAATCACTGAGTTATTTTACATTTTTTATACTAAGTCTGTGAAACCCAGTGTGTACTTTATACATATAGCACATCTCATTTCAGAGCAGCTACATTTCAAGTGCTCATTTGTCACATGTACTGAACAATGTATTCTGGCTGCTATATAGAGAATACATTAGAGAGGAATGGGTTAAAGCAAGTATTTGTTTGATAGTTGTTATAAAATATTGTAAATTTAGTGGCTTAAAACAATAAAGATGTATTACAATTTCATAGGTCAGAATTCTGACATGGGTCTCTATAGGCTAAAATCAAGGTGTTGACAGGGTTGCATTGCTTCTGTGAGTTTTAGAGGAAAATCTATTTCCTTGCATTTTTCAGCTTCTAGAAGCCACCTATCACTCTTTCCATTGTTTCCCCATCTATTTGCCATGAAGTGATGTTGACTACAGCCATGAAATTAAAAGATGCTTGCTCCTTGGAAGAAAAGCTATGGTCAACCTAGACAGCATATTAAAAAGCAGAGACATTATTTGCCAACAAAGTTCCATCTACTCAAAGCTATGGTATTTTCAGTAGGCATGTATGCATGTGAGAGTCAGACTATAAAAAAAGCTGAGCACCAAAGAATTGATGCTTTTGAACTGTGGTGTTGGGGAAGACTCTTGAGAGTCCCTTGGACTGCAAGGAGATCCACCCAGTCCATCCTAAAGGAAATCAGTCCTGAATATTCATTGGAAGGACTGATACTGAAGCTGAAACGCCAATACTTTGGCCACCTGATGCAAAGAACTGAGTCATCTGAAAAGACCCTGATGCTGGGAAAGATTGAAGGCGGGAGGAGAAGGGGACAACAGAGGATGAGATGGTTGGATGGCATCACCGACTTGATGGACATGAGTTTGAGTAAGCTCCAGGAGTTGGTGATGGACAAGGAAGCCTGGCGCACTGCAGTCCATGGGGTCACAAAGAGTCAGACACGACTGAGTGACTGAACTGAACTGAGAAGCCTCCTAATCGCCTTGCCTCAAGACCCCACCAATCCATCTACCAAGTTATCAACCTTGGGCTGTGTCTCTCTTATGCTGCCATTTCTCTGGTTCTCTCTTCTGCCTCTCTCTTCTTGTAAGGAACCTTGTGATTATGTGTCCACCTGGATAGTCCAGATAATCTCCCTAATCTCAAGGTCATCTGATTAGCAACCTTAATTCCACCTGCAACCTTGATTCCCCATTGCTACTTAACCAAACATAATCACATGATCCGAGGATTAAGATGTTGACATGGTGGGGAGGGAAGATAATTTTGTTTACCACAGCAAGAAAACATGTTATCCACATTAGAATAATTAAAAAACAAAATAATCGATTTAACATTTTAAACAATGCCCCTTCTTATCACAAAATTCATAAAATAGAGAAGCACAAAGCATAAATTAAACAACAAAACACTACCACACAAAATCTTAATACTCAGAAGGATTTTTCCTAACATTTATTAAACATCATTTCAGCCACCTTTCTATGTACAGATACAGGAAGATGGAGAGAAAAACAATTTTTCAAAAGTAGGCTCACATTCTATATTCTATTTTGAATGAAAGGTATTATATTTAATAATTTTACTTCAATTTAACAGAAGAAAAAAAATTAACTGAATTAGAAGAAATTTACTGAACATCAAATATATTTTTCTTCACCAGAATAGATATTAATTCTTAAAATATCACTCTGAAGTTTAAAAAGCATATAACAACATTGAGTATTGAACATTTATATTCCATGTTTTAAGCTTTAAATGATATCCTTTGAAATACAGAAAGAACCTAAAGCTCAGAGAGCCCAGTGACTTGCCACAAAGAATGCATTATTCTTCTGCTTTCCTTAGTAGGTTCTTTCTTCCACGGTCCATTACTACTATTTTATTTCTTGTCTTTCACCTCGAAGTTGATACATCTGTTTATCTGCAACCCTGATAAACCCTGGTTGTTGACCTTACTATGCCTCACTGAGTACTCAGACAGAAATTCCTGAACAGGAATGCTCAGAATCTCCCTCCATCACTATGGCTTTGGATAAAAAGCTTCTCCTACATTAAGGCCCACAACTCCTTTATGCAATGGGTACTGCCGCTTTCACCTCTTCATGAACTCTGCCCCTACCATTATCCCCTTTCTCTCCTCTTGCATTTTTTTTCCTCTCTACTGATTTATTTCCATCAATAAACATCAAGTTCTAGTATGTCCAGTCTTGCAAAATACAAAACAAAGACCCTTCCTTGACACATAATATGCCCCTTCAGCTACAGCCTCCAGTCTCCCAACTCCTTCACAGCAGAACTTCTTGAGAGAGTTGTGTGGAATAGCTGACTTCATTTCAGCATTCTTGGGCTCCCTTTGTTGTTGTTGTTGTTCGGGGATTCCTTTACCACTAGTCAATGATCTCCATACTACTAGTTAGGATAGCCATCTCTCAGTTCTTATCCTAATTATCTTCTCAGCAACATTTGTCATGGTTTACTAGTCCCTCTCACTTGAAATGCTGTCTTTCGATTTCCCTTATACCAGTTTCTCCCTGTTTTCCTTCTGCCTCACTGATCAATCTTTCTTTTTGCTGACTCTTCCTTCTCTATTTAAATTCTAAATATTGGAGAATCTAATCTTCTTTCAATTCCTCAAACGTGCTGAGCTTCGTTTTGCTTTGGAGCTTTGTATATCACAAGCCTGGGATACTTTCCCCACTTGTTTCATATGGCTGACTCCTTTGTGGCATTCAGACCTTTCCTTATTGTGTAATTCATCCCATCCTATCAATCTCAACCACATCACATATGTTTTTTTTCCAGATAGCACTTACCACTAGCTCATATTTTTTTTTCTCATTTATTTTCCTATCTATTTTATGTCTCTCTCCCAAAGGGCAAGAACCTTATTTATCATTTTTATAGCACTTGGTCCTAAGAGCAATACCTAAAACCATAGTAGAGTCTCAAAAATAATTGTTAAATGTATAGAGTTTTAACGAATATCTTACCTATAGCATTTTTCATGGGTCAATGTTTGTTTATCCTGAATTTTGCATATGCTTTTGACAACACTAAGCACAAAAATTAACTTACTGGTTTAGAAGAATAGGTACTCAAAAATTAGTTATGAAAAAATTTAATAAAGGTAAACACGAATGTCTTTCTTGACACTTTAAACTATATACCTGTAGACATACATAAGCATTTCAAAAGAGAGAGATGTGGGGAATAAACCTAGTATCAGGCATAAGAAAAATTTTGGTACTATCCTCTGAGTTAGAATGATCTGTTGTATAATGCTGAATTTTACAGACAATGGCAATCAGTCTCAGAGAAGAAAAATAATTTGTGCAAGACCATATAACAAGTAAGTGGTAGAAGTATATCTAAAACCTAAGTTACATCATTCTTAATTTTCAGATCAAAGAAATACAATAGTATATGATAAAAGAACCTTATCATATTTTATATTTGGAAGCTCTTTAAGTTCTCATACAAGAACAGGATGTTAATGCAGGATTTTTAATATTAGTGGTCTCGTTTCTCTTTCAAGAGCAAACCAAATTTATATCACCATTACTCTTATGTTACTAAATTAAACTGAGTGAAACCTAGGAGGAAATAAAGGAAGAATATTTTAGTGTTTATATGTTCAGTGCAAATTCTGTAAAGACATATGAAAATGCATGTAGATTTTATTAATTATCCTAAAACTTTTTACTATTCTGAAACCAAACAATTTTCATAGCTCTGAAACTCCCAAAATCAAACTAAATACATCTATAAAAACGAACCTATATACAACACATTGCAATGACACTTACTTGAATCATGTATCATTTATCAAAAACATCTATATCAGCCTATCACAATGTGTGACAATAAAGTCTCAAAACTATTAGCTTAGAATGTTCTCAAAACAGAAACAAAAGATCTGCTTGTATGGGAAATATATAAATTTGTTCAAAGAATTTTTCTTGGCTGGGTAAAATATCACCTAGATATCAGTAGTAAATAATATTTTAAGAAATCATAGTAAAATATATTAATATGTGTTGGTTTTGTTCTATAAGGCTGAATGTATACTTAGAGCCTTGCTTTAACTTCTCAAGCTATGAGGAAAGAAATCTTGTTTAGATGATACATAATCAGTATCAAAAACTGTAGGATCATTGTCTGCATAATTCTTGAATCAGTTAAATATACATATGTAAAATACAGAATTATAAAATGGAGATACCCACCCATCCCTACCAAGCACTGTATCTGCTCTCTTATCAGGAAAAAAATGATTTCCTCCCTCCTATCCCTAAAGAGGAAAGAAAAAATAAAAGACAGAGTAGAAGATTTTAGGGAAGAAGAAAGACAATCTCACAGGGATAATAAATTACATATTTAAAATCATCTGCAACAAAAGCAACAAATATCAACATTCTAGTCCATGATAGTGAGATGAGGTAAAGTAGGGGTTGGAAAAAGAGGTGAGGACATATCATCATGACATTAGTCTAGTTGACCTGTAAGGTCATGAGAAATAAGAACTAGATTAACATCAACTAAGAAAATCCTCTAGACCAGTCTCATGCCCTGATAGACAAGGATGAAGCTTAAGTGTGATCTTTTTTCTGGTGCTTCGTCACTAGGTGGCTCATATTTCTGTGGCTGGAAGAACCAAGAGGCAGAATGAAATCCTTGCTCTATTTATCTTTTAAACTAGTCTATTTGAGTGACTGACAAAACACAGGATCAATCAATTAATAAGTCTGCTGAATATTGATTTTATAACTATCACTGTATGAGGCACACTGGGAGAGAATAGTGTGTACCTATGTATTACCTGTAAGAAGTGTGTCATCTGAAACACTGCATGCAGATAAATAGCAGAGAGGAAGCAATACAGTTTTGTTTTATAAAGAGAAAGTATTTGGTAAATGATTTCATTAACAGAGTAAGGAACAAAGAGCTTGACTGAAGGAAGACTGCAAAAATATAACCCTTCGGAAGTTGAGAGAAATTGGTTAGGGCCAGCATGTGGAGAGGGCTTCCCACGTGATGCAGTGGTAAAGAACCTGCCTGCCAATGCAGGAGGCAAAAGACACGGGTTTGATCCTTGGGTCTGGAAGATACCATGGAGTAGAAAATGGCAACTCACTCCAGTATTCTTGCCTGGAAAATTCGATGGGCAGAGGAGCCTAGTGGGTTGCAGTCCATGGGTCTGCAAAGATTTGGACATGACTGAGCAACTGATCATACAAACGTCAGGGATGTCCAAATGTTTTTATACATGCCAAGGAGGGGCTTCCCAGGTGGCTCAGTGGGTAAAGAATCCGCCTGCAATGTAGAGGAGGCGTGGTAACGCACTCCAGTATTCTTGCCTAGAAAATTTCACGGACAGAGGAGCCTGGTGGGCTACAGTCCATTGGGCCTCAAAGAGTCGGACACAACTGAGCACACACACAGTATGTGGAGCAGAGTCTCAAATCCTGAAGGCTGAGGTGGGGAGTAGCCCAGATCTTATCACATGAGATCTTTTTGGAAGTTTGACTCTGAACCACTCCCCAGACATCAGAAGGTTACAGAGTGAGAGTCCCAAATACTCCCCAAGACATTAACATTAAATCACATAACAAAAACATGATGAACATGACATTTTACTCCATGTGAGTTACCTAATACCTTTGTTTTGGTTTTGATTCTTTATACAGATTCTATTTCCCTGAGCTTCTCTATAAATCACAAATTTTTGCAACCAAATTGCACTAAAACAGCTTCCCTGAGACCAGATTCAAGATGTTAACACAAGAAGAGTTTCCTCATTTTATATAGTGGCTGGGTGGGTCTTTTATTCTTTAGGAAAAAAAAAAAAATTTCAAAATGTCATTTATGTGGTGAAGAAGTTCCAAGAAAATGGTGCTGTTGAATTTCTTTAATAAACTGTGTATTTGTACTCATTCTTAGAAGGTATTTAGAAAGAAAAATGTTGTATTAACTCCTGTTTCACCAAATCTCCCATTGTAAGGAAAGATGGCATTTTCCTCCCTGTGCTGAATAGATTCTTTGAAATACAGGTTCCAATTAAAGAACTTAGAACCTTCCAATCATTGCATGACTAGATGAAGTTGGTTAGTATAACAAACCAGGAAAAGGAAAATAAAATAGTATAAATCATACAGTTCTCCGTGAATTATATAAAAGTTCTATTCTTCCCACTATACTGCAGTACACTTTAATTGATGAAATCTCTCCTTTAACACACACAGGATTTTCAAGATTTGCAAAGCTTTAAGTGGAATAGGTAATAAGAGAAAAATAAATAAAATAAGTCAGAAATATGAACAGCTTGAGCCTCTGTTATGAGTTCATAAATGCCTTAAATTAGGAGGAATTACTGTGGGATTTAAAGCTATTGGGATATATTTGCATCTTGAGTTGGTCTTTTTACTACTAAGTAGAACAATTTACTGACTTATCCCTTTGTAGGAAACAAAGGCATATACTGTAATCTGTCAGTAGAAAATATTTTGAATTCACTATAATGTGGGCCCATAGAGTTTCAGACATATGTTCAGAACTGGAATCTGTACAAGATTTTAATTTTAATCAAAACCAAAGCAGCCTGTGACTCAGGTCACTGTCTGTCCTCCAGCAACAATGCAGATACTCTCAGAGGTTTTGTTTCATCCTATTTTCATCATATAAGGGTACAGTTGCTATGATGAAGACGTAAAAGATATGGACAAAAAGGGACCCAAAATTAATTCATTCAGAGAATACCTATAATAATACATTCTTACAATCCCCTGCCTTTTTAATATTTATACATATTCCGAAAACAGGCTAGAAAAGTAGGTTTTTTGTTATCATTATCTTGCTGAAAGTCTTGCCAGGATTCAAAGCCAAGATGCATGCTGACAGAAACTCTGACTTGCAATCATTAATACTGTAAAATGATGTATCATGATAGGATGGTACATCATATTTGAAAAATTCTTATAATTTAATGATAATGCCTTGAGACTGCATTTATTCCTAAGAAATCAAGATATTAAAAAATGATTATCAAGGGGTATGAGGTTATCTTCATATTTTACTTTCATTTTTGCAATTTTGTTGACTGCTTCTCTGTGAGATCTTAATCAACAGGCCGTGATATGACATGTTCCATTGAATTAAGCAGTTAATTAATTATTAATTAACTAAGAAATTAATGAAGATTGTCTAATTTTAGGAACATGTTTATTCAAATGCCTGTTCAGAAAGCAGAAATTGTTTTCAAGCATCTAAACTCAGCTAAAAAACATGCTAATTAGTAGAATAATTGGCTTTGCTGTGACTTCTCCAATAGAAGTATTTTAGTTAGGTTTTAGTCAAATCCAGGAGTTAGGGTGAATAATAGTATACTATATACTTAGCTAAAAACCTTTTGCAAAGGAAAAAAAAAAAAAAAAAAAACCTTAACAATCAGTGGCTGATCACTGATCTCTATGTGTGGACTTCTCCATAACATGTTAGTGGCATAACAAAGAGAATCACAGACCTCAAGGAGTCCTAGCTCTGCATTGTCTCATGACTGGAGTAAAATTTACCTAAACTTACTGAAAAATGTAGATGAATTGTTATCCCTACAAAACTCTGCTTTTCACATTATCATATAATGCCTATCAAGAACTACAATAATCATGGAGCAAATGAGTATTTTGTGCATTACTTTAACACTGAACGCACCCACAATATCCAGACTTTGTATTTCTAATTTACAGTGAGGATTTCCTATGAAAATGAAATGCATCATTTACAAACTGCTTACGGATTATGACTGCCAACCAATCCATATCACTTTTGGGGGGAACTGAAATGTGCTTATTCTTAATAGTTATGGATACTATCTCTTTGAGCTTTGTGATAGTCAAGATCATATCATATTCATCTTTTAATCCCTAGCACCTATCTACAAAATGGCTGTTCCATAACACACATCCAATACTTTCTTATTGAATGAGAAAAGAGCTGATTGATAAATGTAGTGAAAACAAGTCAACTTGGTGAAATAATTGTCATGAGGTAACCAATAAAACCAGTTGATGTGACTGTTCTTTTTTTTTCTCATTTTTCAAATTGTTGCTCTTGTATCATCAGAAAGAGCATTAGTGTAAAAATATATCCCTTAATCTATTTCAGGTATTGGTATGTATTTAGTTTCATGCTCAGTGTATGTTGGGAATGCAGTTTGAATAGAGCACTGGGCTATTAATATTTAAGATGGATTCAGAAGAGCCGACTCATTGAGCAAGCTCTGGGAGATGGTGAAGGATAGGGAAGCCCGGCATGCTGTAGTCCATGGGGGTCTCAAAGAGTCAGACACGACTGAGAAACTGAATGACAGCAACAGAAGACAATTACTACACAGTCTCTTGAACCAAAAACCATGTATGAAACTACTGTAAAAATACAGGACTTCCTTGGTGGTCCAGTGGTTATGAATCTGCCTGCCAATGCAGAGGGCACAGGTTCGATCCCTGATCTGAAAATATTCTACATGCCAGAAGACAATTAAGCCTGTGTGTCACAACTACTGAAGCCTGTGCGCCTAGAGCCCAGGCTCCAAAACAAGAGAAGCCACTTCAGTGAGAAGCCCGCACACTGTAACAAAGAGTAGCTCGCACTCGCCACAACTAGAGAAAGCCCAAGTGCAGCAGTGACTATCCAACAAAGCCAAAAATAAATAAAAAGAACTCTAAAAATACAAAGTAGGACAATATGTGAAGCATTACAGTGAGTGTATGAGTAGTATAATTTTGTACAAAAAGCCAAAAGGTTACTCTATCTAGACTGCTGTAATCAAGGAGTAATCTTAGGGAACATACAACTTGAACATCTGAATGATTAAGAGGAGTTGAATGAGTGGAAAGGAGTGGTGACTAGACAACAAGTGGAGAATAGTGTGGTTAGAAATATTTAGACTAAGCTTTGTAGATTTGGAAAACAACAGAATGATCAAGAGTTTTATAGGCTGTTTCCTATTGCTTTGGGGATAAAAACTAAATCTCCTTAACATAGCCTTTAAGTTCTACATGATTTAGAATCTACCTACATCTCCAGATTCTGATCAAGACTTGCATGGCAATGTTGTCACATCCTGGAAGATTGTCTTTGATTTTTAACTAGGCAATGCAAAGTCATCTTTCAGATCTCAATTCAAGTATCACTTTCTTTTGAATTAGGTCAACCTCTCATCCTGCCTTGCTATTAGCTATCATAGCACTATGTACCTCTCTTTAATGACACTTACAATAGTTGTAATTTTACAGTTTATTTGTGTGATTATGAGTGTGCCTCCTCCACTGGACTGTTAGTTCTGTAAGAGTATGGATCATCTCTATTTTCATTTACCATTGTATCCACAGTGCCTAATCCATAATAGGTGCTCATACGTAAATGGAGTTGGATAATTAAAATAGGCTAGCAAATTTAGCTATATTGAAGGATCATGCACTCATTGATCTAACAAATATATACTGAATAATTATTATACACTGTATTTTGTACCAGGTACAGAAGATACAAAAATGGAAGATACTTCTTGCCTATGGTCTATTCAGTATGAGGAAGAAAGATAAAAAGACCAGGCATTTACAGTCTAGGGTGAGCAATGCTGCTGTGGTAGACCAAATATATTACTTTTAGAGCATGAAGGAAGAGATTTCTAAAAAGGAAAGTAATAAGAGGAGACTGCTTGGTGGATACTGGTAATATTTAATTGGTTTTTGACCTTTATTCTGCTTATAAGAACAAATCTAAAAGGTAATCAGTAAAGTAGCATTAATAAATAATAGAATGTCTTTTAAAGTTTATAGATAAAAAACAAACAGGAACAAAAATGGTTCAGAGAATTGAAACCCAGAGCATCGGTGGGGCAAACGAGAGAGCAGCTGAGTTGGGAGGATGGGTTTACCAGCCTCCTCTCCTTGTGGTCCTTTCGAGGGGACTTCCGAAGATTTTACAAATTACCTCATCGCTTTTCTGAAATTTTGTTTTGTATGCATGTGAACTATAATGAGCATCTGTTCCACAGATATAACCTTGTCTCCAGACCTAGACAAGAACCCATTTTCTAAATATAGTGTTGACAGGGATATTCTCAAGGAGGAGGTAGAGGACAAGATGTTGCTTCTGTAAACTTTCCAGTCAAGAAGTATGGGCTGAGTTTTTGTTTCTCCTGCACTATACTAGGCACTATGGAGAAGAAAGGAGAAGACTGTTGCCCTAGAGGAAGATTATGTGCTCTTTTAATAGCTGACATTCAAAACCACCTTCTAGTTGCTACAAAAAGGCACTGAAGAGGAAATAGCCCTTTTCTTATATTTAGAATGTATTTCATTCACAGGGAACTATTAAAACTTTTAAAGCAAATATGCAAGGGTTAAAAACTAAACATCCAAATCTTCCTAAAGCATATTGGTTCAGTTCCAAGGCATTTGCTAAAATTACACATAGAGCCTTACTTTGAAATAAATATAGCAAATTACTACTTTGGAAATTGGGCTCTTGGGCATCTCTGCTTCTATTTCAAATGGTCATTCCTAATTACACACATGAAAAAAATCAAATATATCTTTAGATCAGATTTTTCTCTTAGGACAAAAGTAATTATTCTGCTTCAACCTAGGTATAATATTCTTTCTTTTACTGTGAAGCTACTTACATCTTAGAGCAAATGACAAGTCAAGAAATTAAAAGCAAAGAATATTGAAATAGGCAAGTTTACTCTGATGCATTTTAGAATCACTATAAAAAAACTTCTCTGAAGCTCTTTCCAAAGAAGGTATGCAACAAGGGTTACTTTCTACTGGAAGAACAGAGAAGAGGATGACAATGGAATGTTCCTGAGGTTAGAGGATTTGGGAAGGAGCCTAGCAAGTAGACTAAGAAGTGAAATGGTATCAACTATTTGCAATGTATTGGAACATGACATTCAAAGTTAATTGGATTCTTCTTACCATAGCTCAATGGGAAGGCAAACAGGAAGCCAGTGACAGTATGTGAAAAGTGAAAATGTTAGTTGCTCAGTCGTGTCTGACTCTTTGCGACTCCATGGACTGCAGCCCACTATGTTCCTCTGTCCACGAAATTCTTCAGGCAAGAATACTAGAGTGGGTTGCCATTCCCTTTTCCAGTGGACCTTCCTGAGACCCAGGGATTGAACCTGGGTTGCCTGCATTGCAGTCAGATTCTTTACCGTCTGAGGTACCAGGGTATATTTATTCAGTATTTCTCTGAGTATAAAAGATCTAGTCACAAATCAGCTTCTCCTGTCTAAGAAATGAAAACTTTGGATATGGATGCAATCTGCTCAGTTCAGTTCAGTTGCTCAGTCGTGTCTGACTCTTTACGGCCCCATGGACTGTAGCACGCCAGGCCTCCCTGTCCATCACCAACTCCCGGAGTCCACCGAAACTCCTGTCCATTAAGTCGGTGATGCCATCCAACCTCTGTCGTCCCCTTCTCCTCCTGCCTTCAATCTTTCCCAGCATCAGGGTATTCTAAAATGAGTCAGTTCTTCACATCAGGTGGCCAAAGTACTGGAGTTTCAGCTTCAACATCAGTCCTTCCAGTGAACACCCAGGACTAATCTCCTTCAGAATGGACTGGTTGGATCTCCTTGCAGTCCAAGGAACTCTCAAGAGTCTTCTCCAACACCACAGTTCAAAAGCATCAGTTCTTTGGTGCTCAGCTTTCTTTATAGTCCAATTCTCACATCCATACATGACTACTGGAAAAATCATGGCCTTGACTAGATGACCTTTGTTGGCAAATTAATGTCTCTGCTTTTTAATATGCTGTCTAGGTTGGTCATAACTTTCCTTCCAAGGAGTAAGCATAATTTCATGGCTGCAGTCAACATCTGCAGTGATTTTGGAGCCCCAAAAAATAAAGTTTGCCACTGTTTCCACTGTTTCCCCATCTATTTGCCATGAAGTGATGGGACCAGATGCCATGATCTTAGTTTTCTGAATGTTGAACTTTAAGCCAACTTTTTCACTCTCTTCTTTCACTTTCATCAAGAGACTCTTTAGTTCTCCTTCACTTTCTTCCATAAGGGTGGTGTCATCTGCATATCTGAGGTTATTGATATTTCTCCCGGCAATCTTGATTCCAGCTTGTGCTTCCTCCAGCCCAGTGTTTCTCATGATGTACTCTGCATAGAAGTTAAATAAGCAGGGTGACAATGTACAGCCTTGATGTACTCCCTTTCCTATTTGGAACCAGTCTGTTGTTCCATGTCCAGTTCTAACTGTTGCTTCCTTACCTGCATACAGATTTCTCAAGAGACAGGTCAGGTGGTCTGGTATGCCCATCTCTTTCAGACTTTTCCACAGTTTTTTGTGATCCACACAGTCAAGAGACTGAATATAGTGACAAAAAAGAAAAGCAAGGATGAAAATAAGGGAAAAAAACAACAAAGAGTAAGTAGCTGAGAGAGGAAGTATCAAAAGAAATGGCCTTCATTCATTCAACAAACTTCTCTGGAGCCTTGTACATTAAGGACTGAAAAAAAAAAAAAAAAAACCCTGTCCATTCACTTGAGGATTATCAGTTTAGTTAAGAGAGTGAGATGATTTTGTAGATAACAATAACATGATATTCAAAGTTAATACCTCTTTATCTCCTCAATCCTTTGAGATCTCAGTACATCAAGTTTCCTATCTACTCCATCTTCACACTTTCCTTTCTAGCTTACTTTTTTTTGAATTATAAATATGCAAAATTTTCTGTTAATTTAAAAAAAAAATCTTCCACTGATACTGTCTCAATCTATCTGTCACTGCCTCTTTCTTTTCTTTCAAATACAAGTTATATTTAAAGTTTCAACTTAATATAATTTTCCAATTAACTCTTCAATGTATTGCTGTCTTCTGCTCTCAAAATTTCCTTGAAGCTGTGATTACTAAGGACATCAGTGACTCCCTAACTGACATATATAATTAATTAGTTCTTTTCTTACTTGATCTGTCTATGGCATTTGATACTGTTGACCTCATTGAAATGTTATCCTCCTATCTCCCTGATATCAATTTTCTGGCTCTCTCCCTTATTCTCTAGCCATTCCTATTTTCTCTGAAGGTCTCCCTTACATATTGCTATACTCCAGAACTTAATCTTTGGTCCTTTTCTTACCCTTAATGTTCTTATGGGTTACTTAACCCATTCAAACAATATCTATTACCATTTAGCACACAGTTGACACCTAAATCTTTATCTGTAGGCCATGACCTCTATCTTGAGGTTCAGATTTAAATATCCAAGTTTTTAACAAACATTGACACATGGCACCCTAACACAGCTCTCTCTCTCTCTCTCTCTCTCTCTCTCTGTATATATATATATATATATATATATATATATATATACACACACACACACACAGAGGAGAAAGAACAGAGTATTAATTATTTTCTTCAAACTCTGACCCTCATGTTTACTTAGTGTTATAAGATCAGTAAATCTGACTACTCCCTCTTATTTATCCTATGCATACAAATGGTAACATCAATCAATTGTAATTCTTTAATATTTTAAAAATTGACATCTTCTTCCCTTATTAAAAAAAATTGTATTCTACTAATTGGTTCTGCTACTTTAGTTTTACTCTCTTCCATTTCATCTTCCATATAAATTTCAGAATGCCTTTTTTACAGTGCATACCCTACACTGTCACTTGCCTACTTCATGTCTCTCAAAAATTCCTTGTTGTCTGCAGCAATGGCTCTTAAACATTCTTGTGCCTAAGTACACTTGGAAGGATTTGTTAAAACAGAGTGTTGGGCTCTGTTCCCTGGGGTTTCCAATTCAAGAGCTGTGATGTTGGGCCTCAGAATTTACACTTCTGTTTCCCAGGCTAATTTGGAGGCATACTCAACAGACTTTATCACTTAGTTGTACAGGGAGCAGAAGGAAAAATAAAGAGTGCAGGATGATAGCTGAAATTCTTACATTAGAACTTAAGAAATTGGGTGGGTGTTGGTGCGATCACTGATAAAAAATATAGGAAGTTAACTGGGAAAATGATAGCAAATGTGGTGAGGTTAACTTTGAAATTTTAAGGTGTTTTTTCAAACTTCACCCTGTATTTCCATACCCTTTCTTGCCTTGAACAATCTCTAGTTTCCAATCATCTTGTACAATGTATAAGCACTGAGTGCATGGAAGAGATACCATGTCTCTCTTCTAATGATCTAGATGTATGGAATTCCTTTGCCTCTCACCTTTTTTTTTTTTTTTTTTCTGTTAAATATCCAACTTATCTGTTATGACCCAGTTTAAGCATCTTTTTCTCATTTTAGTCTTCCCTTCTTAGTCTCTACTTTCTCATCTTTGAAATGAGCTTAAGAAGAATATTTTTTGTTTATGATGGTCACATGAAGACTTTTATGAAGATACCCATAGCCCCAGAGGAGGAACACTGATTGGAAAAGTGGTTTCTAGATTCTTCTAGTGTCGAGATTTGCATGTTTTAAGAAACTCCATACATTTGTCAATGACAAAACAATATGCATTATCATATACACTATTGCTAATTCCATCTAGTCAAATTCGGTAACGTTAAATTCATGGAGTCTCTATACTTCCTAGTTCACAAACAAAGAAAATTTATTAAATTACTGTGTGGTACCCTTCTAGACTCTTTGGGGATTTATAGGCTGGTTATAGAGACAAAACCAACATATATCAAATAATTAGAAAGCAATTAGGTACTAAAATGTGTGCAATTATAACAGGGTAATCAGAGAAAGTGGAACTGAACATCACCAGAAGTAACAGAGAAGACTTCATAGAGGAATTAGAGCTTGAGCTGAGTGTTGACAGTTGGTGAGAATTGGATAAATGGAAAGAAGGGGGAAAAAAAAAACACTAAATGTCAGAACAATAACAAGAACAAAATCTCAGAAATAGGAATTAGCCTAGCCTATGTAGAAGGCAATGAGAAAATCAGGTTAACCAGAACAGAACATTAGGGACAAAGTGAAACCAGAGATTAGATTCATGGTCAAGGGTCAACATTTAAAATATCCTGAAAACAATGCGGGGAAATTTGGTTTTGATTTGGCAAGTGATGGGGATATTTTTAACTTTTTATTTTTTATTGGAATATGATTGATTTAGAATGTTGTGTTAGTTTCAAGTGTAGAGCAAAGTGAATCAGATAGATTATATATATATATATATACACATATACATACATACATACATATACATATATCTACTTTTTTTAGATTCTTTTTGCCATATAGGCCATTATGGAGTATTGAGTAGAGTTCCCTGTGCTGTACAGAAGGTTTTATTAGCTATCTATTTTATATATAGTAATGTATATATGTCAATCCCAAACTCCCAAATTATCTCTCCCCACATTACCTCCTGGTAACCATGTTAGTTTTCTACATCTATAACTCTATTTTCATATATATGTATTTTTTATAGGTCCCTGAATTAAAGAAGTAGAGTTTTGGTAAGGTAAGTTTATAAATAGTAGTTAAAATGATTAGAAGAAGAGAAAGACTGGAGAAGGGCAACAGATAACTGTTGGAACAGTCATGACAGATGACTATCAAAGAAGGGTGATATTCTATGAATTGAGAAGGAAAGAAAAGATAGTTCTTTGCAGATTTTGGAAATAATGAGTGATTGGATGAATAAGAGAATTCCAAAGCCCCTTATATTTAACAAGAAGGTAAACCAAGGCATTTAGAGGTCTTCAGTGCTGAAAAGAGCGTATCCTCAAATATAAATAATTCCAAGTAAGCACAATTCTAAAATAGAAAATAAGTTTTAGAAAATCCAGAAAGATATTTTTCTTGTGGATACTTCTACTTTAAAAATATTCATTAAGATTTACAGATATCTCTGCATGGTTAATGCCATAAGGACATGCTTTGTTTACCCATTAAGCAAACCAGTCAGGTAAGTAAAATTAGCTGACAACAGAAAACCTCTCATGTGGTTCAGAGTACATGAAAGCCAGTTTACAAACATCACCTCATTTTATCAGACAATACTGAACTTGCTTATTTATCTGCATTTTAAAGAAAAGGGCAAAAATTTTTAAAGGAAGAGGCCATTTAAAAAATATATTTATTTATTCGGCTGTGCTGGATCTCAGTTGTGGCATGTGGGATCTTTAGTTGCAGCGTGTGGGGACTAGTTCCCTAACCAGGGATTGAACCCAGGCCCCCTGCATTGGGAGCACGAAGTCTTCATCACTGGACCCCCAAAGAAGTCCCACAAAATTATTAAATGACTTGTCAAAGACCTTTGGATCAAAGACAGGTCATTATAATTCTCTGACCCTTGTTCCTACTCTGTTTAAAAGGGAGGTTAGTAATAATGCTCTCAGAGGGTAACTGCAAAAATTAAATGTCTCAGTGTCTAGTATAAGCTATCCCTGGTGGCTCAGATGGTAAAACATCTGCCTACAATGCGGGAGACCCGGGTTTGATCCCTAGGTCAGGAAGATCCCCTGGAGAAGGAAATGGCAACCCACTCTAGTACTCTTGCCTGGAAAATCCCATGGATGGAGGAGTCTCGTAGGCTACAGTCCATGGGATCACAGAGAGTCGAGTTGGACATGACTGAGTGACTTCACTTTCACTTTTATACTAGCTTTATACTTATTTATTCGGAGAAGGCAATGGTACCCCACTCCAGTATTCTTGCCTGGAAAATCCCATGGATGGAGGAGCCTGGTGGGCTGCAGTCCATGGGGTCGCAAAGAGTCGGACACGACTGACGAACTTCACTTTCACCTTTCACTTTCATGCATTGGAGAAGGAAATGGCACCCCACTCCAGTGTTCCTGCCTGGAGAATCCCAGGGATGGCGGAGCCTGGTGGGCTGCCATCTATGGTGTCACACAGAGTCGGACACGACTGAAGTGACTTAGCAGCATACTTATTTATTGGGTTGGCCAAAAAGTTTCTTTGGGTTTTTCTGTATGAAAAATACTCAAACAAACTTTTTGGTCAATCCAGTACATATTGCAACAATATTTATTGAATTGATTCAGTAAACACTCAAAAGTATTTGTTGAATTGACATCTTCCTGCAATCAACATATTCTTAGAAAATTCCTCATAACCATGCTTTAATTCAGGGCTTCCCTGGTAGCTCAGCTGGTAAAGAATCCAGCTGCAAGCAGCAGACCTCAGTTTGATTCCTGGGTGGGGAAGATCCGCTGAAGAAGGGATAGGCTACCCACTCCAGTGTTCTTGGACTTCCCTGGTGGCTCAGCTGGTAAAGAATCTGCCCTCAGTGAGGGAGACCTGGGTTCAATCCCGGGTTGGAAAGATCACCTGGAGAAAGATACGGCTACCAACTCCAGTATTCTTGCCTGGAGAATTCCATGGACTGTGTAGCCCTGGGGTTGCAAAGACTCAGACATGACTGAGCAACGTTCACTTTCCACTTTCATGCTTTAATTCTAACTATTTTTCAGCAAGTATCCAAATTTTAAACTGGATGCCAATAAGAACCAAGGACTTAGAGAGTATAGCCAAAGGGAATGCATTAAGTTTTGTTCATTTGAAAAGGGGGTCTATTCGAGTTTCTGCATGTTTTCATCAAACTTTGGAGAAAACACACACACACACACACAAACATACACACTCACTCCATGCTTCAGTACAACTGATGGGAATACTAAAGGAGCACATATATCTCCATACATGCATTTGAGAACACTGCACATTGCCATGGCTGATTTATGAGACCTTTTCACTAAGAGGGATAAATGTATTATTAGGACTGCTGAGAATAAGGTTCATAACTCAAAAATATGCCATTTGTACCTTTAAAAATATGTCACTGTCAAAATTCTTCATCTTCCCCTGGGATCTGTGGCATGCTGCACAATGTCTTAAATATGAAAAATACTTGATACACATTTTGGTGACAATTCAGTAATTCAAATACTAGTGGAAGGGCCAGGAGACTTTACCTAGTCTAGAACTCTACTTATTTTTTTATCAGCTGAAGTTAAGATAAGAGGACATCATTTATTTATGTATTTATCTATGTATTTATATTTTGTTTATTGGGAGGGGACTGAAACACAAAATTTTTCTATAAAATCTCTACTTCCTAAGAATGATTCACACTAACTCTGTGAACTGCTCGAAGGAGAGGTCTTAAGTATACAATTAAATAAAACCTCAGTGGTTTCTGATTGTGCCTCTTAAGTATTCAAAGTAAGTAGCCAACATAAATTGACTAATCTTTATCATTCTAATCTTCAGACACAGTCAGTCTTTTTTAAGCCTAGTGGGCTAGTTTTACAGAACAGCATATTTCAAATAACCCAAAGTTATGCTATGACTGAGACTTCTTAGGTATCATTAATTTATTGCAGCACCCTACAACATGATTATTATTCACTCTGGAGTGTCATAAATAATTGAAGCCTAACTACATTGGCTGAAATAAATTAACAAAATACCACAAGCTAGTTTTCTCATGTGTAAAATAATGAATAATAATAGCTACCTTGCCTTGCCTACCTCAAAGAGTTCATCCCATTAGTCCAAGAATTAAATGAAGAAAATATCTGTGAAAATGTTTTGTGTGCTTTAATTTTAAAGCATTATTTTGAGGTTGGTGATAGTAATTCCAGGTCTCTAACTTATTTCGTCATATACTTTCCTTACCTACTGATTTTAAAAATTCAGTTTTTTGTTAGTAGGTCTCTTACCAGACTTATCTGAAGACAGACATCTAAAACACATATTTACAAGATTAACTGTTCACTCTGGATGTACCAGAAGCAAAAACCTGTACCATGGACAGTGTAACTATCTGTGAAGTTATTTCCCTCAAACAGAATTGCAAGTGAAAGGTGGTTAATTAAGGCCTTGGTAATTAACTTGTGATTACTAATATATTAACTTCCCTTAAGCATGTTAAAGGCCCATCAGATAGTGGGAAATACTATTTTATAAAGCAATATCTTTGCACTTTGATTAAAAAAAAATATAGGAAACTCTTAAACAAGCAGATTAAGAGGATAATGGTTGCTATATACTAATTCATATTACAAATATATTAATTTAAATAGAAGTCTGCTATAGCATTTAACCGGAGAAGGCGATTTACTCCTCATTTATTGGGATTGACAAGTACACGCTGCTATACTTAAAATGGATAATTGAATCACTTTGCTCCACACCTGAAACCAACACAACACTGTTAATCAGTTTTACTCCAATATAAAATAAAAAGTCAAAAAATAAATTTAAAAACTTAAATAACGTCAAAAAACATTCATCAAACACAAGTTATACTGTAGGCACTCTGCTGGATGTTGGGATGATTTTTGATGTATACACACACTGCTTATTTATAGGATTCAGCTGTATGAATGTTTTGATATCAGTAGAATGCCAGCTTATAAATGGGGAGAAATTGTGATTGGTGAGAGGAAGGAGGTGAAGAGTGGTGTGATTTGAGACAGGGGCCAGATCACAAAAGTCTTGGTGATGGAGACTCACTTAGGTTTTAATGGAGTTGAGTGATGTGATTAGATCTACATTTTAGAAAGAGCATGGTGTAATCTTCCTTTTTCTCTGAAAGTCTGACTGTTAGAGGGGCACAATCACAGAGGAGGAAAAACTGGAAACATATGATGAAAAAAATTTAATTGACTGGAAGACAGGTGAATAGGAGATGTTTCCTTTTTTAAAGTGATTCCTAAAAGAACACAAATCAGTATGACTGAAGAGACTCTGAGCTATATGTATCTCATAGACTATTTCCATAGGTTAGGGAAAGGGGAGATGGGGAGGTTAAGGAAGGTTGGGGATAGGGTTGAGGCAAATCTCCATGTTGTCCCAAGTTCAGTAGAACATATAATGCAATTGTCTGTGATGGTCCCAAAATCTGCCAGTTGCCCCAGCGTAATGTTTAGTAATTTATCCTTTTTCAGTTTCAAAAAGTATCCAGTTGGGAAGATAATTATATAAGCACCCTACCTAAAGGCACACTCTACTAATAAAATATTCATTCATTACCTTGGAAGTCATTGGAAAAGAACTATTTTAGAGATCTGCTGGTCTAGACAGAGCAAAGTGAAACAAACTCTATAATTACTCTACCCTAGAAAGACAGTAATTCCCCAAAAGAAAAACATGAAATGACTAGTGGGATGTTTGTCAAACCCATGGCTGACAAGCCTCTAGTTCCTTTCCTGAAAACATTGAGCACAATTACCCAGAGGAAATTTCTCTAAGACATTCACAGCTCCTGAATGGTATTTGTCTAACAACTGAATAATCCAGCTCAAGTCATCACAACAGTAGAATTTGGTAATTGAGAGAATCAGTGGATCATCTTTTAGGGAAAATGGCAATTTAATGCCTATACTCAGATCCTGGCCATAGAAGACAGTAACAAGGCCAACAAATGGTGATATCTAAGATAATACTTTGATTCCAAGATAAAAAGAATCCAACTCAATCTGCTCCACTTTGTCAAAGAAACGTATAAAATGACAAAGAAAATGTTCTATAAATCGCGAATAGTAAGAAAATAACCAGAGAAGGCAATGGCATCCCACTCCAGTACTCTTGCCTGGAAAATCCCATGGATGGAGGAGCCTGGAAGGCTGCAGTCCATGGGGTCGCTGAGGGTCGACTGAGCGACTTCACTTTCACTTTTCACTTTCATGCATTGGAGAAGGAAATGGCAACCCACTCCAGTGTTCTTGCCTGAAGAATCCCAGGGACGGGGGAGCCTGGTGGGCTGCTGTCTATGGGGTCACACAGAATCGGACATGACTGAAGTGACTTAGCAGTAGCAGCACCAACAAAATAACACTACCAAGCAAGTGGTGTATCATAGAATCCATACTAGGAATTAAGTTGTTGTTGCTCAGTTGCCAAGTCATGTCCGACTCTTTGCAATCCCGTGGACTGCAGAACGTCAGGTTTCCCTATCCCTCACCATCTCCCAGAGTTTGCTTGAGTTCATGTACCCTTCATGGATCACTGCCTTGTCATGCTGAAGGGGCTTGCCTAACTCACTGCAACTATAAGCCATGCCATACAGGCCCACCCAAGACAGATGGGTCATGGTGGAGAGTTCTGACAAGAAATGATCCACTGGCGGAGTGAATGGCAAACCACTCCAGTATACTTGTCACGAGAACTCCATGAACTGTATAAAAAGGTAAAATAAAAAATGGAATAGGAAAGCACAAAATAATCTGCTACCAAAACTAAGTAGGAAGAAAATCACTCCTGTGAGGATACTTTAAAAACACATTAAAATAAAATATAATAATTTATGCTAGGAATTCTTTTGCAGTCAATTATTTTTAAGCAGAAATACAAGCTTGCAACTGAATTTGCAAATTTCAAATGACTCTAATAAGGAACTAATTCCCAAAGATTAGCACCAGTATCCCTTTTATGTAATAAGACACAAAGTAAATCAAATCAAGACAAAACAGTAATAAGATGCAATCAGGATGTATTAAATAAAACTAAATTGTGGATAAAAGAGATGTTCCACACACATAGAAAAAAAACTCTCTGACAAATCTAGACACAAGAAAATGAATATTTTGTTCTAATTAAAGGGTGATTTCAAGAACAAAACAGTCAGTGGTAACAAGATTGAGAGATAGATGTAAGCCTTCCACTATTTTCAATGATAAATTGGACCGTTACTGAATTGGCCTCTTCATAGACTGTGGTTATTGCCCTTTTTCCCCTAGTTGTCAGACTAGCTTGTCCTTATAACACGGGGATGTTAAGCTGGAAATTATAAAAATCTTTCAATTAAAATACAAAGTCCAATTTTTTTGCACAATGTTTGCAGAAAATCTGTGATCACAACAATTCATTTTATCTTCCTAATGGTATTAATTTTGAGTCACTGTTAGTGAAAAAAAAGTTTTGTTTTGGTAAAGTATTTGTTTTGATCTAAAACTTCTTGTGGTATGTCTCAATATGAGTATGTGCATTTTAAATTCTTTGTTTAAACAGGCAAAATTGGAGCAACGGACATGGTCAAAGTTACTAATTCATGCTTTTATAGAATAGCTTGTTTTCTTCAATTAACACATACTAAAGACTCAAAGCACAATATACCAATCACTTTCTGTTTTTTAAATTAACCTGAGTCGAAGAGGTCTTAATTTTTAAGTGTGTTGAAAATGCCAAGTCCTTTATTCCCTAATTTAAAAAGAGATCTTTATTAAATTAATTGTTATGAAGAACTAACTTCACATTATAATTAAGCTTCACATACAATGTAGTTTTATAAGTTTCATAGTAAGGAAATGGTCCTGATTACTGTGTTGGCATAAACAAAGTAAAATAGAACTATCTACTCATAAGCATCAAGTTAGACACATTTTTACAGAAAATTCACACAGGAAAGTTATGATGAAAAATAGAAGGTTGATGAATAAGTATATGATTTCTGATCACAGGTACAAAACAGCAACAAAAAGCATATTCTTTATAATGAATTTGGAGTTATGCTCTGCCTTCACAAATGAGCTGAGATCCATAGTGTTAAATAAATATTTTATATTTGTGTGTGTATACCAATACTTTTACAGTTACATATATATCATCTTCTCTGAACCTCAAAATCTACTCTGGTAGACTTGACAACCAGAAGGAACCTTAAAGATCATGTTGTTTATTTTGTCTCTTTCTCCCCAACTCCCGTTTTATAGATGAGAAAACTGAGGCTCAGAGAGATAAAGCATTTTCATTAAGGTCCTATAAAGACAGTGGCAGAGCCAGCTTGAGATTTCATGTCACATACTCTCACTTTTATTATATGATCAAATAGGTAGAATTAAATCTAATAGTGTCAGGGAAATGTCCTAATATATTAAGTCACAGCCCTCAAATCAGTGTTTCACAAACTAGAGTTCTTTAGGGGGCAGAAACTTTTATGAGAATTTTCTGCTTGTGTATGTTTCAACAAAACTAAGTCAACAAAATTTATTTTAATATGCTAGGTGATCACCTCAAAACTGGGTACTACCACATGGCTTTCATGCCAAATTTCACATATTTGTGATTATATTGGTACCAACTAGTACTGTACATAAATGCATACATATGAATGTATATAAATGATGCCTTCAGATTAAATGAGAACCAAAGTTTATCATGGTTCACTACAATTCAAATAATAAATAATGACAGGGAACTTGAAGCACCTCACAGCACATAGTAATGCAGTTATGTGCAATTCAAAAGAACCTGTGCTTGTTAGTCAGTACATATTTCAAGCAATGATTTTATTTCAGTAAATTCTGACTGCTTCACATGACTTTTTAATTTATTGGCTTTGTGCTTTGATTTATATTTCATTTGTAATTTTATCTCTGAATGAAAGTTATACATCTAAAGATTTACAATTAACTCAATATCTGTTGGGCTTTCCTGATGGCTCAGACAGTAAGGAATCCACCTGCAGTGCAGGAGACTGGTATTTGATCCCTGGATCAGGAAGATCCCTTGGAGAAGGCAATGGCAACCCACTCCAGTATTCTTGCTTGGAGAATTCCATGGACAGAGGAGCCTTGCAGGCTGTAGTCCATGGGGTTGCAAATTTTATAAAAGGTACAGTGAACATAATTTAAGATCACCATAGGGGTACATAGGAAGTTTTCTTCCTTTAGAGGCTTAATTTGTTAACTGGTTCCTTTCCTGAATGGGTCTTCATTCTATTGTGATTACATATTGATGCACAGGGCTCAGAGAAAGCAAAGGAATATCCTATCTTGGAACACACATTAAATGTGAGGTCTCATCTTATTGAAACATTAACATCATGGGGAAAGAGAAGAATGAAATGTCTAAATATTATAAGACTTTGCTCCATTTAGGTTCTCATCACTTCTCTTGGTTTCCACTATCTTGTCTCCTCTTACCTCTCTTTCACCTCCAGAGCCTGGTTCTGATTTTACATTTGAGCTTCAAATCCACATTTCTTCTGCTTAATAGATCCTTCTACTTGGACATCTTACCATCAACTTAATCTCAGAATGTCAGAAACCAAATTATCTACTTTTTTCTCCAAGTCGTTGATCCCTTTAGATCAATGGTACAATCATTCTTGTCACTCAAATCTGAGACTTGGAAAACCCTATTGCTTCTTTCTCCAAAATGGCTATGGTATTCATATCCTCCTTTCTGTTCTCATTGTTACTGACCCAGTTTATACCATATCTGCTTACATCTGGATTATTTTAAACAATTATTAATCGTGCCATTATATACTATGTTGTAAGTACTATCCTGACCACAGACTCTGGAAACTGCCTCTATCTAAATCTCTCAAGTAAACACTGCTACTTATTACCTGGGGATTCTTGACAAGTTATTTTCTCTCTCTATGCTTTACTTTCCTTCATCTAAATAACAGGAAGGATAATAACAATAAAACCTGTCTTATAGGGTTGCTGTAAGAATTAGACATATTAAAATGTATAAAAAGTGTACTGGCTGACATACAAGTGGTAAATACGTTTTGTCTGTTAATATAAACTGTTTCCCACTTGCTCTCTCTAAATCCAACAGCACCTGCCTATCACCTTCTCTGTTTAGTGTGTGAGCAAGCCTATGCACAATTGCTTCATTAATATGAATGTATTTTGAATGCATTTTACCTTTATATTTTTGGTTTGCTGATCTTCATGTTTTTAGTACCATGTTGTGCCATGCTTAGTCACTCTGTCGTGTAGGACTCTCTGCAACCTCATGGATCCTCTGTCCCTGGGTATTCTCTAGGTAAGAATACTGGAATGGGTTGCCATGCCCTCCTCCAGGGGATCTTGCCAACCCAGGGATCGAACCCAGGTCTCCCATGTTGCAGGTGGATTCTTTACCATCTGAGCCACCAGGGAAGACCAAGAATACTGGAGTGGGTAGCCTATCTTTTCTCCAGAGGATATTCCCAACCCAGGAATCAAACCAGAGTCTCTTGCATTGTAGGAGGTTTCTTTACCAGCTGAGTTACCAGAGAAGCTGGTAAAGATATGCCAGGGAAGCACCATGGCATAAAGCAAAGATCGATACATGGGAAAGTGGGAGTTGAACTAATGGCAGAAAGAAGGTTTCTGCTGAGGTAATACAGTTAGGAATAAAACTAGGAAAGAGTAGTGGAAAAACATGCATGTAAGAGACCAACTTTGGTTCAACTTCCAAAACTATTATTTCTGGCTATGTGACCTTGAGTAAGTCACTTATCAACTTTTATCTTTACTTCCTCATTTGTAAATTAGAGATAATAACTACCAATCTTACAAAGTTGTTGGGAGGTAGTCAACGTAAAAATACTTGGAAAATAAACTGTGAGCTCCACAAGTGTAGACCTTCCTCTGTCTTATTTATTGCTATATCACTTTTTAGCACAGTAGACAGTCAATAAGTAGAGAAGCATGAGTTCCTATGACATGATGAATGCTTAGTAGATTATAATGAGTATTATTCTTCATCCCCTTTCCCCTCTGTACCTGTTGCATTTGTATGAACTCTGAAGAATGAAGTGGAACCAGAGAATTCTCAGTACAGCTTTGGAGCAGCAGATGGTAATCTGTACTGTCAAGTCAATAAAGAAGCCAACTGATACAAAGAAGACTTTTATATGTTCAGTTCAGTTCAGTCTCTCAGTCGTGTCCAACTCTTTGCGACCCCATGAATCACAGCACGCCAGGCCTCCCTGTCCATCACCAACTCCCGGAGTTCACTCACACTCACGTCCATCGAGTCCATGATGTCATCCAGCCATCTCATCCTCTGTCGTCCCCTTCTCCTCCTGCCCCCAATCCCTCCCAGCATCAGAGTCTTTTCCAATGAGTCAACTCTTTGCATGAGGTGGCCAAAGTACTGGAGTTTCAGCTTCAGCATCATTCCTTCCAAAGAACACCCAGGGCTGATCTCCTTTAGAATGGACTGGTTGGATCTCCTTGCAGTCCAAGGGACTCTCAAGAGTCTTCTCCAACATCACAGTTCAAAAGCATCAATTCTTCGGCGCTCAGCTTTCTTCACAGTCCAACTCTCACATCCGTACATGACCACTGGAAAAACCATAGCCTTGACTAGACGGACCTTTGTTGGCAAAGTAATTTCTCTGCTTTTCAATATGCTATCTAGGTTGGTCATAACTTTGCTTCCAAGGAGTAATGGTCTTTTAATTTTATGGCTGCAGTCACCATCTGCAGTGATTTTGTATGTTAGCTGTCTGTAAGTCTCTAATCGCCTTTTCATTCATCTTCTAACAACTGTTTTCTTTGCCAGGAAAGTCCTTGACTAGAATAGGTCAATATTAAAATCAGGCCTAGGGAAATTGCTTTGGGGACACTGTGATGAACATAAGACAGGATGACTATATTTCCTTGCTTTGCAGTGGAAAGAGCTATGGAACTGGGAGTTATGAGACTAGGCTGAAATATTGACTCTGCCACAAGGTGCATCTGTCACCCTTGCCAATTCCTTACTATTCTTTGGGTCTCAGTTTCCTCATCTTTTTCTCACAGTTGGAAATCAATTCATATTCTCATCTAAGAATGTTTATTATTTGGAAAAAAATTTCCTTTAAGCTCTCAAACTCTGAAATTCTCTTTGGCCACAATTTCCTATTTTTCTACCCTCCTTATTCCCCAGTCTCCCTAAGCCAGAAAAGAAGCAGGGTGTGTACTGCATTGCTTCTCCAGAGTTTCAGCAAACAGGGGAATTTTCATTTTTCTTTCATGTTCTAAGAAGTTTTTTTAAGCACCTATATTAACTGCATTTATGATATAAAATTCACTTTCCCAATTTCTATTCATCAAAGACATATATATCTGCCAATCAGTTTTCCATTAGCATGAGACAGTCAGTTTTACCAAAGTGAGCTGACATAATTTCAGGCAAAAGTAAAGAAACTTGACATTTTAGTCAGGTTGTGTAATTTACCACAAGTAAATGAATGCTTTCTGTTAGGCTCCTTTCAAATATTGAAAAAGACACATAGATTCTCATTATTACCTTCACAGATACCCCCAGGGAGAGGGTGTGGGCAGAAAACTCAGGCTAGAAATCTCTGGTATAATAGAAAAAGCACTGGATTCTAATAAATGACACAGAATCACAGAGCCTCAGTTTTGGTTTCCTATTAAAGAAGACCAATATCTCATACACTACCTTGCAGCTACGATTTTTGAGTATGTCCTCTGTGTAAGTCACATTGCTTACTGCTTTATATATGCAGTCTTATTTAAACCTAATATCTCATGATGTTATCCCCATTTTACAAATGAGAACACTGAGGTGTAAGTGGTCAAATGAATGTTCAAGATGATACCACATGTAAATGGCAGAGCTGGAGTTTCTGAGTCCAAAGCTATCTTCTTAACATCTCTGTCATACTCCCACATTCTAGGGATAAGTGATATCCAAGCACTTTGCAGATTAAACGTTATACAAATGCAAGGGACAATTGCTATTGGCATTCATGGAAGAAGTCCATTCCTACAATCCTTCCCTATGCTCGGAGTCCATCATCTCTCTTTCAGTTTCACTGTCTCCCACTCCAATATTGGCAAACTACTGGTTAATTCCTTCAAAAACACAAGCCTTCAAAGGTTGATTTTCTGCCATCTTTTCTTTGTCAGTGACAAATCCTGAGTAATATCTCAGATGGAAAAAGTCTGCAAAAGAGACAGAGTCATTCTCATGACACCTTTCCTGCATTTTTGTTGTTTTTCAGTCACTAAGTCATGTCCCACTCTTTGTGGCCCCAAGAACTGCAGCATGCCAGGCTTCCCTGTCCTTTATTATCTCCTGGCATTTGCTCAAACTTAAGTCCTTTGAGTCAGTGATGCTATTTAACCATCTCATCCTCTGCCACCCTCTTCTTCTTTTGCCTTCCATCTTTCCGAGCAAAGCCTAACCCTTTAAGGCCACTCCTGCTATGAAGCTATTAATGACATCATCCATTGATATGATAGCTCCTACTTTTGAATCCCTATACTATTTTGTCTGCAAACCTCTTTTGAAATTACTGATCTCATTCTGCTTTCTCTCAAAGTTTTTTGGTGTAACAGCTTCAACCTGAACAAAATACTCTAAACTTCTTGGGGGTACAGTCTTACTCACTGGATTGTACCATATCATGGCTGAAAGGGATCTCAGAAATTGTCAAATCCAGCCACTAGGCCACAAAATGGGAAGTGAATGTCTAAATCACATAACTAAGTAAGTGGCTTCCCAGGTGGCTCAGTGGTAAAGAATCTGCATGCCAATTCAGGAGATGTGGGTTTGATCCCTGGGTCAGGAAAATCCCCTTGAGAAGGGAATGACAACCCACTCTAGTATTCTTGCATTGAGAATTCCATGGACAGAGGAGCCTGGTGGACTAAAGGACTGACTGAGTGACTGAGTACTCAGGTAAGTGGCAGAGCTGGGTTTAGAAGGCAAATCTGACTCTAAGATCAATGGACTGCCTTTTGAATTTGCGTTCTCCACAATGCCTACTCTGATGCTTTGCACATAGTAGCTATTCAAGAAATATTGACTAGAACAGAAAATTGGACTAAAAATTACATTTTTGAGAAGTTGATGTACTTTTTACTTTATTAAATGATAGAACCCATGCTCCTAGCTGGTGAACATGTTATAAGGAATAAGAAGTAAATGGCTGACTAAAATATTTATTTGGATACATTTTTTTTTTCACTAAATGTTTAACAGTTCAGATACAAATTCTGTTACAGGAAAGTCATTTTTCCCATCTCCTGCTTTCATCTTAACTAAATGTACTCTATGAAAGTTGCTCATTTATTCTGTTATCACATTTTCTAAAATTTTGGATATCTGGCATAGCATGTTTTCCTCCAAATGTATCTTATTCTATTTTATCACTATATCATTTAGCTCAAACGACTGTATTAACACAAGGAAGCCTATGACCCACCAAAATATTGAATCTGTACTTCTTCCATCTTTCAAAAGTTCCCAAATTTCAAGTTTTGAGATATAAGCTGAAAGACACAGGTAAAATACAACATTCTTTCCAAAGTGAAAATTATGATTCCTGTATTTTCTCAAACCTTGGCCCTTTCAATTTTCATGTACAATATTTTAAATCTCAAGAATCTTCCTTCCACTGAAAACCTCAAAGATTAGCAGTTTAACCAACATCAACTTTGTCTCTTATTATTTCTTCTCCCTTGCTTCTCTAAAATGGGGACGTGTTTTTTTTTTTTCCTCCCAAGAGTTTACAGTGGAATGAGCAGAATGAACGCCAGTTTGAAAATGAATTAAGAGCGGTTGTGTCACTGCATCTATACAGTGCAGATAAGCTCATATCTGTGGACTTTGAAAAGACTGTTATTCAGTTTCTCTTGTAGCAAAGCGGTCCTAGATAGAGAGAAATATCATTTCAATTTATAGTTTGTTTTTGTCAGATTTGCTTCCTTCTTATAAAGCTGTTTGTGAGGAAAGCAACCTCATGGTCTTCAAAATTTGTTCACAGCTTCAAATTTGTGACTAGGTTAAACCTCAGATGTCACAGAAGTGCAGGCTGTGTGCCCTGTGTGGAGTTCTTCTAATGCAGAGTCACTTCAGTTGGCCACCTACCTCCATTCTGGGAGCCTCAGGGTTTACACTGAGCATATAAGTCAGTTCATATTAGGGTTCATGTGTATAAATCTGGTCTTACAACAAAACAAGTATCTGTGAGCAAGAATTTTGTTTCATAATATTTTTTAATATACAATATTGTCTAGAACAGTACTGGATACAGAGTAAGCCTTCACAAATACTTAAACAATAGAACTGATAGATTATTTCTCTATTATTTCTCTATACCAACATTGGTATCACTGTCAAATAGCAAGAAAAAGATCATGTTAACAAATGGTCAGTCCAATCTGTTTGGCAAAGTCATCCATTGATAAATTTAACATTTAAGATTCTCTGTGTGTGTGTCTCTGTCTCTATCTCTCTTTCTCTCTCCCTCCCTCCCTCCATTTCCCTCTCCCTCTCCCCCCTCACCTCTCTCTCTCTCACACACACACACACACATATACACATAAATATCCTAGATGGAGGTAGGGACTTGTTATATGCAGCAGTTTTAAAAGGATAATTATTTAAATATGAGCAGAAATGTTCTCCAGGACATATTTTGAAGTGAGGAAGGTGGTGAGTGTGACACAAGGTGCAGAACTTCATACCAAGTTACTCCCAGTGGTATAAACAGGAAAAAAGGATGTACACTAACTTAGACACACCCTCTAAACTTTAATAGTTATAGGAATTTGGGGGAAGTTTAGATACAAATCTGTTAAGCATATTGCCACTCAGAAGCAAGACTGATGGTGTGGGGTTGAAACAGACTTACTTTTGTTACATGTGATGTTATGGTTCTTGAACAACTTATTCACTTTATATTTGCATTCATTTTTCAATTAATAAAATATTAACATTTTGATATATTATTATATCAAATGACTGATATATACCTATAGCTGATTTGGCATTTTTCTTCACTGTTTGACAATCAACATATATTTTTGTTCAACAAGACAAATTTACTGCAATTCTTACCTAAATAATTCCCTATAGGTTGATGGTCTAAAACAAGGCATTTAGAACTAAAAAACATCTTTAATCAATAATTAGTTTCCCTATCACTTCTATTATGCTGATAAGACTTAGAGAAGAGTGGCTGAAATACTTATTTTTTAATACCCAGACTAGGAACCTCTCAGTGACTCTATTAAAGTAGTGACAATTTAAAAAAAAAAAGAGTCTAAGGGTTTATCTTCAACCGTGAAGAACAACAAAATCTCAGGTAATTTGAGAAATGCTGAGTAGCTGACTTAGAAGCATCAGAGTAAGGTGAATGCCATTTTGCAGCTGATTGAAGTGAGAGCAGCAGGAAAAAGGATTTTCTTCAGTAAAGATTGAAAAATAGATTAATATAAAATCTTCAGGACTGGAGGCAAATTACCTGTTTCTTACAAGAGGGAGAAGGAAGAATACTTGCCAGGAGGAAGAGTAAATCTCTAAAAGTAAACATGTAAAGCATGACTTGGGGGATCCGTTGGCCTACTTTGTGAGCAGTCTATCCATGGTCCACAAAGAGCATGTTAAGGCCACAAGGAGAGTCTTGAATTTTCTAGGACCAGCTAACCTCAATAAGTGCACTATGTGTATGGGCTGGGGCACCCTGACGTCTGAGCAGCAGCTTAGGAACTTTTAGTTTTTTCTTCAGCATTAAGGCTTGACTTTTCTAAGTCATCTAAACTTCCCTGCTCAGTTCCCATGTGACTGAAGTCTTCCTAGAAAGCTGGGAGGGGTTAATGGCATCAACTGGAATGTTAGAATGGAGCCAAGCTACACAGTCCACAGGCAGATCTTGTCTAGTTAAGAAATAATTATTAAGTGCTTACTGTACTAAATGGTGGGGGTGGGTGGAAGGAAGGGAAACCGCAAAACAAGACATGAGCCTTGGTTTCAAAAAGCTTATGAAATAGTTGGCAAGACTTGTGCACATAAACCAGAGGATAATAAAAATCTATTATATAACCAAGTGCTAGGCTATAAGAACAGATAATAAATGTTATAGTTCAAATCATTAGCGATTTATTTCAACAAAGTGAGCTAGCTTCTAACATCTCATAAATGAGGTCAGATGTCAGTTATCTTAAAAGCAAGCACATGGCAATAAACAGTTAATATATTTCCTTTGAACAAGTTGACTACTTCCTAGAATGCTAAGTTTAGTTTTGAATAATTGGGATCAAGATACGCTACCCCCAAATATGTTACCTTGGCATATTGACTAATTTGAGTTGAAGGCAACTGAAAATAGAAGACCCAGGGTGAGTTTTCTGCCCTCCTTCTTTCCGCCTAAAAACAGGGCATAAATTTCTCTTTGTAAAGGTCTCCCCTTGCCAAGTCCCTCAGCTCCATACCAGAAAGAGGTAAAAGATTCTTATCACAACATACAACTTGAGTTTGCCTAACAAACCTTATGCAATAATCCATATTCACCATACATTTCCTAGCCCCCTTTCCTTTCCCACTAAGCCCAAGCCATCTTTTTCCTTTGTCTGGTCACTTCTCCACAGTTTATTCCCCCTTGTTAAAGTGGTATATAAATCTCTCAGTTTGCTTCTTTAGGTTTTCATTTTTTTTGAGAAGCCCCAAATGCATGCAAAAATATTAATAAGATCTGTATGCCTTTTATTCTATTCATCTGTCTTTTGCCAGTTTAATTTACAGGCTCCAGTAATTAAATCTGAGGGTAGAAGAAAAGTTTTTCTTCCCCTATATAATAAATGATGACTTTTGCTTTTCTTTTTAGTACTCTGAGAAATACAGCAAGTTTAGATCGTTCTTCAGGCCGTTTGGCAGAAACCTGATTGCTTGAGACTCTGACCCTCTCAGGATATAGAAGTTTGGGGGACAGTATGCCCTGAATGACTTACCAGGCCTCTTCTCTTTAAATACTTTGATACTGACTTATCTAGGAAGAGGAATTATTAAGAATATCACCTCTACAGATTAATTTTAAAAGAGGTAACTAGCTAATTTGACATTGAGTTGATGACATCATTAAAAGTTGATGAAATATGTAAAGGTAAAGATTGTACTGAAACTGTGTTTGGCGGTACTTCCCTGGTGGTCCAGTGGTAAAGAATCTGCCTGCCAATGTAGGAGACACAGGTTTGATCCCTGATTTGGGAAGATCCCACATACCACAGAGTAACTAAGCCTGTGTGCCACAACTATTGAGCCTGGAAGTCACAATTACTGAGCCTATGTGCTCCAACTACTAAAGCCCATGCTCCCTAGAGCCCATGCTCTGCAACAAGAGAAGCCACCACAATGAGAAGCCCATGTACCACAACTAGAGAGTAGCCTCAGCTCTCCACAACTAGAGAAAAGCCAGTGCAGCAACAAAGATCTAGCATGGGGTAAAAATAAATAAATATAATAATTAAAAAAAGAATCCACCTTCCAATGCAGGGGATACCACGTCAATTCCTGCTTGGGGAACTGAGGTCCCATATGCAACTTAGTCACTGTAGCACAAGTACTTAGCCAATGTGCCACAACCAGAGAGCCCACCAGCTGCAACTACAGAGCTCACATGCTCTGGAGCCCCTGCACAACAAGTAGAGGAAGAGCCTATGTGCTGCAACTAAGACCCAATGTAGCCAAAAGTAACAAACAAATAAACCAAAAAACCAACTGTGTTTGCAATAGGCAGAATGAAGTAACACGCTGATGATATTGTTTGTATGATTCAGTACTATGAGCCCTAACAAGAGCAATGAAAATTGGTTCCAATTAAATATCAAGGAATATGGGCTTCCCAGGTGGCTCAGTGGTAAAGAATCCACCTGCCAATGGAGGAGACGTGGGTTAGGTCCCTGGGTCAGGAAGATCCCCTGGAGGAGGGAATGGCAACCCACTCCAGTATTCTTGCCTGGAGAATTCCATGGACAGAGGAACCTGGTGGGCTACAGTCCATGGGGTCACAAAGAGTGGGATAAAACTGAGCAGGCACAGCTCCTTTTATGTATATATATGTATGTATTTTTTCTCTTATGGGTGCTAATATCTGGGATATTTGTATATAACAGCATCTTCAAAGGGTCCCCCCAAATAATGAAACGGTCTGAAAACCATGCCATCAATATAAATATTCATTGAAGTAGCAAAGGCTTGAGTATAGGATCAATGTGTAGAAAGGGATGTAACTTTATTCTCTGTGGACCCAAATAGAAGAACTAAATCTAATGGGTAGGAGTTGTAAGGACACAGATTTAAGTTTATTTTTTAAAAAGGCCTTTTTAATAGCTGAGCATAAAGGTCAGGTTGTGACTTAAGTGGTAATGAGGTTTCTGTTGTTGGAGATATTAAAATATAGATTTAGAAACCCCTGACAATGATGCTATAGAGAAAATTCCAGCATAGAAGACATGAAAAGGAAATAATTTATGTGAATCCTGAACATTTAGGGAATATGCTAAATTTAGTTCCAAACTAATACATCCTCATTTACATCCATTTCCTGAACAACCATCTCAGATATTACCAAATGCAGATCATAAAGATCTTTAAATATCCTGGTCTATATTAGAAAATTTCAATCCTAATCATTAGTTTATTAAACAAAAACCCCGAATGGCATATTTGGGTGTATTTTGCATGCCAAACACTGAAACAAAAGGTGTTTATGTCCATCTCTCTATGTATAAGAAAACTAACTTGAACCTTCATTCCCTGAGCAGCCTACATTTATTGCATTGACATAAAGAAAAATAATAATATTGATATATCAACATTAGTATAAAAATCATATTTGAAACATATCTATCTACCTAACAACCTACCTATTTGAGAGAATTATCTGGGAAAATATACAGCAAATATTATTTGTGGCTGACTCTGGCTGGTGAGTATACAAATGATTATTTTTATGTTCTAATTTTCCTAAAATAAAAATTTATTTCCTACACAAAATGAGGGTTTCCAAATTTACATGTTACTGGAGGTAGACTGGCAAAATAAATGAATGAATGGGCCAAGGCTGTAAGACAATAGGGAAGAGTAGTGACTTGTATAACATGGCCAATATATTCTTTTGAAAGGGGGTGGCTGCTACTCGGCTGTAGCTGTGATTGACATAAAGAAGTTTAAGAGAATCTGGAAATACAAATTTTATGTGATTTTTAAATGTTTAAATGTTGGCAACTAACATAAAATTTGAAAACACTGGAGATCAAATAAAACAGATATGTGGCCCACACTTGGTCAGTTTACCACTTTTGAAAAGAATAGAACAAATGTAAAAAAAAAAATTATCTGTTCATAGTTCTGTAGCCAGTTTCACAGAGAACACCCTTCTTTTATTGTTGTTTAGTCACTCAGTCGTGTCTGACTCTGAGACCCCATGGACCCACCAGGCTCCTCTGTCCATGGGATTAACCAAGCAGGAATACTGGAGTAGGTTGCCATTCCTTTCTCCAGGAGATCTTCCAGACCCAGGGATCATACCCACATCTGCTACACTGCAGGCAGATTCTTTACCTTCTGAGCTACTGGGGGAAAGACCCTTCATAGGAGATTTAAATGTACATTGATAAAATACAGTGACATAGTGTGATCAACAAACACTCTGGACAATTTAAAATGGGTTACTGAGGGTGTCATGAGATTTACATATTTGATGGCGAGGAAACAATGGGAAGTTATTTAGTATGTTGGTTTCATAAGGAGATTTGGTATGTTTTGGGGAAATGGATTGAGCAAGAGAGAAGTCAGGAAGGCTGGAATTCAAGATCACAGAGACCAGTTCAAGCTCTAGGTATGTGCTGATTGGATGAAAAGGAGTTGATTGCCCAAGGCTAGCTTCTTCTCTATAAATAAGAAAGAAGACAAAAAGTGAGGAATAATGAATGAGTACCATCCAGATTTTGGAAAGCATTTCTGGTGAAGGAAATTATTATTTCAACTGTAGAATCATATATCTGAGACTCACTTATACTCAAATTCAGATTATTCAAATCATCTAAGTAAGATAATTATGGTTACCAATTCAATGCTATTACTCTTTTCCTATATAAACCCCTCTGTTATTAAAGCCTCAAGGTTTAAAATTGGGGAAAAACGTCATTTCCTAATAAAATCTTACTCCATAGGCATTCATTTTTTTGTGATTCTCCAGAAGAAAGATATAAATTGTGTTTCTTTTCATTGATAAGTCAAACTGATAGCCATGAGCCAGATATTGTCACTTTCCAATAGCCAGATGTGGCAGACCCCTAGAAAAAGTCTTGATTCATTTTCTATAAAGGGTTAATATTGATTGCAGCAGAGGTCAGTCTTGAGTCCCTCTGGCTGCTGGGTTCCTTCACTGAGGAGACTGTGTGGCAAAAGCAACTGTCCTTAAAAGCAGACAATGGAGTCAGCCAAATTGGGGCTTGAATCCTAGTTGGCAATAGTGACCTTCTGTGGGCAAGTCGATTAATCTCTTTGTCTCTCAGTTTGCTTATCAGTAAAATGAGGATAATAACAGTGCCTACTGCAAAAGTTAGTCGTGGGAATCAGAAGTGTGGAACTTAGAATAGTGCCTAATACACATATAATGACAATGATTTATTTATCTTATTCTCACCCCATTTAAACTGACTAGCCTAACTTTTATTTTCCCAAGGACATTCCTTTCCACTAGGAATGGGTTAATATCATGCCAAGGTGTGTGCCTGCATATTCAGAAAGCCTTTAAAAGCTAATGTTAATGATGGAATTGTATGCCAGGCCTGTTAAAAGACATTTAAGTCTGAGGAGGTCTGTCAATGTCCCTCAAGGCATTTCTAACCAGGACTGCCTATCTGGCCTAGAAGTTGGGTTGGACCTATGGAAATAATTAACAATCATGCTGAAACAATTATGATGATAACTATGCTAATAAACTGCTAAAGCTAATAATGTTACTATTATTTATAATAATAGTGGATAATTGACATTTAGCACTGATTATAGATAAGACATTGTACTAAAGACTTTAAATGGATTGTCTCATTTAATGCTCACAATGAGTAACCTTAAAATAAGGATGATACAGCTAAGAACTCAAAATAAGGAAACTGAACTTTAGCATGCTTAACTAACATTCCCCCAAACTATATATCTAGTACCACAGGGTTGGATTTTATATAAATTATTCTATCTTCAAAGTTTATGATCCTATTAGTCTCACTTTATGGATAAGAAAATTTAATGGAAAACAAAATAGACTAGGAGCCAGGAAAACTGGCCTTTGGTCCTAATTCTGCCTTACTTACTGCCCATATGAACTTGAGCAAATTCTTTAACTTCTCTGATTTTAGTATCTCTGAAATCAGTTTTGATGTCTCATGATTTAGTGATGAAAAAGTTCTGATTAATGGAGATTCATAATGCTTTGGGTATTAATCAGTAAAGAATTTAAAAAGATCAGAATATGCCACCCTGAAATATGTCATTTTGGCACTAAGGATTACTTTGAGCTAAAGAAACAAGCAATTAAGAAACAGCAGACACAGGAAGAACTCTCTGTCCTTTTCCTTTTGACTTGAAAGCAAAGTATAAATTTCCCTTTATAAAAGTATCCTCCCTCTCCTCTCCCATACCCGGAGGATGGGAACAACATTAACACAGGAGATGAAAACTCAGTACCAAGATAACTCTGCATTAAGAAAAATTTACAAAATTACCTTTATCTTCTATTAGCATCCATGTATGTTTACCTTTTCATAATTTACTGCTCCTAGAAACCCAAAGATCTCCTTTGTCTTGTCACTTCTCCACAAAATGTCACCCTTTGTTAAAGTGGTATATAAGTTCTCAAGTCTAACCATTTCTTAGGGTTTTTACTTTTGTTCTATGCAAAATAAACTTCTTCTCCTGTTAATCTGTCTTTTCTCAGTTTAATTCACAGGTCTCAGGCACAGAACATGAAAGTAGATGAAAAACTTTTCTTTCCTACACTAATTTGATGGCATTTAAATGCAAATCTGATTTAGACAAACTTAGCATATTAAAAAGCAGAAACATCACTTTGCTGACAAAAGTCCCTATAGTCAAAGCTACAGTTTTTCCAGTGTCTTGTGAGATTTGGACCATAAAGAAGGCTGAGTGTCAAATAACTGATACTTTCACACTGCGGTGCTGAAGAAGACTCTTGAGAGGCCCTTGGCGAGCAAGGAGATCAAACCAGTCAGTCCTTAAGGAAGTCAACTCTGACCATTCATTGGAAGGACTGATTCTAAAGCTGAAACTCTAATACTTTGGCCATCTGATGCAAAAGAGCTGACTTACTGGAAAAGACCCTGATGCTGGGAAAGATGGAAAGTGGGAGGAGGAGGGGACAACAGAGGATGAGATGGTTGGATGGCATCACTGACTCAATGGACATGAGTTTGAGCAAACTCCAGGAGATAGTGAAGGACAGGGAAGCCTGGCATTCTGTAGCCCATGGGGTCACAAAAAGTTGGACATGAGTTAGCAACTGAATAACAAGTGCAAATCCATTAGTTTCCTGAGAAATAAACCCACAAATCCCCCATGTTGGATTAGTCCTGACTTAAGCTATAATTCATCCTGAAGAAAATAAAGAACCAGTTCAGTGCCATATATCAAACTGATTATAATTTTAATAATATATTTGGTTTTATTTTTGGTTTTGTTTATGACTGATAGCCTTCCTGATTTCACGAGATGTTTGCTGGAGAGTTGGGATTTTTGTAAGATAACAGACTTATTTATTCAAAATATTTTCCTTTACTGATGACACAGTAGGGTTGTTTATTGTCAAAGATAAAATCTGTTGTTTCTTGAGAGGTGGAGTTTGCAAAAGTTCCTACCCCTTCATTCTGTGAATAAAAACAGTTAGCCTCCCATGTGGTCTATAATTTTTAAAAAGTTATAAAATAGGTCTTAAAACTTTATTATTTACTTTAATTGAAAGAATTATATTATTCCATCAGTCTTCTGCATGAGAAAACATATGAGTCTGGAATAAAAACAGTCACTTTTCCTTTTAAATTAAATGGTATTCTTGAACAGGAGCTGTGGGGTTTATCGCATTGAATTATAACGCAAAAAGCACCCATCCACCTTCACATTTTCAAGGATTCCAGCAGAGACTGGAGAATGATGAAAATGATACATCAGGGAAAAGATTCTGTTTCACATTTGCTAATGCAAAGAAGTGTACGTGTTAATTATAAGTTAAAAAGCTTTAAAGACATTCTGAAGATCAATGAGAATCTGACAATTGTTTTTGGACAGATAATTACATCTCTGGTGATAAAGTAATTCAGCAAATGACATTATTGTTTAGCAGTCAGTAGAGTAATTATATACTCAGTAAAAGTGAGTATATAATTCTGAAGTGTTCAAAATGCAAAAGAGTAGATGGATAACCTATAAAAGAGAGGCTTTTGTGGAGGGTGACAGACCTTATTCCAGAAGACTTGCTACATTCAGGTATCTCAAAAACCACAGTATGGTTCTTCTATACATGAAGAAAGATTTTCTAGGGATCTTAAAGAGTCATGTAGCCTATTTATCCTGCCTGTATATAAAACTGCAGTTAAGCCCTCTGAAGTGAAAAGTTTCATGGAAATTATTTCCCCAACTTCTTCCCTTGGAGACCTATCAAAGAGTAAGACCTAAGGGATGGTTTAAGGCACAGCTTAGTATTAATAGTTTAAAACAGTACAAGTTGATTATATCATACTTTCTATGGATGCAGAGTCCAGGCACAACATAGCTAGATCCACTGCTCCCAGGTCTCAGCAGTATACAATCCAGGTGTTGGCTGGTGCTGCAGTTTCTTTCAGAGTTTGACCAGGGAGATATCTCGTTCCAAGGTGATTTGTATTCTAGCAACAGTTTATTCCCTTGTGGTTGTAGGACTGATGTCCCATTTTCTTGATGGCTCTCATTCAATGGCCACTCTCTACTTCTAAAAGCTGGAAGTTGTTCCTTGTCATGTGGCCCCTTTCTATAGGCCCTCTCAAAACACAGCAGTTTACTTCTTCAGAGCAATGGACGGTGTCTCCTAGTGTAGTCTGCTAAGACAGAATCTTATATAACAACATGTGTTAATCCACAGTGTCTGAGAGGAACAGAGGAAATGGACAAAGTAGGTAATTAAACAGTTAATCCTAAGGCAGGAGATAGATGGGCTCCCCTGTGGACAGAAACTCCATAAAAGCAGGATGATGGAGGAGGCTGGGCCCTGCCCAGATAAGAGATAGAGACCACATATTTCTCATTCTCAAAGTTAAGAAGACCTCCCTGACTACAAATGTTCAGAGAGCCTCCTTGGAAATCAAAAGGGGGGGGGTATGTAACCTCTTAGTAAGTGATGTCAACTTACTAGAATCCATCTCGGTTAAGAGATGAGCATGCACACATGGGAGGTTCCTGAAATATACCAAATACAGACTCAGAACTAGGCAAAGCAAAGTGATTGGCCAAAGGAAATCCAGAAGAAATGCCCCATAAAAGTAATTCAAACTGCCACAAGTATGTGGCTCAGCAGCTCTCTTTCAAGTCTGTTCATGTGTCTATCCACATGTAGTGTACTCTTTTTTCTCCTAATAAACACTACATGTTTCACTACTTTCTGTCTTTATGGTGATTATTTTCTGCAAAACTGAAGGGCCAGGGCCTTGTCACTGACCACTGGCCAAATGGCTAGGACTCAGTGACCTCACTGCCTACACCTGATCTCAATCTCTGGCCAAGAACTGAAGCAACACATCAAGCCACTTCAGGCTGAGGCTACCTGAGATTAATCCCATTAGGAGACTGTAAGTTGCAAAAATATTGGAGACCCCTATAAATTAGTTACTCAAGAAAGCAGGTTTGCTTAATCACTAAACCAAGCAGGATTGCTTAGCAACAAAATCATGCACAGAAGCAAGAGACATGCCCACAAACAGTAAAACAATGGTGCCACTGAGACCCACATCCTGTTCAGTGAGCTCAATAAGGTAATGATCTCTAGGACATGCTCTCTGCATGCACACATACATGCAAACACATACACACACACATATATATTTATATACACACAATAATTTGTGGACCTAGCTTTACCATAGGAAAAGGCAATGGCAGCCCACTCCAGTACGCTTGCCTGGAAAATCCCATGGACAGAGGAGCCTGGTAGGCTTCAGTCCATGGGGCCGCGAAGAGTCAGACATGACTGAGCGACTTCCCTTTCACTTTTCACTTTTGTGCATTGGAGAAGGAAATGGCAACCCACTCCAGTGTTCTTGCCTGGAGAATCCCAGGGACGGCAGAGCCTGGTGGGCTGCCATCTATGGGGTCGCACAGAGTTGGACACGACTGAAGTGACTTAGCAGTAGCAGCTTTACAATGTGAGGACAAGAAAACTCCCCTGCAAGGAGCTGAGGATGGAAGCATGATGTCTACTCAAGAAAAACAAAGAAAGTCTTCTCCCCCTGCCCACTTTTCCTTTGATTATGAAACTGTAGCCCAGCAACTTCTCAGGGCACATCTTTCCTGCCCACCTGTAAAACACACAAATGTTCTATTCTAATAAATCATTTCTTATCTATCACTTTATTTTTCAGTGAATTATTTCTGCACTGGGACCTAAAGGACCAGAGCTCCTTGGAGTCCCTCGATATGCCACCCAAAGGTTTTATGTCTATCTATCACTTTGCTGTATTCTATTGGTTAGAAGCAAGTAACAGTGTGTGAACACTTAAGGAAATGGGATTACACTCAAGTTTTATCATTTAGATATAGAGAATCATTAGGGAGTCACCTCAGAATCTTTTCTGCCTCAGAGAGGACAAAATATCTCTCCTGCATCTCTGGAAGGTCTAGTTAGATTTTATCTTATGGAAAGTATATATCAAAGAACTGATCATTTCCTGGGATCCTTCAAATCTTTTTCTAAAAATATCACAGCTAAATGTATGTAGCTTCCCCTTAGCTAACTCTGTATGATCTTACGGGTGGAAATTTATACAATTTTACCCTAATTTTATCATATCTTATTTCTTCTACTATTATTATTTCCTTCTAATTTCTTCTCTTCTTATCTTGTGTATTATATACATAGATGTGTAGACTATTTCAATTTTTTGGAATAGACAAAGACAAAACTATGTATATAAACACATAATTGAATGAATACGCCAATCAATCCTCCCTAGGAAGCCACATTTAGGCTTTCTCACCTTAATATCAAGTTCATACTTGTCTCTCTCTCTTTTTTTTTAAGTCGCTCAGTCATGCCTGACTCTTCGCAACCCCATGGTCTATACAGCCCATGAATTCTCCAGGTCAGAATACTGGAGTGGGTAGCCTTTCCCTTCTCCAGGGGATCTTCCCAACCCAGGGATCAAACCCAGGTCTCCCACATTGCAGGCGGATTCTTTACCATATTACTCATGCAAATGACTCAGACATATCAGTAAAGCTGGGTTTGTAGAGTTCTTTCCCCCTTATATCAGAACACTTTTTTTAGCTTGAAAATAAAATGGAGATTAATGCCATACCAAAAGTTCTCAATTCAACCTCGTTATTTTTCTAAATTTCTCACCTGTTGACTAAACATAACCACCCTCCTGCCTCCTACTGCTACTGCTGCTACTAAGTCGCTTCAGTCATGTGCAACCCCATAGACGGCCTCCCACCAGGCTCGCACATCCCTGGGATTCTCCAGGCAAGAACACTCAATTGGGTTGCCATTTCCTTCTCCAATAGATGAAACTGGAAAGTGAAAGTGAAGTCATGTCTGACTCTTAGCAACCTCATGGACTGCAGCCTACCAGGCTCCTCCATCCATGGGATTTTCCAGGCAAGAGTACTGGAGTGGGGTACCACTGCCTTCTCTGCCACCTCCCCTAAGCAATTCTCATGTCATTGGAGGCCAACATTCTCTCTTGACTGGTTTTCTAATTTGTACCTACCTCCCAAAAGAAAGAGCAGAACTTAGTCCTCAGAAGGCTATTCCACAGCTCCTTATAAAAACCCTGCATGTGGCTGCTAAAGATAGCCATTAAAGAGCCCATCTTATTTCTTCTTGATGAGTTGGCTTCAAATACTTTAATCTTTTCCCATTGGTCCTTTTCATCTTATGCCAAATCTGCTCTAGTGGGAAATACATATCCAACTTTGGGGAAGGGCTTTTAAATCTTTTATATAACTGTTGAGTCATTTGGCAAATATTATAATAACATCTCATTAATTGTATTTTCATGTTCCTCTAACACACCAGGAAAGCTCCTGCTTCTAGGCCTTCACATTTGTGGTTTGCTCTGCCTATAACACTCTTCCTCAGCATATCTGCACAGATCACTTCCTTCAGATCTCTATTCATGCATCATATTTTCAAAAGAAAAAAAACCCCTTCTGGCCACCCCATCTAAAATACTACCCTCTCCTTAACCTAACCCCAATTCTCCTTGCTAGACTTTAATATTTCTCCAGAGCACTGATCACCATCTTGAGATATTATTTAAATAATTGTGACTCATTTGCCTCCCTCCTCTATAATATAAATTCTCTAAGTAAAGGTACTTTGTCCTATTTTTTTTGACATCTAAAAAAGTGCCCAGCACATAGTAAGACTTCACATATACTTGTTATAATAAATGACAGATGAATGGTAACATGAAATGATGAATAAGGTCAATCTACAGAGCCTGAAATTTAAATGAAAGCAAATCAAGACTGACTGAACTGGGCTCACCAGTTCACTTTCTAGTCTCATATAACATTTATCTGGCCTCATAACATTTCACCTTTGTGAAAGTTGGGGACACTAAAGTAGAGAAACAAAGCCATGTATCTCAGGTTTCTTATGTGATAAATAATCGCTAAGTATCAAGAATGTATCCAGTGATGTACCAAGCACATAGAAGATACAAAACCCAATATAATATTGTAATTAGCCTCTAATTAAAATAAATAAATTTTAAAAAATAAAAAAAAGAAAAATGCTTAAAGCATTAAAGTATACTGTTTAAAATCATGGATTTCTCCAGTCAAAGAGACCTAGATTCTAATCTCAGCTGTCACAGTTGAGCTATGTGATCTTAGAAACATTTATTATATTGTCTGAGTTTTAGATATTTCATCCATAAAATAAGAACAATATTACCTTGCTCTGGTTTGTTGTGAGGATAAATGCTGTAATCCACAGAGAGACAGAGTGAGAAAGTTTAACAGAGTCTTGGCAAACAATAACCAGTATCAATAATATTACTGCTAATTATGAATGTATTATTATTATAAAATTATAATGCTGAGACATCTAGAGATCAACACAATAAAGTACAGGACCTAGAACCAGAACATCTGTTATAGACTCTCCATAATGTACGAACGTCATTTGCAGGCACAGTATTCAGTTTTCAGTCATATAAACATGGGGTAGTAGAGAAGTCCTTTTTATTTTTCTTTTAAACTTTGTATTTTTTAACTGGAGTTGAGGGTATTAACAATGTTGTGATAGTTTCACGTGAGCAGCAAAGGGACTCAGCCATACATATACATGTAGCCATTCTGCCCTCCCATCCAGGCTGCCACATGACATCGAGCAGATTTCCATGTGCTATACAGTAGGACCTTGCTGGTTATCCATTTAACACTGGATAAACATTTGACTAGTGACTAATCTTTCGCTTATTTTAATCAGCTATACCCCGATACACATAGCTGATTAACAGTGTTGTGAGAGTTTCAGGTGCACAACGAAGGGACTCAGCCATACGTATACAGGTATCCATCCTTCTCAAACTCCCCTCCCATCCAGGCCGCCACATAAGATTGAGCAGAGTTCCCTGTGCCACACAATAAGTTCTTATTGGTTATCCATTTTAAATATAACAGTGTGTACATGCCGATCCCAAACTCCCTAACTATACTGTCCCCCTATCCTTTCCCCTGGCAACCATAAGCTCATTCTCTAAGCCTGTGAGCCTGTTTCTGTTTTGTAAGTTCATTTGTATCATTTCTTGTTAGATTCCACATATAAGGGATGTCATACAATACTGGATGTAGAAGTCTTTGCAGACAGAAGTCTAGAGTTTGAGTGCCAGCTCCACCACTTACTTTATGGATGATTTTGGGCAATTCATAATGATACTGAGATTCATTTTCTCTCACATGTGAAATGGAATAATCTCAAAGGGGCATAAAAATGACTAGATGAGATACTACATTATAAAAATTCCTGGCACCTTTAAAAACTAGGAGTCAACAAAAGTCAGTTGAATTAAAGCCTGATTTATTTGTTGTATGAATATAACTTGCCCCTTCTTATACTATTCCTAACCCAAGACTGCATATCTGTCAATTCTGTTCTACAATTTATTTAAATCCTATTCAATCTTCTGGAGAAGGCAATGGCACCCCACTCCAGTACTCTGGCCTGGAAAATCCCATGGACAGAGGAGTCTGGTAGGCTGCAGTCCATGGGGTCGCTCAGAGTTGGACAGGACTGAGTGACTTCACTTTCACTTTTCACTTTCATGCATTGGAGAAGGAAATGGCAACCCACTCCAGTGTTCTTGCCTGGAGAATCCCGGGGACAGCAGAGCCTGGTGGGCTGCCATCTACGGGGTCGCAAAGAGTCAGACACAACTGAAGCGACTTAGCAGTAGCAGTAGCATTCAATCTTCAAAGGCCTGTTCAAATTATAATGCCTTGTAGCAGATGCTTTGCTACTCTCCTCAGGGCAGACTCTTAAGGCCAATGCACCCAACTGCTGGGAATATCATATTGCTGTCCCTCAAAGCTAGACCCATACTGGAAGTTGCCTTTGATACAAGGAGTTGTCTATTTGCTAAGGCCAACACCCTTGTACGGAGTGGTCTATGGCCAAAGACTGGCTGGTGCAGAGATTGAGAAGCCCAGGCTCCTTGCCTTCATTTGGGACAGCTTTGAAGACCTATCTCGGCTCCAGATCTCCCTGTAAGATCTCCATGTAGCAACCACATTAAGGGTCAACTTCCTTCTCTACCCCATCTTGGCTTTTGCCTTTCTTGCTTCCTTATAGGTGTACTTTTTCCAAGAACATTCTGGAATAAACCTTAAACATGCAACTTCTTGTTTAGCAATCTGTTTCTAGGGAACCCAAACTAAGATACCCCATGAAGCCTTTTAAGATCATTAGACCTTATAAAAGGCTTTATTCCACAAGGCCTCATACTCATTTGTCATTGTAGTACATTCTGCCTGTGTGGTGAGCAGTATTTCCAAGTGTGCATATCTCATTGCCCCAGCTAGATTTGAGGTTCTTTGAAGGCAGAGACAGAGCTTTATAGTTGCATGTGCTTATTGTGCTGTACTTAGTCTCAGTCATGTCCAGTGCCTTGCTACCCCATGGACTGTAGCCCACCAGGTTCCTTTGTCCATGGGGATTCTCCAGGCAAGATTACTGGAGTGGGTTGTCATGCCCTCTTCCAGGGGATCTTCACAACCCAGAGACTGAACCCAGGTCTCCTGCATTGCAGGCAGATCCTTTACCATCTGAGCCACCAGGGAAGCCCTTCATAGTTGCATATTTCCCCCCCCCTTTGACACATAGTAGGGACACATAACAGAGAAGGCAATGGCACCCCACTCCAGTACTCTTGCCTGGAAAATCCCATGGACAGAGGACCCTGGTGGGCCGCAGTCCATGGGGTTGCTAAGAGTCGGACATGACTGAGCAACTTCACTTTCACTTTTCACTTTTATGCACTGGAGAAGGAAATGGCAACCCACTCCAGTGTTCTTGCCTGGAGAATCCCAGGGATGGAGGAACCTGGTGGGCTGCTGTCCATGGGGTCGCACAGAGTCGGACACGACTGAAGCGACTTAGCAGCAGCAGCAGTAGCAGCAGGGACACATAAATGGAACACACAGTGGGTATTCAGTGAAGAGTCTAGGTTTCTTATTGGCTTGTTAATCATAATATTTGAAAAGCAATTTGTTTTTATGATTAAAAAATATAAGACTGGGTTTGTTAATAAGGTCAGTTTGTTTTCTCCTGGATAACCACTCACAGTATACCAACATGAAATATATGAAATAGTGAAATGAGATAGTGAAAGAAACATCACTATATAGAAATAAAACAAATGAAGTTATATGGTAACTCTAGCTTAAAATTTTTGAGTCACCTCCATACTTCTTTTTTTCCATAATTGTTGTAGGGATTTAAATCCCTACCAACAGTACACAAGGATTTCCTTTTCTCTAGTCCCTCACCAGCACTTGTTATCTCTTGTCTTTTGGATAATGGCCATACTAAGAGGTGTGAAGTGATATCTTTTTTTGACAAATGTGCTAACTATGTAAGGTGATGGATGTGTTCATTTGCTTGTGGTAATCATTTTATAATGTATATGTATATTAAATCATAAATTGTACAGCTTTTAAAGAATTATGATGGACAACCTAAATAAACACTTTTGTCGATTGTATCTCAATAAAGATGGAAAAATGTTTTAAAAAATCCAAACATGCAAGGTCAAATTAGAATATAAACCTGAAGAACAGCAGAGGTATCTTTCTAAAGCCTGCAAATATACATTGGATCAAACTGTGCTAACAAATAGTAATTACCATTTGCTTAAGCATCTGAACATTTTAACTATTCAACTATCATGGTCCTAGGTAACATTTTAATATACATAATAAATATATAAACATGTATGTATACTATGCATGCATATATATACACATATATACTTTTAGAAACTGGATAAGTTACGACAGGTTCATGAAAATGAGGAGATCCTTGAATGAATTTTAAACATGGTTCAAAAAAGAAAGCATACTGTATTGGTGTTTTTTTTTCTGGCTTACTTCACTCTGTATAATAGGCTCCAGTTTCGCCAGTCCAGGTTTGATGCACGATACTGGATGCTTGGGGCTGGTGCACTGGGACGACCCAGAGGGATGGTACGGGGAGGGAGAAGGGAGGAGGGTTCAGGATGGGGAACACATGTATGTCTGTGGCGGATTCATGTTGATATATGGCAAAACCAATACAATATTGTAAAGGTACAAAATAAAATTAGATTAAAAAAAAAAAAGGAAAGCCAAAACCATGTAGCCATTATAGCCAAATCCTGTTTTACCCTGTCCTGATGTTTCTTGCAAGCTTCCAGGGTTAGAACAAATCTTCAGTTTGCTCCTTTCTGGACAATTTATGTGAATGATAAGAGCATTAACCATTTCCCCTTATTGCTTTAAATGCAAAGATACCCCACGTTTAGTCCAAACAATTTAAAAGATGACAATTATTGCAATTAAGACCAATAATCTGTGCCTAATATTAAAAAGAGCAATTTTGTCCCCAAAAGCATTCCATTGAAAATAATTCAACTTAACATAAAACTATTATTATAATGATGATAATTATAATACTTATATCTATCTATTACTGAATATTTACTATTCCCCAGATATCTAAGGACATAACATGCTAACACACAAAACAACAATAATAACAATAGCTACCTCAATGAAATTACTCTCTGTTGTGCATCATTCTAAGCACATTAAATGCATTGTCACATCTAATCCTCATCATTATGAGGTTGGTATGATCTGATTTCCACTTTATTGGCAGAGAAAGCAAGGCTCATAGAGGTTAAGTAACTCTTGCAAAGTCATGTAACTTGAATGGTGAAGTTAGGATTTGAATCCAGGTCTTCCTGAACTTTAAAACTATGGTCTTATTAACCATGCATATGGTCAGCTCGACTGTAAAAATAATGTTGTTTTTTTTTTTTATTACTATGTGTTATAGCTGAGAATGCCAAAAAGGATTTTATACTCCATTATTCATTCTTTCAAAACATATTTATTTAGAGCCTACCATGAATCAAGTAATAATGCTGGGGTTATAGTGAAGATATTCTTAATTCCTCCTTCCTTTCTCTCACCCACAGCATCCAATCCAGTAATATGGCCTGAATTTGATACAGGATCATAAATGAGAGATAGGGGAGCACTGACTTACACTGTGAGGGCAGAGAAGACTTCTTTAAGGATGGGCACTGAAGCTTGTTACAATTCCCACTCCTGACCCTAACGTGTCTTTTGGCACCGTCCTCTGCCATGTTACATGAACTGTCATTCAGAGAGCTTACTTGAAAGTTAAACAGTATTCTCATCATTCTGTTTCAGTTTTCTCTGGACTCAACAAATCCAAATGGTCTAAGCAATGAAAGTCGCTTAGTCGTGTCCAACTCTTTGCGATCCCATGGACTATAGCCCGCCAGGCTCCTCTATCTATGGGGATTCTCCAGGCCAGAATACTGGAGTGGGTAGCCATTCCCTTCTCCAGGGCATCTTCCCAACCCAGGAATAGAACTCAGGTCTCCCGCATTGCAGGTGGATTCTTTATCAACTGAGCCACCAGGGAAGCCCAGAGAATGCTTACACACAAGAAGGGTGAGTCAGGCTTGAGGCATAAACTATAAAAAAAATACCATCAGTGCTAATAGTTTGTTCATCTTTTACAAATAAAATTAGCCATTTAGGTTGTTTGTTGTAAACAAAAATCAGAAGAGAATCTTCCTGCCTAATAGGTTAGTTCATCAACAATTCAAGTACTCTCAAGTAATTTATTGTATGCATCATAATGCACACAAAGAAGTTGAGATTCACACCCATTATTTGCAATATAAAGCATCTGTGGCTGATGATATCTTTATATGTTCTTGATGATGAAAATAGAATCAATAAACATTTAGAACATATTCTCAATAGATAATATACTCCACAAAAACTTAAAATGACTTTTTTTTCAGTTTTATAAATTAGATTTTATTTTAAGCAACGTTTCAACTCCTCGTCTTAAAATTTAGCAACTATAACAAAAAATATCCTTTTTTTCACTTATCCAATTGACAAAGATTTTATTTTTTTACTTTTATTTTTTTAATTTAAATTTATTTATTTTAATTGGAGGCTAATCACTTTACAATATTGTATTGGTTTTGCTGTACATCAACATGTTTTGAATGATTAAAGTAAAATATTTGCTTTCAATGTGAAGTTATCACCTTAACCATAGCTTCCCATAAAGTCCACTCTGAGTTCAGTCACCAAGACACACACATACACAAATGAAAGCCTATACATCCTAGGTCACCTTAAGATGTTTTAAAATTTTTATTATCTAAAATGCAATAGAATCCTTCTATTCCCTGATTTAAACCAGGTAACATAGGGATATTTTATGGAGGGTATGGAAAGACCATCTGAAACGCAAGGATATAAATAATCAGTGCTATTATCAGCTGAAAATCCTTGGATTACCTGAGTTGTGTTGCAATCTAGGTTTAGTATAATTATTATAATACAGTATAGTATAGTATAATTATTACAATTAGTATAATTTATATTTATATAAATTATAATTTATTTATAATTTATAGTATAAATTATAATTAAACTATATTATACTATAGTATAGTGTAGTATAATTATTAAAATTAGTATACATATTCAGTCTAATTATTATCCCTGCCTGTACTACATTTCCTGGTCCACCAAGAAAAAATAGCTGAAGTATGTACTGCTGCTGCTGCTAAGTCGCTTCAGTTGTGTCCGACTCTATGCTTCCCCATAGACGGCAGCCCACCAGGCCCCGCCGTCCCTGGGATTCTCCAGGCAAGAACACTGGAGTGGGCTGCCATTTCCTCCTCCAGTGTATGAAAGTGAAAAGAGAAAGTGAAGTCGATCAGTCGTTTCCGACTCCTAGCGATCCCATGGACTGCAGCCTACCAGGCTCCTCCGTCCGTGGGATTTTCCAGGCAAGATATTTTACCAACTATTTACCAGTTGGTAAAATATAATATCAGTGGGACCTCCAGGGTTTCCCTGGTGGCTCAGATGGTAAAGAATCCACCTTTAATGTGGGAGGCCTGGGTTCGATCCCTGGGTTGGGAAGATCCCCTGAAGGAGGGCATGGCAACCCAATCCAGTATTCTTGCCTGGGGAATACCCATGGACAGAGGAGCCTGGCGGACTATAGTCCATGGGGTCACAAAGAATCAGACATGACTGAGCAATTAAGTATAGCACAGCATAATACATATGGTACTATGAAAGAGCATTACATCACAAAAGGCTTCTTTGAGTTTAAGGTGCTGCTGCTGCTAAGTCACTTCAGTCGTGTCTGACTCTGTGCGACCCCATAGATGGCAGCCCACCAGGCTCTGCCGTCCCTGGGATTCTCCAGGCAAGAACACTGGAGTGGGTTGCCATTTCCTTCTCCAATGCAGGAAAGTGAAAAGTAAAAGTGAAGTCACTCAGTCATGTCTGACTCTTCACAACCCCATGGACTGAAGCCTACCAGGCTCCTCCGTCCATGGGATTTTCCAGGCAAGAGTACTGGAGTGAGTTTAAGGCAGTTATAATCAAACCAAGGAAATAAAACAGGTATGCAAGTTTCAACAGTATAAGAAGAAATGTAATTTGAGAACTTTCATTCATACAGCATGCATTAATTATGCACTTACTATATGCCAGAGATAAGAGCTAGAATAGAAAAGTAAGCATAATAGATATGATTCCTGACCTCATGATTCATATAGTGTAGCCAGAAAGGAAATCAGTTAAGCACTTACAACACAATGTGGTGTGACAGGTGTGGCACAAGGTCCTGTGCCAGGGAGCATCCAATAAATAATTAGGGGCTCAATGAAGGTTTCCTATAGGAAGTGTTCCAGGCAATGTGAACAGGATATATGAAGGTCCAGAGAAACAAGAAGCAATTAGAGTCAGCGGGCAAAAATATGCAAGAGTGAGAAAAATGTTTTCAAAGAGTTAAATGTTTGGTAAGGTTGAAGGAAAGCACACACACTAAAGAGTAGAAAGAGATAAAGGCTAGAGAAATATATAAGGATCCTATAGCTTGTATAACACGTTCAACATTGTAGACTTTATCATGAAGGCTATGGAAAATCAATGAAGGCCTTTACAAGGAGAGGTACCAGATCTAAAACTGGCTGCTAGGTAACAAATAGATTGCAGGGTGGAGCAAGGAAACACAAAGTGATCTGTGCAGTGGTCTAGTTAAAGGATTCAAGCAGACATACACAAGATGAATTCTAGAGGTAAAGATGGTAGGGCTTCATGATTAATTAGATATTGGTGTAGGCAGTAGTAAAGGATGACTTCAAGGTTTCCAGCTTGAGCAGTTGGGTAGATGCCATTTACTGAGATGAAGAAGAAAGAAGCAGATACAGGTCATGTATGATGACAGCCTGGTCAAGATACAATATGCTGATAAATGATAGATTTAGAGGGGAGCACAGAAAAGAGAAAGATCCCTTCTGACATTGAGTTATAAGAGAGACAGCACTTGAACTAGGTGTGACCTTAGGAGAACAGTTAGTGCAGAGAAAGAATGCAAGGCATATTCAAGGAACAGCAAATGACTGTTCAGAACATAAGGTTTCTTTCAGGGCACTCTAACAATAAAGATACAGAGGCATACTGGGACTTCAATACATAGAGCTTTGAATATTATGATAAAGAGTTGAAGCTCACCTGAGGATTTATGGTCCAAGATTGCTACTATCAGTATGGCCTTAGGCAAGTCATTTAATCCTTCTCTCTTCATTTTTCTCATTTATGACATGAGTGGCTCCCAGATTTTTGGGTTTCACAGGTCAGTACAATTTTTAAAAGGGGTGGCCATGAAATGACAAAGGGTTGCCAACATCATTTTACCAAGTATGGACATTCAGAAAAGCAAATGAATAAAAAACTATCATCTAGTACCATCACTTCATAAAACAAAGGATATTTCAAAAAAAGAAAGATAATTTCAAATACTTTTTTAAATGGATATGTTTGGTTTTTATGGAATGTTCACTTTATTGTCTTTATTTTTCTCTTTCCATTGAGGATTGGTGCACACTTCTGGCACTGGTCCAGGGACCAGACTTGGCAACCACTGAATCATACTCCAGGATTCATTCCAATGCTGACATTCTAGGATTTCTATGATTCCTAAGGGCTTATTCATCAAACAGTAGGGAATCACTGAAGGATTTTGGGGTAGTGAATTCATATCATCAAAGCTATGTTTTAGGAAGTTAATATGGGAGGTCTTGGAAGAGAAAAAGCAAGTGGTCCAATCGTGTGGCTAACACCAAAGTTGAGGCATAAATTAATAAAGGTACAGGCTAAAGCACCGACAATACCTATGGAAAACTGGAATCAGTGTGTCCAGGGCACAGATTCTGACAGAGCTGACAGTGAGCTTTGTAAGTCAGACCTTGATTGGAAAGGTCGGCGTTATCTCGGTAGGTCCATTTGTGCCATTGTTTAGGAGACTTTTCAGGAAGTTGAGTCAAAAGCACCATTTTTTTTTTTCTGGCTTAACATATTTAAACCACAATTTACAATGTCTCTGGGAGGAAGATAGTATATTATTCAAATTGTGCTGAAGAAATCAAGGAATCAATTGGTTGAATGGGGTGAATCATGCAGAGGAAGCATATGCAAATGAGGTGCTTAAAAATCAGCGCTTGGAGAGGTCACAAATGGAAAACAGTCCTATCACGCCATACAATCAAAGCCACAGGACTCAAACAGAAAATCATAGAAAATAGCCCCTTTTATATCCTGAACTATTTTTTGCCCCAACCCTTTCCAAAGAAAATTACAAAATGGAAAGAGTGGGTCATCATGTGAAATTTGATTGAAGAGCTCCTGTTTGCTAACATTACTGAGTTAAATTCTCATACCTCTACGTTTGTGGGATATGCTAGATTTTCAGGCTTTAGAGAAAAAAAAAGTATACACATTTAGAACTTCATGATATTCAAGGGAATTTGCCTTTGTTTTATTTTATCTACATTTGTTCAAATAAACCAAGGAACATCTATAGACCTTGTAAGGCCTGAGGATCTAGAAGGCACTGCCGTCTAAGTTTCAAAAACTATGAATCAGAATTTCTAACTGGGTCACCATTTGGAATCCTTCTCCTTTAATTTTGATGAGCCTGGTGCAAAGCTTTCAGTGCTGTGGTCCACTGAATGTCACAAGTGGGTTACACATGGCTGGGATATTGATCTCCTTAGCCCTCAGGTTGTCAGAGCCTCCTCCCTCTATTCCAGTTTGCCGGACAAATACTTATTTTCAATATGCACTGTGACATGAAAAATTTGGCAGCCTTTTTGGAACACTGTGTTGGGGCCTGGAGGTTAGTTAACTCTTGCATTATGCTAATTGTTATCTTACGGGAGTCTTTATGGGTCTTTAACCCACCTAATCCTACAACTTTTTTTTTGAAAAAAAGCTGAAACTCCAATACTTAGGCCATCTGATGCGAAGAGCTGACTGATTTGAAAAGATCCTGATGCTGGGAAAGATTGAGGGCAGGAGGAGAAGGGGACAACAGAGGATGAGATGATTGGATGGCATCACCGACTTGATTAACATGGGTTTGGGTGAACTCTGGGAGTTGGTAATAGACAGGGGGGCCTGGCATGCTGCAGTTCATGGGGTCGCAAAGAGTCGGACACGACTGAGCAAATGAACTGAACTGAACTGAATCCTACAACAACCCTATGAAGTGCTGAGAATTACTATCCTTGTTTTACAAGTGGAAGAAAATATAGAAATTAAGGTTAAGGTCACTAAGACCTTAACCTTAATTTGACAGAGCTGGGATTCCAACCCAGGATATATGGCTCTAGATTCCTCATTTCAACTACCTTTTATACAAAAATGTAAAGGAAAGGCTCTGGTAGGAGGCTGTTGGTCTAGTACTAGGGACTGCTATAAAAGGGGTAGAAGCCCAAAGTAGGGAAAAATAAGTTGTTAGTCCAGAGATATATTAAGGGTTAAAACAGGCTATCACAATTTCAAGTTTAGAAAAAGGCAAAAAGAGAATATGATTTAGGTTTCAAAATGAAGGCCAAAGCCAGGGAACCTCAAGAAACCAAAAAGAGAGACAGAATAAAGATCAAAGTTTCCAGAGTTAAGCTAATAAAAAAGTAATAGGAATATGAATGCTCGAATGGCAGATAGCTTTCAGGGAAATTATTAAACCAAAAAATGCCTGGAGAAGTTGTTCTCAACTGGGAGCAACATTGCCCCCTAGAGGCCATAAGGCAACATCTGTGCAACATTTCTGGTTGCACAGCTTGGAGTCTGAGGATAGGAATGTGTGCTACTGATATCTAGTGGGTAGAAGCCTGGGATACTGCTGAACATCCTACAACACACGGGACAGTTTCTTCCCATCCAAACCAAGAATTATCCATCCCCAAATGTCAAAGGTGCCATTATTGAGAAACTCTGGCTTAGAGGCGTGTGCTTGATTCTATGACCAACCGTGACCAGGTAGCCCCTGTAGGCAATGTTTGCCAAGGATTATGATGATGGTGATGACAAAGAAATATGAGTTAAAACACCCCACCAAGACTAAAAGCAGAATCTACCATGTTGAGAGTTTACTAGATATTGTACAAAGCTCTTTATTACATTATGTTGCTTAATCCTCAAAGCCTGTAAGAGAGGCATTATTATGAGTCCAACTTTCCACATGTGAAAAATAACACACAGAGAAGTGAGCACCTTGTCCAGGATCGCATAACTAGTGAGTGACCCAATCAGGAGTCACATCCAAGTTTGTCTGACCCCAGATACCATGGCTGCTCACACTTACAGTGTGTGTACAGTTGGGTATGGGTTAACACTTGGTCCAAAAGTCAGGATCCAGAACTGGACACAAGATAAACCCTTCCCAGATTCTGGGTTGAGGGGTTGAGGTGGGGGCAGGTGCTATGAAGAAGTGTTTGAGGGAAAAAAAATCACTGATATCATTCAGTGAATTTTCAAAAAGACTCATCACTTGAAAAACAGGTGTGCATGCCATTTTATGAAAGGAATAATCAGGAATCAGTTTATTTCAAACTTGATTCTACATTCACATTTCTTCTGGACTTGGCAGCCAGCCTTCTTTCTCACCAAGGACAACCTGTGTCTAATCTCTGCTAAAAGTGGAGAAGGCTGTCTAAAATTGCCCCTCTCAATAATTCTACCTGAATAAAATAACTGCATTTACTATTCTTTTCAATGCTAAGTTATTACAAAATAAAGTCCTTAAAAAAACCTTCTTTTAAACTACAGTAACCCCCCTCCCCCCTTACACTTGAGCTGCATATGATATCCAGGGGCCAGGCTGCATTTTAGAAATATAACAGCCCCATTCAGTCAAAGCCAGCTCTATCCCAGCAAGCTTGTGACACTACTATTAGTCCTGCCCCCACAAACTAGCATTACAAAAGCCTGACATTCTTCTTCAGGGCCTTTCAAGTCAGATTCTATTTTCCTGCTGTCACAATTAAAGCCTCAGTCAGTTCAACATCTACTTCCGCATTTGGCAGAAGGCTCTCTAGTGACAATAAAAATGAAGGTACTTCCTTTTCTGATAGATTTTAGAGCTCATTCATAGGCAAAGCTTGTGTTTCCTTGTGGGTTATCCCAGTACAGGGAAACAAGTATCTGAGCACTCCAGTAGTTCTCCATTTTCTTATTTTTATAACAAAAAACAATCACTGCTCATAGAAATCAAAAGTGAAATGCCTGGAATTCATATAGTGCATTGTGTGCTCAAAACTCTCAATATTACCTAAGTCTTTTCATTTCATTTTATTCTTCTGGGACATGGAATCATTGGCTCCTGATTTCTGGGAGTTATTAAATTGCATTTCCTAATACAATCAGAGTTTACTAGGCCTAAGTGAGAGGCAGGTTGTACAAATGCCTTGTAGGCTATATACTCAGTGGCTTCTGCTTAAGATAAATCTGGGGTGTGTGTGTGTGTGTGTGTGTGTATTTTAACTTTACAGTGCTTCATACTTAAGTGAGGGTGAGTTTAAGAAAAGTTGGGTGGAGGCTTGAGTGATGTCACAATTACTGCCTCAGTGGTCCAGATAATAACTTCATGTCTGGAGCCATACTGGAGACAGCTGTTATGTCCTGAGAATCAAGTGCCTTATTACATTGCTGGTGTGATTTTCATATTGCTCACTAGAATAGAAATAGAGAAATGTGGGGTTAAAACTATTCCTGTGCTTATGCCATGAATAGCATATATACTACCTGGTATCTTTTCATTTCAGAATTAGGGGAGGAGGCAAATTAAATTCCTAACTGCCTACTGAGGATACATTTTGTGGTATATCCCAGGTCATGAAAAGAAGATGATAACACCTGGGGGAACAAGAAAAAACAACACAATGTTTATTGAATGGCCTAAAAGGCCATTATCATGATCAGAACCAGGAGAGTCTAATTGGAAAATATTAATCTGGAGTCCATTTCACATATGCTATAAAGCTTTTGAGTGAACTCCGGGAGTTGGTGATGGACAGGGAGGCCTGGCGTGCTGCAATTCACGGGGTCGCAAAGAGTCAGACATGACTGAGCAACTGAACTGACCTGAACTGATAAAGCTTTTGGAAAAAAAAAAAAAAAAAACCTTCTAGATAACTAGAAGGATATTTATTTTACGTTCTTCAAAGCATCAATGTATGAGACAGAAAAAGACTACCATGGATCTCAAAAGTGCCTTCTGTTAAAAAGACCTCACCTGTGTGATATAGTAGAAATACATTATATGCTACATATATGAAAATCCTGCACTTAAGAGATATAACAACAATTATTCATTGCATGAACTGATAATCTCTTGGTGATCCTTCCAGTGAGCTTATCTACGATATTGGTTTATTTATTGTTTTGGGGAATAAATAAATTAAAAAAAAATGTCAGGAAACAGGTAATTGAGCGGGCCTCTGGCAAATGATTTTTAAATGGAGGTAATTGAATACACAAAGAACTGTACAAAAAAGATCTTCATGACCCAGATAATCATGATGGTGTGATCACTAACCTAGAGCCAGACATCCTGGAATATGAACGCAAGTGGGCCTTAGGAAGCATCACTACGAACAAAGCTAGTGGAGGTGATGGAATTCCAGTTGAGCTATTTCAAATCCTGAAAGATGATGCTGTGAAAGTGTTCCACTCAATATGCCAGCAAATTTGGAAAACTCAGCAGTGGCCACAGGACTGGAAAAGGTCAGTTTTCATTCCAATCCCAAAGAAAGGCAATACCAAAGAATGTTCAAACTACCACACAATTGCACTCATCTCACATGCTAGTAAAGTAATGCTCAAAATTCTCCAAGCCAGGCTTCAACAGTACGTGAACTGTGAACTTCCAGATGTTCAAGCTGGTTTTAGAAAAGGCAGAGGAACCAGAGATAAAATTGACAACATCCGTTGGATCATCAAAAGAGCAAGAGGGTTACAGGAAAACATCTACTTCTGCTTAATTGACTATGCAAATCCTTTGACTGTGTGGATCACAACAAATTGTGGAAAATTCTTCAAGAGATGGAAATACCAGACCATCTGACATGCCTCTTGAGAAATCTGTATGCAGGTAAGGAAGCAACAGTTAGAACTAGACATGGAACAACAGACTGGTTCCAAATAGGAAAAGGAGTACGTCAAGGCTGTATATTGTCACCATACTTCTTTACCTTATATGAAGAGTACATCATGAGAAATGCTGGGCTGGAGGAAGCACAAGCTGGAATCAAGATTGCTGGGAGAAATATCAATAACCTCAGATGCAGATGACACCACCCTTATGGCTGAAAACAAGAACTAAAGAGCCTCTTGATGAAAGTGAAAGAGGAGACTGATAAAGTTGGTTTAAAGCTCAACATTCAGAAAACTAAGATCAAGGCATACGGTCCCATCACTTCATGGGAAATAGATGGGAAACAATGGACACAGTGGCTGATTTTATTTTTCTGGACTCCAAAATCACTGCAGATGGTGAGTGCAGCCATGAAATTAAAAGACGCTTACTCCTTGGAAGGAAAGTTATGACCAACCTAGACAGCATATTAAAAAGCAGAGACATTACTTTGTCAACAAAGGTCCATCTAGTCAAGGCTATGGTTTTTCCAGTGGTCATGTATGGATGTGAGAGTTGGACTATAAAGAAAGCTGAGCACTGAAGAACTGATGCTTTTGAACTGTGGTGTTGAAGAAGACTCTTTAGAGTCCCTTGTACTGCAAGGAGATCCAACCAGTCCATCCTAAAGCAGATCAGTCCTGGGTGTTCATTGGAAGGACTGATGTTGATGCTGAAACCCCAATATTTTGGCCACCTGATGTGAAGAGCTGACTCACTGGAAAAGACCCTGATGCTGGGAACGATTGAGGGCAGGAGGAGAAGGGGACGACAGAGGATGAGATGGTTGGATGGCATCACCGACTCAATGGACATGGGTTTGGGTGGACTCTGGGAGTTGCTGATGGACAGGGAGCTCTGGCCTGCTGCACTTCATGGGGTCATAGAGAGTCAGACACGACTAAGCAACTGAACTGAACTGAACTGAAACTGTGATAAAAGATCCTTACTTCTTATATCCATTCAAGAATTTATAAATTATTCCCCACAATTAAGTGTGAGTCTCTAGATAATTTACTCTGAAATTATGAAATAAATTAAATCTAGTTCTCATTTTTATATTTACTGATAGGTTATATCTTGTATGTCTTTGATATATGGGCCAGTAAACAGGATATTCAGTTTGCATATTTGATGAAGTTAAAAGAAATCAAATCAATTATTCTTCTAGGAGAAAGCCACCTTTGAAATTTATAGAGATTTGTACCAAGACATATCCACTTCTACAAAGTTTTAGATTTATATTTCGCTGCACTCTACTTAAGTTCAGTGCCAATCATAGATAAAATTGTAAGATATGTAAAGATTGTCTTTGAAAGCTTGCTTCCCTTTTCTCTCTTGTCCAAGTACTCAGGGCTCTCAGGATATTCTGTTTTCTCCTTCAATAAAACTATTCTGGAGATCAGAGAGGACTATGTATACAAATGGCCTGGTAGAAGGATCTAGGCTTTGGATTCTGCCTCCCCTAATCACTGCAACTCCTTAGTAAAGGGTGTTTGTCCCATGAATGGACTATCCTGGGCTCAACTGTTGATGTTAGAATTTGAGAGTGAATGATCAGTGTGAGGAGTGAGAGGTTTGAGTTGCTGGTCCAGTGCCAAATAACAAGGATAGCTGAGATTGAAGGAGTGTTTATTATACTGGACATTGTTCTCTTTACATGGAATAACTCATTTATCTTCAAAACATGGATATGAAGTCATCAGCTGTATGAGCTATGCACCATCATTATCCCAATTTACAGACAAGAAAGCTGAGGTACAGAAAGGTTAAGTTACTTGTCTAAGATCACAGAGCTAATAAGTAGCTCAGCAAAAAATCCAACCCAGAAAATTTGCCTCTAGGACCTGTGTTTAAGTCATTACATTTTACTCTGATTTTGCTTTATTATAATTTTTTAATCTTAAAAGTAATGTATATTATAGAATTTTTTGAAAATAACTAAAAGTAAAAAATAAGTGAAAGTATTTATTTGCAAACCTACCAGCAGAAATAATCACTGTTGAATTTTAAGTATATATGTATCTTTCCAGCATATACACATCTTTTACAAAAGCAAAATCAAATTGTAATATCATTTTATAAAAGAAGTATACCCTTTGACCTAATGGCTTGACTTGCAGATATCTATACTAGAGAAAAAAAACAGTTACGGAGAAATAATGACATGGACATATTCCCACCAAATAGTTGTTTACAATGGCCCAAACTGGAAAGAATTCAAATGTCCATCATCATGGCACGTTTATCCAATGGATCATAATGTAGCCATTAAAATCATAATTTGAGAATTTCATAACATTTAGAAAATGCTTATGATAAAACATTAAGTTTTAAAAAGCAGCATACAAAATTGTAAAGACAATTTGGTTACAACTATGTAACCATTATGGAGAGGAAAAGAGCCTGATGAAGTACAACAAAATGCTGACATAAGTTGTATAAGCATAGTGGGTAAATCTTTTAAAATTCATTCTATATTTTATAAGTATTTGCAATACAATTTTTCTAATTAACTATTTTCAATTTCAAAGACATAAAATAAAAAAAAAAAAACTTCAAAGAACATATTAAACTACACATAATGCTAGCCTTGCTTTGCTTGATAGAAAGTCAAAAATTCACTAGCTATGTCTAACGATTTTCTGAGGATAAATAAACCTTCCAAGGACCATGACTCTTCAACTTAGCAACCTGACCAACCTTTCTATTTTAGAGGATTCCTCATTTTTTTTCAACAGAGTAGCTATGTTAGATCTATTGCCTAGGTTTCAGTATGCAGCCAATTGCTATGCTTTTCTGGTTTTAAGATAAAATATGATATATGAGACCTTGAAAAGATAGAAATGAGGTCTTCCTTATTGCAGAGTAGGAATTTTCAAAATTTATCCCCCAAGGTGATATAGCGTCAGACAAAATTGCCAGGTCCTGCTGACTTAAAAGATCAATTTAACTACAACATGCTTCTTCTTGTTTCTTTTTAAATAAATCAATAAATGGTCTACTGTGCCTTAATTGAGATTAAATAAATGAGAACCAGGCTTAACCTTATTGCAGAATTGATATTTTCAACATTTTGTCCCAGAAGGTTATATTCTGTCTATTTTGACCATTGGCTCAGTTCCATATATATAGCTGACTTGTCTGGTCCATTGATGGTTAAAACAGAATGGACTGAATCTGCTCTGATGTTATATTTCTCATCCCATTCTACTCAGCCCTATGAATCTAGCCAGTAATCTTTCCCTCTTCTCAACAAAAACCTTTGGGGATAATTGCAGTAGATGTGGCCAAAAGTATCAGCAGGATTTCCTTGAGAAGGTGAAGAAAATTTGGAGAGAAAAGTCACGGGTAATGATGGAAAGGAAAAAGATCATATAATTAAAATGTTGATAATGAAATATTTTAGTATAGGAATTCTCTAAGAAGTTACTGAATTGCATTCTTTGTCAGTGAGGTGGAAATTAACAATTGTTAATATCTGCCATGTGGTTGGTGGGAGATCTCATAAGGTTACATGATAAAGGTTATTAGTTTATACATAAATCAAGCAATACCATAATTCATTTACAGGTCAGCCAGAGAATAAAAGTCAGTTTAAAATGCCAGTTAAGAGTTAATTCAGGTAACTTTTTTAGTTTCTCTAAATTTATTTTCTCTCATTTATTTTCCTTTGTTCTTACTAGAAATGTCTGTATGAATGAAAGGATAGGTAAACAATCAGGCTGATGGAAAAAAAAAAAAAGTCTTGTGTAACTACTTTCAAAGCAATCCTCAGTAAAAGATTGCTTGGTAAAAAACAAAACAAACCAATACAAACCATACAGACTGAATGTGCCAGTGTGTAGGAGGGAATTAGAGTAACTGACTAATTTGCTGAAGCAAGGGAATTCTTCCTACAATATATTCTTCATCTAGGTTGAGAGAAAGTAAGGGATTGCAAATGTGTATGAAAAAGTATTTACAATTTCTGTTAAGAATGAGGTTATAATCTAAACAAGACAATACACAAACTTCCACAAATTCTTCCAAGTGCAAGCAAGTCTACGTTAAACAACTGATTATGATATGTAGAGCTGTCACAAGACTGGATTTCTCCATCTCCAGTTGTTACTTTTATAACCAGTGGTATAGATGTAGTTAAATAAAAGTCATTTATTCATTCAATATTATTCATTCAATAATTTCCTGAACACATACATTCTCTCACAAAGGAACTATTCTAGCCACTAGGACTATGTGAGTAAACAAGAGACAAAAATTCATGCTTATATTCTAGTGAGAAAAGACAGACAAGAAGCAAGCAAAACTAGTAAGTAAATTGCAGAGACTGTTAAAAAATAATAAACCATATGGAAAAAGAAAAGCTTAGATCAAGGTAAGATGGATAGAGAGTGTGGTGCAGTGTTCTTTCTTTCCCCTTTTCTCTGTGTATGTGTGTGTGTGTTAGGGAGCAGTTCACTATGGCAGCAGGCGAGTTTTTGCTACTATCATTGTTTAGAATGCTGACCCATGGTGATAATAAAAAACAGACCAACATTTAGTTAGACGTATTTATATTTCTGTGTCCATGGTTTCAGCCTTAGTATATTATTAGTATATTAGAATATTAGTATATTCAGCCACTAAGTGTATTTTTGCACACACTCTAGCTTAAAATCTGAAATAATCAAAGACACTGGCTTTTGTTGTACTGGGTTTGCATCTGATTGCTATCTACCTTTGTTTCTCCTGGTTCTAGTTAAAAGCTTCCCTAACCAGAATACCTTTGAACTTTTGATCAGGCAAGTGATTTCTAAGATAACATAACAGCCTCGTGCTCAGTCTGGCAAAAGCATAAGGATATCACTGGATTTTGATTAGAAAAAAATAGGAGTTTTGATATTTTTTAAGAAATGAGTTTTTGTTTTGATGCTTTCATTTAAAATGATACTTGCCTTATCCACATGCACAACATCCCTACCATCTCCTCACCTTTAGTTCCTTTCCAAAGGTTCCACATCCTACTCATTATGCAATTTGTGAGAGAGTTCCAACTCAGGTAAAATCTGAGACGAGCTGTTAATTTGGATGCTTTGTTAATAAACAAGTCTCTATATGTTTCGAGGAACTCCTAGACTTTCCAATAACGAAGATGGATGATGACAGAGTAGACCATCCAAGATAAACTATCAAAAACAATGCTACTTCCTGCATCAAACAAGTGGGATCTGTGCTGGCACTGGCGGGCCAGACAGTACTACAACCTCCTAGTGGGGGCGGGGGGCATCATGCCTAATAGTTTGACATGCTACTCTTTTAAATGAAAAGGGAGTTAAACTGCTTCATATAATCAGTTATAAAGGGAGATAGGAGCAGAGAAAGATGCAGATGGAAGAAAACAACAACAATAATGGAAAAGGTTATCTTTCAGAAGTTTAACTCTTTAGAGGCACTATTGCTGGGCCCACCTGGAGGAGGGCCATTGCAGTTTGACTCCCCTTGGCTTCACCATAGCACCAGTCCACTGCAATGCTCCGATGATGCAACTGTGAGCACCTCCAAAATCAGCCGGGCAACAGGGGCCCTGGGGAGAAGGGTATGATGGAAAATTGACAGGCAGAAGGTTGTATAATCTGTATGTGAGCCTAGACAAAGGTCCAGGCTCCAATGAACGACACTGACCTTATCAATTCAGCTAGAGGAAATCCATCACAGAGTTTAGGAATAGCCTCTGTGTCTGTTGCACCATTCTAGGTGCTGCGGCTGATAAAGGCATAAACAGTTTCTCTCTAAACTGTTTGCAGGCTTACCTCTCTTCATCAGCAAAGAATATCTGAGTATCTATGCCTACAATCTTGGTACTAATATAAACTAAGGCCAAGTGCTTCACTGAATCCCTTCCTATGCAAGTAGAGAGTAAAAGTGATGAGAACATCAAAACTGCGTGTTTTGACCTGGTGAAGAAGCTGCCTGCCAATGTAGGAGACCTGGGTTTGATCCCTGGTCTGGGAAGATCCCACATGCCATGGAGAAACTGAGCCTGTGTGCCACAACTACTGAGCCTCTGCACCACTACTGAGCCTGTGCTCTAGAGCCTAGGAGCCACAGCTACTGAGCACATGTGCTGCAACTACGGAAGCCTCCATGCCCCAGAGCCCACGTCCCAGAAGAGAAGTCACTGCAGTGAGAAGCCCACACACCACAAGTAGAGAGTAGCCCTGCTCGCTGCAACTAGAGAAAATCCCACACAGCAACGAAGACCCAGTACAGCCAAAAATAAATATATAAAGCTATTAAAAAAACTGAGTGGGCCACCGCATGCACCACCCAGATCAACATGTCAAACTTTTAACAGGGGATAAAGAAGTACAAAATGGGAAGGTATGATTAATTTCCAAGCATTTTTCCTAAAACACTTCAGATTCTCTTAAAGTCCATGTTTTGTCATTTATAAATGTACTGAACAGGTTTGTTTATTCAAAGTATTAAATTTACCTGAAGCAATTGATACTTTCAGAACTGTACTTCTCACCATTTAGAGTAACATCTCCATTTATCAGTTTCATATTTACTGCTTTCAATCATCAAGGGACTCTCTCTTTCATTTGTCCTGGTGTTAGGAGTTTGAGTAAAATAAGTACCCATTCTCCCTCTTACACTTCTCTATACCCAAAGTGTTGGCAATATAAGATGTAAAACATCAAAATAAAGCAATTCCACTTCATATTTTATATACTTTCTCCATCATTCAAGTTTCAGATTAAATCCTTTCTCCTCTGTTAATCCTCTGAGTATTCCCAACCAAAGTGGTCTCTCTTTTCTTCCACTACATGGAAAATGTATTGCCTACTCCACTTTTCTATAATACTTTTCTGTTTCCTGCTTTGGGTTGTTACTAAATAATTTTACCACATATATGTTTCCTAGTCATGTTATCAGCTTTTTAAGGACAATGCACTCAATCTAACGTATTGCTTGATTACCTATTAGATGCAAGGTCCTGGGTCAGTGCCATGGGGGATAGAACATAATTATAGTGAACTAGAGAGTATGTGTCGGAGAAGGCAATGGCGACCCACTCCAGTGTTCTTGCCTGGAGAATCCCAGGGATGGGGGAGCCTGGTGGGCTGCCGTCTATGGGGTCACACAGAGTCGGACACGACTGAAGCGACTTAGCAGCAGCAGCAGCTGAGAGTATGTGTATATCTTAGAAGCAGTCACATTAAAACAAAACATTTTGCTATTTAAACAAACACATCTGGCCTGCAGGCTGCCAGTTTGTAAATACTGGCTTAAACTAGGGTGTTAGAAGTGGGAATGGAAAAGAGAGTACACGAGAAACAGAATTAACAAGCTGTGAAAGCTCATTTGATTTTTGATGGGACAGAAAAATGGCATCAAATATAAGGATTAGATAGAAGATAATATGTGTGGTTCATCCCATTAAGAAGGTATCAACAGAGTAACCATGATGATGTTGCCAGTAGGGTAGCAGGAAATCTGTATCTAGAATCCAGAAGAAAAGCCAGAGATTGACATGTAGAATTTAGGAGTCACGCTAAATATGGGACGTTACTCAGAAAGAGTGTAGAACTGGAAAAGAAACAAGGATAAGGTCATGGGGAATACATGGGTCTGGTACAGTCAAGATGGCTGTTCTCTTGCTCTTTGTACATCTCTGCTTAAGCAGCACCTGCTTCACTTACTTGTCCTGGCCCTAGCTAGCAAGTGTTCTAACTGTAGATCAGAGCATCTCCACTATGATAGCTTATCAAAGGGGTGATGAGGTGTGAGCCCCTCTACCAGTTTGCCTAGTAACCAATAAGCCAACCTGACATCAATTCCCACTTTAACTGGCAATTTTTCTTTCCCCTCAGGAGCAAAGATTGTCTCCTTGCCCTGCCCTGCTATCTGTCACAGTGTGGTATTGCTCCAAGATGTTGTATCAGATGTGTAAGCTACCCCCATCCATTAACCCAAAGATGTCTCTGTCAATGATTCTAGGTTCTTTCTTCAGTCTTGAAACTGGTAAGTACAGGACTACTAGGCCTGTGGAATGCAGCTTAATCATATGTTATAGATAAAAAGGAAAGGGAAGGCTGCATCTATGACTAAAGAGTAGAGGCAAGAGAACGTAGTGTCTCAGAACCCAAAGAAGAAATAAAAGTTGTAGGGAATAGTATAGACTTGAAAGACTACCAAAGTATTTGGCACATAGTAGGCATGCAATACAGATTTGTTGAATGAATGAATGATGCCTGAGAGGATCCATTGCAGAGAAGGCAAGAAAATCAGGCCCCCTGACAGCCCTTTTCAGGACAAGAGCATCTCAGCTACCACCAGCAACTGGGCTTCTCAATTCTAGCTCTGCAGTGTGTGAGTGATAACTATCATTTTACAACTTTATCTGATCTATTCTATAAGGCTTAACACATCTCGTGTTTGGAGGACAATCATTTTCTTTTGAGGTGAATGGCTCTTCGATCACTTGTATTTTCAGAGTGGAAAATGTGTGGCTATTCCCCAGCACCATAACTCAGTTTTAGTTGATTTCAATCAGTTTCAAGGTCTGTAAAGGACTACAGAAATTTTCTTCATAACAGCCATGAAAGCTCTAAATGAGAAACTTTTAATCTCAACCAATAACTATACTCATTTGGGTATGCATTTTTATTGGCAAACATTCTTCTGTGTTACTAGCAAAAGATGTCTCTGGAGAAAAACTAAGGACATTAACTTCTCCCACCCATGGTTTCTGCTATTGTTGAGTGAGACCAGAATTCTCAATATGAAAGGTTTGCTGGAGCAAGGCAACATTAAAGCTCAGTTTGCACTTTCCAGGGAAATCTTCCATTTTCAGCCCTTTCATCACAACCTTCTGATCACAACTCAAGGGTGGTTTTCCCCAAAGAGCACAACATTTATTAAAAATGGATTCATCTATTTGAGGTAGTCGACTGGAAAGATTTTCATCTAAGTTTTTATATCCAGTATAAGTGGGTTTTATATGTATGTATTTGTACTCTCACATGCTTGGGTACCTCAGACATTCATTTAAAATCTCTGCCCTGGGCCTAAACTATGTCCTGGTTCAATATGGCTTTTTGTTAAGTTTGCAATAATTAGGCCAGGACCTAGGAGCTAAAGCAAGACTGTGGCTGACAGATGAAAGACATTGGGAATAAGTTCTCACCCTTTTTCTTCATTTGTTTTAGAGAAAGCCACTGAGAAGAGCTTTTTTGTGACCCAGCTCTGTGCCATATTGTGGTACCAATTACCTCTTAGTTAGCTTAATCATCATTTTGCAGAATGCACCTTCATATATACATGGGTTTCCCAGGTGGCTTAGCAGGAAAGAATCCACCTGCCAATACAGGAGACGCAGGTTTGATCCCTGGGTGGGGAAGATCCCCTGGAGGAGGAAATAGTTATCCTCTCCAGTACTCTTGCCTGGGAAATCCCATATACAGAAGAGCCTGGTGGGCTAGAGGCTATGGGGTCACAAAGACTTGGACATGACTGAGCAAGTATATATGTGTGTGTGTGTGTGTGTACACATACATACATACATATATACGTATACCTATTAAGAGAAGGGATCCGGTCCTGCCCACTGACTAGCTATAGTGCAGCTAGTCTGGATAAGAATGAACATCCAGGATCAGAAAGAGGACCCCAAAGGCCAAATTCTTGATAGAGATGTGCATGTAAAGTCACCAAATGGAGAGAAGCAACATAGAATCTTTGGAATACATGGGGACAGATGAATAGAGGGTCTCAGCAGAAGAGCAGGCTGGGCACACACAAGTCTAGAAGATTGTATCATTAGGTTTTACTACACCAAGACCCAGCAAGTCATGCCTTTACTTCAAGGATTCCCCCTACCATCCAGTTACCCTGCTCGATTATGCCAATACTTCACTTTAAGAAAACTTCTATATGAAAATGGATTCGCTTTTTCTTCTAATAAACTGGACTTCCCAGGTGGCTCAGTGGGTAAAGAATCTGCCTGCACTGCAGGAGATGTGGGGTCATTTCTCATGGGTAGGAGAGGTCCCTGGAGAAGGAAAAGGCAATCCACTTCAGTATTCTTGCCTGGAGAATCCCATGGACAGAGGAGCCTGGCAGGCTACAGTCCACCAGGCTGCAAAGAGTCAGACAGGATTGAAGCAAATGAGCACAGTGCGCACACATACACAAAGTGTTTAGCAGGAGAGAGAGATTGCTCCCAACAGCAGACTCCAGAGAAAGTGTCTCCAAGGAGAAAACATTTGAAAAACAAAATAGTGAAAGAGTTTAGAAAGAGAGAGAGAGAGAGACAGCGGCAAGTTAAAGAATGGATCAAAGGCAGAAGAACTAGCAAAAGCAAAGACGGGCAGGCAGAAAGGAGCAATGCACGTTCAAAGAATCACCATAGCAATCCAAATGAATTACAGCAGAAGGTTCCTGTCAGGGGCCAGCAACAAATGCAGATGAATCAAATCGAAGCCATAGCTCAGTGGTTCTCAAACATTTATGTGTATCTGTATTACTTGGGGGATGGCTTTTTAAAAATGAAGACCTTTGGATCCATTCCCAGGCATTTACTTCATAGGTCTGGGGTACCACTGGGGAATTTGGAATTTAATAGGCACCTGCAAGGGAGGCTGATGCAGGTTGTCAGAGTCCACACTTCAGGAAACATTAAGTTAGAAGGTGATATTCTGGTAGGATTCATTATCAGGTTCCTTTAAATTCCAAATGTGCTTAATGATATTATGCCAATATTTCATTTGAAGTAATTTGATTGAACTATATGTCTTCTAGAATAGGTACATTTTGTAAAGCAGGCTTTGCCTGTAATTATAATTGGAATTTAATTTTTTTTCAAATGAAACAGGAGAAGAAAACTAAGCAATAGTGCTTCAAAATTTTATACATAAACAGGCCAACCACAATCATTTTTTTCAATTAGTCAGTGTCTGTTTGAAGGTCACAAAACAACTCTTTTTCCTCTGAGTTTGGATAAATTAAGAGACAACCTGCTGTTGTGTTTAGAAAAATTAGCTGTTCAATTCACCATCTGGGAAAGCTTTGGTTATTTGGTTTGAAAGTTCATGGGAATAGAATCTGAAATGTTGCCACACATTCCATTTGAACAACATAGTACATTTATCAAATGGAATATATAAGCTTCTAGCATTCAATAATTACAGTTCACAAATGTATTTCAATATAAAAACATGGGATATAGGTACATTTTTGCCATAAAAAAAAAGAAGGCTTGAATGCCAGGAACCAACTCAAGTGGGAAAAAAAAAAAAGTGAAGTAGGATTTGTTCATATACAAAAATAAAGTAAGTGTATTTCAGGGAAAGCAAACGGTATGAAGAAACATGCAGAAACTATAAAATATTTTGTGTATTGTAAGAGATAGAACATTGGTTTCACTAAAAAGGGAGATTGAAGTTGTATATTATGAAGAGTCTTGAACAGTAAACATAATACAGGCTAATACCTGCATAGAGCTTACTCTAGACCAGTCACTGTTCTGAACGCTTTACAACCATTAACTTATTTATCACAGTGAACCTCTGAGCTAGGTACTATTATACTATTAGGCCCACAGTACAAAGAGATTGAGGGCCTCCCAGGTGGTGCTAGTGTTAAAGAATCCACCTGCCAATGCAGGAGACCTAAGAGACGTGATTTTGATCCCTGGAAATCCCCTGGAAGTGGGTTGCAAACTCCAGTATTCTTGCCTGGAAAATCCCATGGACAGAGAAGCCTGACGGGCTACAGTCCATGGTGTCGCAAAGAATCGGACACAACTGAAGCGACTTAGCACGCATGTACAAGGAGATTGAGCTACTACCGAGAGGTCAGGAAAAGGTTTTAGGCATGATCAAATTTCTATGTGAGAAAGGTATTTATGGCTTCAATGTTGATGTTTAGAAAGGAGAGATTAAAAAAAAAAGAAAAGAAAGGAGAGACTAGAGGCAGAAGATTAGAAATGATGCTAGGATGATAATACAGGCAAGATTTAATGAAAACTCTGAATTAAGGACAGTAGAAATGGCAATCAAGAACATATTCAAGAGAGAGATCTGAGGCAAATTGACCACATTCAGTAGCCAACTGGATCTCAGGTTTATGGAGAAGAGTGAGAGGAATTATTAATTATGATTTCCAAGTCTCACTCGGGTGTGTAGGTAGATGATGGTAACATTCATCAGGACAGGAAGTGCAAAAGAAAACACAACTTATAGGCAAGGTAGTAAATTTCATTTTTGACAACTTGTATGGAGATTCCAGTAGTACATCAGGGCTAAATATAAAACAGACATTTTGCTGTCCAGATGTAAAACCAGGGGCGATATCTGAGCAGAAGATAGATTTGTGTATCAACAGCATTTGCACTTTTCATCTTTGGCCTTCTGGAGTTTCATCATTGCTGTATGATTTATTAGAAGGAAACATGTTGGTGTGAAAGGTGGGTAGGATTCTTTGAAAGCAGGAGACTTGGCACATAAAGGCAGCTTAAAAATACACCAAAGCTTAGAGCCAGCATGTCTTGGGTTGACCTGGCCCTAAATGCCACATGCCAAGGCTGAAGAAGTCTAACATGTTCTATGTGGGGGGACTAGGAAGTATCTGAATACAGAACGCAGGTGCTTCCTGGTGGTCCAGTGGTTAAGAATCCACCTTGCAATGCAAGGGAGGCTGGCCCAGTTCCTGGTCAGGGAAGATCCCACATGCTACAGAGCAACTAAGCCCCCGCACCACAACTACTGAGCCAGTGCTCTAGAGCCCACAAGCCACAACTACTGAGCCAGTGCTCTAGAGCCCACGCACCACAACTACTGAGCCAGTGCCCTAGAGCCCACGCACCACAACTACTGAGCCAGTGCTCTAGAGCCCACAAGCCACAACTACTGAGCCAGTGCTCTAGAGCCCACAAGCCACAACTACTGAGCCAGTGCTCTAGAGCCCACGCACCACAACTACTGAGCCAGTGCCCTAGAGCCCACAAGCCACAACTACTGAGCCAGTGCTCTAGAGCCCACGCACCACAACTACTGAGCCAGTGCCCTAGAGCCCACGCACCACAACTACTGAGCCAGTGCTCTAGAGCCCCACAAGCCACAACTACTGAGCCAGTGCTCTAGAGCCCACAAGCCACAACTACTGAGCCAGTGCTCTAGAGCCCACGCACCACAACTACTGAGCCAGTGCCCTAGAGCCCACAAGCCACAACTACTGAGCCAGTGCTCTAGAGCCCACACACCACAACTACTGAGCCAGTGCTCTAGAGCCCACAAGCCACAACTACTGAGCCAGTGCTCTAGAGCCCACGCACCACAACTACTGAGCCAGTGCCCTAGAGCCCACGCACCACAACTACTGAGCCAGTGCTCTAGAGCCCACAAGCCACAACTACTGAGCCAGTGCTCTAGAGCCCACAAGCCACAACTACTGAGCCAGTGCTCTAGAGCCCACGCACCACAACTACTGAGCCAGTGCTCTAGAGCCCACAAGCCACAACTACTGAGCCAGTGCCCTAGAGCCCACGCACCACAACTACTGAGCCAGTGCCCTAGAGCCCACAAGCCACAACTACTGAGCCAGTGCTCTAGAGCCCACGCACCACAACTACTGAGCCAGTGCCCTAGAGCCCACAAGCCACAACTACTGAGCCAGTGCTCTAGAGCCCACAAGCCACAACTACTGAGCCAGTGCTCTAGAGCCCACAAGCCACAACTACTGAGCCAGTGCTCTAGAGCCCACGCACCACAACTACTGAGCCAGTGCTCTAGAGCCCACAAGCCACAACTACTGAGCCAGTGCCCTAGAGCCCACGCACCACAACTACTGAGCCAGTGCCCTAGAGCCCACACACCACAACTACTGAGCCAGTGCCCTAGAGCCCACACACCACAACTACTGAGCCAGTGCTCTAGAGCCCACAAGCCACAACTACTGAGCCCGTTCCCTGCAGCCACTGAAGCCTGTGAGCCTAGAGCCCATGCTCTGCAACAAGAGAAGCCACCACGATGGGAAGCCCACACACTGCAACAAAGAGTAGTCCTCACTTGCTGCAAGTAGAGAGAGCTTGTATACAGCAACAAAGACCCACCGCAACCAACCAACCAAATAAATAAATCTTAAAAAAAGAATTCAAGTTGTAGATCTATATTTATCAAGCTTTAGTGTGCACAGAAATCACTTTGAGAATCATGTTAAAATGCAGATTTTGGATTTAGTAGGTTTGCTGTGGGACATGAAACTCTACATTTATATCATGCTCTTGGGAAATGCCAGTGTTGGTGGTACATACTTTGAGTAGCAACAATCCAGATAAATGCTGTCCACAGAAATATAATATTAGCAACACATCTAATGTAAAATTTTCTAGTAGCCACATTAAAAAGTAAAAAGAAACATATTAATTTTAATAATACATTTAATTAACCCAATATATACAAATAATATAATTATAATATGTGTATAACATTTAAAATATAAACAAGATATTTTATATCCTTTTTATATTGATATTTAGAAACCCGATATATAGTTTACTCTTAGAACTCATCTATCTCAATATGAACTAGCCACATTTCAAGTGCTTAAAAGTCACATTCAAAGGACAGCGCAAGGCCCAGAAACTCAGTTCTAAATCATGTGTTGAACCCATGATCGATAACCTAAAATCACTCCCATGAAAATCTACTTCACTTTTCCATAGTGCATATGAGAAATTTCATCCCACTCTGTGCATAACTATCTTCTCTTTTAGTTTTCAATCTGAAGTTCAACAATTACACAGCTCAGACAATGTTCACTTTCAATTTCCATTTACCTATTAAATATGTGATAAACTTATTTCAGACCAGGTCAATTAAGAAATTGAACAGGTAGTAGAATAACACCAAAGTAGAGTCTGGAGACATAAAATTGGGCCCAAGTGTTTAGACCCATTTACTTGCTTATAAATCGGGCCACAGAGTTTCCTACATGGTAATATGTGTATGTGTGTGTGTTGGAGGGAGTGGATTGGATGAGATGATCGTTAAGGTTCCTCCCAGTTCTCATTTTCTACTAATCTGTATCTAATGCCATGCATTATGAGTATATTTCAATTACAAATTCAAATTACATATTCTAATTACAAGTCAACACTTGGAGAAACAAATGGTCATAAGCCAACACTTCCAGGCCCTGAATCATTTTAACAATATATCAGTTCTGTTGATAAATAAGCATTGAATGAGAATTCACAGCCAAATATTTTCCAATGACTGAACATACAGTCAATCAACAAAGAAAAATAGCCTTTGCTATGGCAGCAGTGATCTGCCAGGAATAGAGTTTTGATAAACACCATCCAATAACTCAATCATAATTAGCTGTCTAAAACCCTCAGCTGAATTCTGTAGGGTTTTGCCTCTTGAAACAGGTCATTCCAAGGCCAAAATGAAGCAAGCAGACGGAAAGCAAGAGGAAACAGAAGAAATTAGTATACTTGTTATACCCACTCTCATGGAAAAAATCATAAAAAATTTAAAATATCTTCCTCACTTCAAGTTGGTAAAATTTTACTTAATACAATCTATTTCCTCCTTAAGTATATTAGGATGAGTTAGAGCCATGAGAATCAAGCTACTAAACTAAAATGGCATCAGAACAGTTGAAATCATACAAAGCACAGCACAATTTTACTTTTAAGTGGCGAGGTTCCCCATGGTTTCCTAAAAAAGATTAATTATATTTGTGAAATGTTAATATCCTTTTTTGAGAGTATGGGACAATCTGAGGACTGTTACAACTTCCTTCTAGGCTCAGAAAAGAATCTGACAAAGGGACCAGATATACTATTTAGACTAAACTAAATTCTTTGCCCCAGACAGGACTTTTGCTTTGTTCATAGTTGTAGTATTGAGATTGTATATCAACTGTCTTAATTTAAGAACTTTCCACTTCACAACTGATCTTTTTCCTTTGCAGGAAGATAAAAAGACATTATAATGAAATGGAGCTTAAAGTCATATGGCAGCATGCAGATCATAGATAAGTCACCCCCAATAGAAGACTAATTTTTAGAGATATAAAGAGATTAAAACATAGCTAAGAAATTATGTTTTCCCAATTTTTTAATTTAATTGCATAATTTCCACATATATAAAGAAATGAGATGATATGTAAGTATCCACTACAGGAAAAAACATCTTTTCAGTACTCTCCCTACTCTATCTCCAGGCTGTTTCAAGGGCATGATTCTCATCTACTTCCTCAAACTAACTCTTTCCATGACATTAATATCAGTAGGTACCAAGTTCACATCCTGTAAAAGAAATCCTCCACAAGCACTGTGGACTTCCTACTCAGTCTACTCCCATGGTGTAAAAGCAAGACATACAGGTTCATGGAGGGAAATCTCATACATAATTTACAGTTCCTTAGCCAGACCTACAGCTAGATCTTACATAATCAATACTGTTGAGGCCCAGTCACATTATCCTTGCTATTTCTCCAGAAACAACCATGAGCTAGTCAAGCACATGAATGCAGTGACAGCCTGAAGGTAGGAGACTCTAAATTGAATAGTATTAGGGATACAATAGGGCTCCCCAGTGGCTTAGTGCTTAAGAATCTGCCTGCAATGCAGGAGATGCAAGTTTAATCTCTGGGTCAGGAAGATCTCCTGGAGGAGGAAATTGTGACCTGACCCACTCCAGTATTCTTGCCTGGACAATCCCATGGACAGAGGAGCCTGGCAGGCTACAGCCCATGGGGTGGCAAAGAGTCAGAGATGACTGAGCAACTGAGTACACAGGGATACAATAAGACTAAATATCAGGGAAAACTTGATTTGATCCAAAACTTTGTTCATGTCTCTCATTTGGCAAAGTTCTAACCCTGCATCACATAATCTCTGGGCTGTGATTATCTAGTATACTAAGTCACTTCGATTGTGTCCAACTCTTTGTGACCCTGTGGACTGTAGCCTGCCGGGCTCCTCTTCCCATGGGATTCTCCAGGCAAGAATACTGGAGTGGATGGCCATTTCTTTCTCCAGGGGCTCTTCAGGACCCAGGGATTGAACCTGTGTCTCTTTTGTCTCCAGCATGGGCAGATGGGTTCTTTACCACCAGTGCCACCTGGGAAGCCCGTGATTATCTTATCCTCTCTAAATTGTAAACTCGAGGTACAGAATTTTGTCATATTCTTTGTTATAATTCCTACACACAGTATCTTTTCAAAGTCATTCACTGAATCAAAGAGAATTCACTGATTATCTACTAAAGGCTTATTCTTTGCCCAATATCATGCTATATGGAATATAGCATAGGACTTGACTCTTGCCCTCAAGTTGCTTACAGACTAGCCAAAAGGTCCCAAGCTTCATATTAAATAATTTAGAGAAAAATAGGAAATTAAATATAATGCATTCAGCACTGGTAATTATCTGCCCAGCTAGTATCTAAAAGGAACGGTAAAATTATATCAGACTTGCCATTAGTCAAACTGTTATAGACAGTCAGATGGAGAAGAGAGTGGAGACACAGGCAAATTTGACAGAGTAGCAGATGATCCCAGAGAAGGCAATGGCACCCCACTCCAGTACTCTTGCCCGAAAAATCCCATGGGCAGAGGAGCCTGGTAGGCTGCAGTCCATGGGGTCGCTGAGTCGGACATGACTGAAGCGACTTAGCAGCAGCAGCAGATGCTCCATCAATAGTAAATTTTAAAACACTAATAATGAATTCTGAAATGTCCATTAGTAATTGGTTTAAAACAAAAGATATGTTTTAAATGAAAGTTGAGCCTTCTCATCTCATCTTAATAAACACTCACCTGAATTATTCAGTTCTCCATGAGACACTGGTAAAAATCTTTCAGAAATAAGTATTTGGTTCTAGGTCATTTCTTCCCAATGCATATTATCTGGCTCACCAGTGGTTCTCAATGGTATTTGGGTCATGGACCTCCAGTGATGAAGCTGGTAATTGCTGTGCTTGAGAAAAAGCACAATCACAAGTTTCTACATGACATTTTAGATGATTTTTGGACATACCTTCAAAGTCCATTCATGGACATTGTGGTAGGTAGAATTCTAAGATGGTCTTCAAGAATCCTGACCTCTGGTGTCCATACCTTGTATAATCCCCTCTGTGAATATGATAGGATATCACTTTCATGATTAGGTTGTATTATATTGCAAAGGTGAAAGAATTTTGCAGATGAGATTAAGGCCCCTAATTAGACTCCTACTCTTTGCAACCCCATGGACTGTAGCCCACCAGGCTCCTCTGTCCATGGAATTCTCCAGGCAAGAATACTGGAGTGGGTAGCCATTCTGGCTGGGACAATCCCCTGGAAGAGGCATGGCAACCCACTCCAGTATTCTTACCTGGAGAATCCCATGGACAGAGGAGCCTGGTAGGCTACAGTCCATAGGAGTGCAGGGTTGGACACAGCTGAATCGACTTAGCATGCACTCACACAATCAGTTGAATTTGAGTTAATAAAAAAGAGATTTTCCTCATTAAGCCTAATCTAATCAGGTGAAACTTTAAGACTAGAGAAGTCATAGAAATTCTAAGCAGTAGAGATGGTCTCCTTCTGGCCTGCTAGAAAGCAAATAACTATTTTAGTACCTGCCTATGTAGAGGGCCATGCAGGTAGAAACTGATGGCAGCATCTAGAAGCTGGCAGTGACTTCTTGGTGATGTTAAAGAAGAAAATTGAGACCTCTTACTATAACTAAAGGAAAACAATTCTGCCAACATCCTAAATAAGCTTGATAAAGGAACTCCAAGCTCTAGATGAGAACACAGCTCACACATCAACTTGGATTCAGCCTTGTCACACTGATCAAAAAAAATCAACTATACTGTGCCTGAACTTCTGACCAACAGAAACTGTGGGTTAAAAACAGATGGCTTAAAAGTCATTAAGTTTGTGGTATTACCTAGCGATAAAAAGTATTACAACCATAAATTAACATGAGCTAAAGGAATAATATGGAACATTTAGGCAATATTCATAGCAGTTGTGACTTTCAGAGGTTCTGATGGCAGCATAAAGGTTCCAGACAGTGATTTCAGATATCTAAGAAAAGTTTTTAAATTATTCTTTTGGTCTAAGCTTTACTGAGGGAGCTAGCCACACATCAATTCTGTAGGTAAATCAGACCTAATAAATTCAGGTGATTTATTTCTGTACTCCAAATCATTCCTTATCAAATAAGTACAGTTATCCATTAAACAGCCATTTTCTTCTTTTCCTTCCAGCCCCTTGACCTGTGATGATTTCTTAGAAATGTTTATACTGGACAGTACTTGTAGCAACCTCAGCTTATGTGTGAAATTCAAGTACACACCCAAGTTACCCAGATGTTGGTAACGCCATGTCTCATGTTCTAGACTTATTTTTCTTCTCTCCAGTGCTTTCATCAAAACAAACTTGTCTAGTGTCCTGATCCTATTTATTCCTGGCAGATGAGGGGTGTTAATTCAATGCATTCATTAATCCAACAAGTATTTATATAATGACCTATCACAGGCAAGTTAACATTCCCTATGGGACAGAGGGACAGGCTAGCCCTGATGAGTCTGTGATCTGTGCAGTTGCACAGGGCTCTGTATGTAGAAAGGCCCTGTACTTGGTTTAACGCTCTGCTTTGGTTGTCTTGAAATTTCTAATAATCCTGAACTAGAGGCCCTGAATTTTCATTTTACTCTGGACCTGAAAAACTACATAGCCAGTCTTACTATGGTAATATACTATAATGGGGTACACGATGGGACTATAATATAAAGGCGTTCACAACTGCATGCTTGACTCAGTTGTCTCTTCTATAAATTGAGGGGATAAGACTGGATTAGAGTTTCCCAAACTTCCCTGATAATAAGAATCATCTGGGGTGGTTGTGGAGAAGGCAATGGCACCCCACTCCAGCACTCTTGCCTGGAAAATCCCATGGACGGAGGAGCCTGGTAGGCCGCAGTCTATGGGGTTGCTAAGAGTCGGACACGACTGAGCGACTTCACTTTCACTTTTCACTTTCATGCATTGGAGAAGGAAATGGCAACCCACTCCAATGTTCTTGCCTGGAGAATCCCAGGGACGGAGGAGCCTCATGGGCTGCCGTCTATGGGGTCACACAGAGTTGGACACGACTGAAGCGACTTAGCAGTAGCAGGGGTGGTTGTTATACATACAAAATACAAAGTCTGAGTGCAAACCCCTAATTCTTTCAGTCAGCTTGCTCCCATCCCTAATGTCCCCCATACTCTCCTGCAGCCCAGCACTAATGACCCGCCCCCATGCCATAACTGTGGGGCAGGTCACATCCCTTGGTGGTGGGGGACATGATTTCAGGGGAGGCCTCATGGGAGAAGCTTCACTTCAGCTATACCTGAAGAGATGGGGCAAGATTTCCCAAGTAGAGATGAAGGGAAAGATTTTCCAGAGAGAGAGAACATTTCTATGCAAAGTGAAGAGCAGTGCAAAGGTATGGGTTCACAAGTCAGGAAGATGAGTTTCAAATCAAACTCTGGCATTAACTGCTTTTCCTCGTGGTCCCCAGTCCTCCTCTCTCCTGTGTCAGGGTAAACTTCATACACACACACACACACACACACACACACACACACACACACACATATGTACAATATGTATATGTATGTGTGTGTATACATACATGTGTGTATATATATTTATATATGTATGTGTATATATATATATATATACACCTTGATTTCAGTTTGGTCCTCTTCCACCTTTGAGAACATAAGCCATTCCAGTATTTTGTCAGTTGAAATGTGAGCTCTGCCTTTTTTACTTGCATTCATTTCTATGACAGCGCATTAAAACTGTCAGCTAAGGGTTCTCTGAGTTTCTTAAGATCAAACTTGTGCTCATGTGCAAACGTGTGCAAACATGTGCTCATGTGTGTATGAACGTGTGCAGGATTATTTTCACCACATGTGCATCTTATTTTTGATATCCTGGCATTATTGACACATTTTAGAAATCTGCATATATTGTACAAGCAACAGTAAAATCACCAATAGTAAACTGTACCAATTATATTTGATTTGACTGACATATAGACTAGCATTTAAATAGGGAATAAAAAATCTGTAGCAAGAAAGCAAACATGAGAGCACCGTTTTAAAATCCCCCAATAGTTCATAATTGCATGGCACTTTAAGAATCATCTTACTTCTTCTATGAACACATTCCCATCACAATGGGTAAAAATAGCCATGTCAATGCCAATAATTCCAAAGTTATGATGTTCCCACCCTTGAGCTCAATTTCCTAAAGCCAATGCCTAATACTTCATACCAGGCACAATTTGGATGCCTGACTTTGCAAATGTGGGTACCAACATTTAATACATTGGGAGTTTCACACTAGCTTGGATCATTTCATGCAATTTGGCAAGCTACAAGCTTTGTGAGTGACCTTGCTGCAGCATTAGAAGGAGCTAAACTTACTGATTCTTAACCCTCTCACTGATGGCAGGTCAACCTGGGATCTTTGTCAGGTTGAAACCTAAACAAAACAAATACAGAAAAAAAAAAAAAAAAAAAAAAAAACAGTTCATCTCAAAACTCCTTCTTGGGCCTGTGGGAAAATTGGGGCAGTGGCACAATATCTAAGCTCTGAAAAGGCCTTATTAAGTGTGACAGTAACAGCTGGAGCTGCTAGAACTGGCATGGCAGAGCATTGAAAGAAACAGGTCTGTTCTAGAAAACTATATAATTTGAAATATTATATAATGTATCTCTGTAGGCATGAAATTCCTAGCAGTTTGAGTGGAGTTGTATATTGCATTGAAGGCAATGGTTATGAATCCCTCTGCATACCTTGACTCATTTTGTCACATTTTGTCTTACAAGTATAATCTACAGCAGCAGTTTGGAAAGCCAACGTATCTCATGCTCCGTTTGATGGATAACAATAGTGAGAGTGCTTGGCGCAAGCAAAATTTTGCTTATTCAATAAATAAGTCTATGGCAGAGAGACACCCCAGAGGTTGGCATTCAAGGCCTTCTATCTCCTTAGGTGACCTGCCCACACCATATCTCAATCCATTGCTGTCTACTATGAACATGTCATGAATCCTGTTTGCACATACTATATACTTCATTTCTCTGGGTCTTCACCTATTTGGGACTCTGCTTGAAGTCACCTTCTCTCTCCGACCTTCAACTTCAAACAACCTGGTGTACTTACATTTTCCTTTGAGAGCTACCTCAGGTCCTGTCTTCTTTAAATTCCTCCCTGACTTGACAAACCCCAGTGACATCTTCCTTCTACTTCTCTCTTTGTTATTAAAGGCTATGATATTTATTTACTGAAGTTTAGTTGATTTACAATATTGTGTTAGTTTCAAGTGTATAGCAAAGTGATGCATGTGGGTGTGTAATCATACATACATATATATACACATATATACCCACGTATATACACACACATACACATGTATTATTTTTTTCAGGTTCTTTTCCTTTATGAAAGTGAAAGTTACTCAGTTTTGTCCGACTCTTTATATCACCTTGGACTATACAGTCCATGGAATTCTCCAGGCCAGAATACTGGAGTGGGTAGCCTTTCCCTTCTCCAGGGGATCTTCCTAACCCAGGGATCAAACCCAGGTCTCCCACATGGCAGGCGGATTCTTTACCAGCTGAGCCACAAGGGAAGCCCATTTTCCCTTATAGGTCATTCAAAATATTGAGTATAGTTTCCTGTGCTCTACAGTAGGTCCTTGATTATCTGTTTCATATACAGTAGTGTGCAGATGTTAATCCTATATTTCTAATTCATCCTTCCCTTCACCTCCCCCTTTGGTAACCATATATTTGTTTTCTATTTATTTCTATAGTGCTTACTGGCTATACCACATAGCCTGGTCCTTGCATCTATATGATCTTCTATAGTTCTCTATTATAAAGCTCCTGGAGGTCAAAGACTCGTAATCCTCATAGTGCCTAAGAGTATTAATCACATTGTAATTTGTAAAAATACTTAATCTTCAATTGTGTGATCTCTGTGTTCTGTACTCAGTTGCTCAACTATGTGACCCCACTGATTGTGACCCCACTGATTGCAACCCCACAGATTGTAGCCCTCGGGGCTCCGCTGTCCATGGGATTTTCTTGGCAAGAATACTGGGGTGAGTTGCCATTTCCTCCTCCAGGGGATCTTCCAGACCTAGGGATCGAACCTACACTTCCTGCAAGTCTCCTGCAGGCAGACTCTTTACTGCTGAGCCACCAGGGAAGCCTGGTGAGAACTTTGTACTCCAACCCTAATGCCTATTTGTGTGACTCCAGACAAGTAATGTACTTTACTAAACTCCAGCTTTCTCATCTGTGTAATGGAAATAATAACAGCTACTTCACAGAAATAGCTCTGTCCTCAAATTTCATTTCTGTAACTGAAGTTATATCAATGCTTTTATTTCTTTGGAGGAAAAAAAAAAACAAAACAGAAATGCCACTTCAGAAAGGTCTACCTTGCTTAGTAGTAAAGAAAGCTGTTGAAGACAGACCCAAATCACTGGGTTGAGTGACCACCAAACATGATTTTTGACCTTAAATAGGGGACTGAAGTCCCCTGGAGAAGGGATAGGCTACCCACTACAGTATTACCCACTCCAGTATTGTTGGGCTTCCCTGGTGGCTCAGATGGCAAAGAATCCGCCTGCAATGCTGGAAACCTGGGTTTGATCCCTGTGTAGGGAAGATCCCCTGGAGGAGGGCATGGCAACCTATTCCAGTATTCTCGCCTGGAGAATCCCTATGGACAGAGGAGCCCAGCAGCTATAGTCCATGGGCTTGCAAAGAGTCGGACACGACTGAGCGACTAAACACAACACAGCCCAGGGGACTGAAAATAGGAATTTTTTATCCTTTTGTTTCCTTTTTCTTCCCAAATCTCATCCTCTAGGTGCCTATGAGGATGGAAGGAATCATTGCTATCCCTCCATAATCTAAAGCAGGCCCTGAAAATGTGCTGAAAATAAGAAACATAGCTTTAAGGAGTATTCCTGAAAGATTTCTGAAAGTAGTCTAAAACTAATAGGAGGAGGAGGAGTCTCAGTAACAACAGTATAATAATAAACTTTCGTGACATTTCCTGAGTACTTATTAAGTGCTAGGTACTGTTCTAAATACTTGGCATAGATTAACTCAGTTTACACTAATATGAACATTATGGGGTACGTATTATGGTTATTCTCATTTTATAGATGAGGAAGCTATGTAATATAAAGATTCAGCAACCTCCCAAAGGTCACACAGCAAGGAAGGAGTGGAGTCATGGTTTGAACCTAGGTCTGTCTGACTCTCTGGTAGCTCAGATGGTACAGAATCCACCTGCAATGCAGGACACCCGGGTTCGATCCCTGGGTTGGGAAGATCCCCTGGAGAAGGGAATGGCTACCCACTCCAGTATTCTTGCCCGGAGAATTCCATGGACAGAGGAGCTTGGCAGGTTACAGTCCATGGGGTCACAAAGAGTCAGACAAGACTTAGCGACTTTCGCTCACACTCTATTTGACTCTACAATCTGTGTTCCTTAATCAGTTTATTATTCGGAGTTTCTAGCACATTTAGAAAAGAAAGGAAAGAAACATAATAACTAAATTTTTCAAAATAAAGATGGCTACAAGGTGAATTGGCTGTTTGTTGGTTGGTTTTTAATTTAAACGAATGATACCAGAAACCTTACCTAATTTTTTTTCCCTGATCCCCCATACCCAGACACTAACCCAGTCCTATTGATTCTACCTCCCAAATAGCCCTCAAATACATTTATTCTATTCTTCCCCATAGTCAGCACCCTAGTTTAGGCATCATCATCATCTCTTGCTTCTTAAATGGTCTCCTGACTCTAACTTTTCCCTCCTCTAGTGAAGAGGACAACTAGAGTGATTTTTTTTTTCAAAAATGCAAATATGATAATATCACATCTTGCATAAAACCCTTAAGTAGTTCTCAGGTACCTTAATAATAAAAATCTAAACTTCATAACCTGGCTCATATCAAAAAAGATACTTCATGACTTAGAGTATGTTTACCTCTCCAATCTCTTGTAAGGACATGCTTCCCCCAGATGTGGATTGCAAAGATAAAAAAAAAAAGTAATTATAATTTTTAAAAATGTTTGCTCCCTGTGAAATCATAAGACAAAGAGAGATAATACTGTGGCTTGGGCCGAAAAGATGTTAAATGCTGCCAACAGCTTTAAGAGAAACTAAGTCAGAAGCTCAGAGCAGAAAGAGTGGAAACCCTGTGCAAACGGATAAACATAATCAGTGCATTTTTCATATTTGCAAACTACCCCCCAAAACCAGTTTGAACTAATAGTGACTGTACTTTATAGAGCAATTCTACACTAGCAATTAAATCCTTAATAAATATTTAAGTTTCATAGGAAGGATTCTTTCTCACGTTCACAGTCCCAGCATAGAGATATCTGTAAATATTCAAACTACAGGTTGTGAGTTCTATTTCAAAGAGTACGTTTTCAGCACACAGGCTATTTTTACTTTGAAGACATCACTATGAGATAGGCATGGTAAGATGAGAAAATCAGATGAGTAAGGGTAAATTACTCACCTAAGGTCACCAAACTAATTACTAGTGAAGCCCAGATTAGAGGCTCTAGTGATTCCTAATCCAGTTATCTCAAGTTCGGCTTTATAGATAACATGCATTTTACACATAAAATACTGGAGACCTTCACCCAAAAGTCATGGGTTAAAATTGAATACTAAAATCACCTTTTACTTCCCAATGCTTCTAGTGCAGCTGGCTCCAAGAGACTCAAGAGTCACTGAACTGTAGAAGATGAATTGTGCCAGTAGTCAGTTAATGCAAAATTGGGTTCAATCTGGAATTAAATGGGCTTCCCTGGTGGCTCAGATGGTAAAGCATCTGCCTGCAGTGTGGGAGACCCAGGTTCGATCCCTGGGTTGAGAAGATCCCCTGGAGAAGGGAATTGCAATCCACTCCAGCACTCTTGCCTGGAAAATCCCATGGACAGAGGAGCCTGATAGGCTACAGTCCATGGGGTTGCAAAGAGTTGGACATGACTGAGCAACTTCACTTTCACTTTTCAGTTTCTGGAATTAAATAGCTCTTCCAATTATAAATTGTATACCCATTGTCACTTTCATTAGCCTCTGCCTCCCAACAACATGCCCAGACATTTGAATATGGGTTAATTTGAATTTCCTTCTTATAAGTAAGTTTCATCTTTGATTTAGTCTTCATCAAGTTATCTTACAGGGGAGAACAGTATTTATATCATACAGTAACCAATTCTTCCCTATGGTGGAAAGTCTACATATTTAAATACTGATTCTCTTTTCTCCTGCCTGATTGTATCAATAACTGTTTGGCAATGTCTTTATTTTAAGCATATTGTCTGCTTATCTTTGCGTCACTCTTCTGGTTAAAGCCAGATAACAAATGAGTACACAGTCCTGGCTGTCACTCATTTCATGCCTTTTTTATGTGATTAACAAGCTGATTTTTCTATGATGGTCTATCGCCAGCTATATTTCTATTTTAATACTCTTATTATTTCACCAGGCTAATTTTCCCAGCATAGTTCCATTTGTTTTTTCACCAGCCTCATCAAATAGCATACAGTCAAAATCGATGTGCAACAGAAAGCAAATACATGGTGGCCAGGGATTGGGGGAGGTAAGGAGATGAGGAATGGCTGCTTAATGGGCATGGGGTTTCCTTTGAGGGTGATGAAAATGTTTTTGGAACTAAATAGAAGTGACAGTTGTACGAAGTTGTAAATATATTAAATGGCTCTGAATTGTACACTTCAAAATGACTACTTTTATGTCATGTGAATTTCACCACAATGATTTTAAAAGGTAATAAAAAAATTATACACCCACATGACACTTACATGCTAATGGGAAAAAGGCAGGCAATCAACAAATAAGAAAGTAGATTATAATTCTCTATTAGAAGGTGCTAAGTGCCCCGAGTGAAATCAAACAAGGTTGTAGTAAAGAAAGTGACTGTGGTTTTAAATAGGGTGGTCAAAGAAGACTTCATTGAAAAGATGACATGTAAGTAAAGAATTGAGGATGTTAAAGGAGCTATCCACCTGGGTATAAGGTAGAAGACCACTACATACTGAGGGAATAGCAAGTGCAAAGGTGCTAAGGTACCAAAAGTATCTGGAGAGCTGTCTATTCAAAACTGCTATTGCCAGATTTTAAAGTCGACTGCAGGGGCAAAGACAATATCACCATCTTCTGGCAGGGTGGGAGGGTTCAGCATGCTTTTTGTATTGTTCTTTTGTGTATTCTTGACACCTTTTCTTAATTTCTGCTGTTTATGTTGGGTCCATGTCATTTCTGTCTTTTTTGTGCTCATCTTTGCATAAAATATTCCCTTGGTATCTCTAATTTTCTTGACAAGATCTCTAGTCTTTCCCATTCTATTGTTTTCCTCTATTTCTTTACACTGATCACTGAGGAAGGCTTTCTTAGCTCTCCTTGCTATTCTTTGAAACTCTGCATTCAGATGGATATATCTTTCCTTTTCTCCTTTGCCTTTAGCTTATCTACTTGGCTCCAAATCCCCATCTTTAAATGAATCTCTATATAAACCTTGTTGATGCCACAAGAACAAAGGTGCACTTCCAAAGGTTTGTTGTTGTTGTTGTCGTTTGTTTTAAGCAATCTTTCTTTACTGAAAAACATAGCACTGAAACTTGAATGCTTGGTGGGTTCTGGTTTTCCTGATGCCTCCACTTCCTGACCCCCTCACACTACTAATGCATTTACCTAAAATTTGATGAGTAATAAAGCATTTATGTTATTAAAGTGCATACTATATCAACTGCCTTCACAAGTCTTAAATGAAATCTGTAAACAGCATGGGAAAAGGAAGACTACTGAGGGTTTTGAGGCGTCATTCCTGAAAGTTATTAAATGCCAACTTTTTCAAAAGAATAGCTGACTACAGTGTAACGTTACTCACTGATAAATAGTTCTAGTTGTCCCTTGCACGACATGGGAGAAGAAACAAATTGTGAAAAAAAGTCTAACAGTGAGATGTACCACTCAGGAGCTTAGCAAACTGACTGCAAATATTTCTACCAAGATTAATCTGTAGACCTTATAATTACAATTTTTCTCTGCTTTCTATCAGGAGAAGACATGTAGCTGAAAGAGGAAAAGGATCAAGGCCTGATGTTTCTGTTGAAATTATTCTGAGCCCTAAAATCATTTCCAACCTCCTGGGTTTCAATTGTATTGATAGGAAATACCTATGAGATCCTGTTTAAATATTTTATCTGATAAATCCCACATCGTTAATTATTCAAATGGTTACACGTTCCAAGCAAGATCTCTAAAACCATCTTCCAGGGAAGGTTTGACACAAGGCAGTTTAATCATAAGCTAGTATAGGAGACAGCAAATAGAGAAAGAGCAAGTATTCTTTTCCCAGAATCGATTGGGTACTGGGTCAGAATGGGGAATTAACCAACTTTATGCTGAACTTTTAGAATGCCTGAAGTACGTTTCTGACAATATGAAAGCATCTGTATGAACACATATTCCAAAGTCAAGTAGTTCCATGGACATGATAGTCTCTCACAATTTTAAACTTCCATTACTCTGTAACTCTTATTCATTCAATTGAGACTTAACTGTGGTTTGGATATAGGAAAGAATTTTGAGCATATGGGAAAGGAAAGATATTTGGGGCTTACGGCAAAAGTCTAAAGTTGCCTTTTAGGTTAACTGCTTACTATCTATACATAATGGAGAAGGCAATGGCACCCCACTCCAGTACTCTTGCCTGGAAAACCCCATGGATGGAGGAGCCTGGTAGGCTGCAGTCCATGGGGTTGCTAAGAGTCAGACACGACTGAGCTACTTCACTTTCACTTTTCAGTTTCATGCACTGGAGAAGGAAATGGCAACCCACTCCAGTGTTCTTGCCTGGAGAATCCTAGGGACAGAGGAGCCTGGTGGGCTGCCGTCTATGGGGTCGCACAAAGTCGGATATGACTGAAGCGACTTAGCAACAGCAGCAGCAGCACGTATACATAAAATTCTGAAAGTATCTATACAACTTTAATATCCTGAATATGCTTCTTAAATTAAAATATTTCATATTAATTTTTGAGACTTCATGTGTAAAGCTATACAACTTCAGGAAATGTCATGTCAATTATTTCTATATCCAAACAGATTTCCCAACAAAGACTGAAGAGTAGCTTGTCCCAAGGAGCGAAGGTAGGACATAAGTTATCTGATTATATCACTTAGGGTTGGAAATGAAAGATCACTTTCCATAAAGGAATTATTTTGAGCCATTGACATTAATGCTATAATAACACATAATTCACTGTCCTCTTTAACTGACTTCTCAAAGTCTCTAGATACTGAATTAGATGATGTATACTTCCAATAAAAAGAACTGATGCATCTCATTGCTTCAGGTGAATTATGGATTTCATTTTATTTTTCCCTAGAGGGAGTATCATATTCCTTCCTGCCCATATTTGCAACTAGAGTCAAGGTGTCTTGTCCTAATCTGAAATAATGTTTTTGTTTCACACTATTCCCAGGTATTAAAGGAATAACTAAATCCCAAATGGTAATTTTTCAAAAAGCGTTTTTAAATGGTGTATAAAAGAGGTCACTTACTCCCAAGCATGCCCACCAGTAGAAGAGACACTTGCATAACTGCCCAATTTCCTCGTGAAAAATGTCACACAAATAAATTTGCACACACATAGTGTCTCTAAGTCAATGTGCCTATACACATATACACACATTGATAGTAATTAGTGAATTATGCTAAATCATCAAGGAATATGTATATTCACCTAAGTGGAATTTCAAGATAAAGTCTCAGAACTCAAAGTTTTCTAAAATATTATTATATGTTTATATGCCTTTGTAAGCTATATTTACTGATTAATCAGATCAGATCAGATTAGTCGCTCAGTCATGTTCGACTCTTTGCGACCCCATGAATCGCAGCACGCCAGGCCTCCCTGTCCATCACCAACTCCCAGAGATACTTAATAATATTTAACACTTTTTATGTGCATTGCCATTTACAACAGCAATTACTATGCTTATGCTACAGTAATCTTCTTAGAGTTTCACTCAACACTACATGCTGTCAGTAGATTATTAATTTTTAGTCCCTGTGTCTGTTTTTCTCAACTTTACTATCTCCCCTCTAGCTCTAAATTTAACTGTCACTTTTTGTTGCTTCTGTACACTTAATTGGAGATGCCTCTTTAGCTCTTATCTTTTAAAGTTTAAAAATTATAACATTTTATTGAGGCTACACTGTATATAAAATTGGATATAAATATAAATTATATTAATAAATAAATATATATTAATTATATATAACCCTCCACAAAGAATGAGCATAGATAAATAAAAATACACTGTTGCCAAGTTCTCATATTTTATAAGGAGCAAAAATTAACTCTTAGTAAACTGGGATAAAATTAAGACACATATTGTAATTCATAAAGAAACACCTAAAATTAATGGGAAAATATATAGTTAAAATGGCCATAAAAGAAATTAAATGTAATAAAAATATATTTGATTACTCCCCCTAAGAAAAGCATAAAAGGGGAAATAAAAGAATAAGAAACCAGATTGGACAAATAGAATATAGTAAATCAAAGGTATAGATTTAAGTGTATCAATAAGTACATTAAATGAAAAAAGAGAAAGTGAAAGTCACTCAGTTGTGTCCAACTCTTTGTGACCCTATGGTCTATACTGTCCGTGGAATGAATTCTCCAGGTCAGAATACTGGAGTGGGTAGCCTATCCCTTCTCCTGCGGATCTTCCCTAATTGATCTGGGGTCTCCTGCATTGCAGGTGGATTCTTTACTGACTGAGCTATCAGAGAAGCTGTTCCCTCCTACAGGGGATCTTCCCAACCCAGGGATCAAACCCAGGTCTCCCGCATTGGAAGCAGATTCTTTACCAGCTGAGCCACCAGGGAAACAAAAAGAGTTTACATATATATATATATATATATATATATATATATATATAATTTTAAGGAGTGAATAAATAATTTACATACATATATTTAAGGGGAGTAAATAGATATATGCTATAAAATATATATCAATATATTTCAAAATTTGAAATGTTACAAATATATTCTCTGAATACAGTGGGATCCAATTAGAAATGAATAACAAGATGATTTGAGAAAATATCTTTGCAACATGTATATTACCATATGTAAAATGCATGACCAGTGCAAGTTCAATGCATGAAGCAGAGTACCCAAAGTCATTGCTCTGGGACAACCCAGAGGGATAGGGTGGGGAGGGAGGTAGGAGAGGAGTTCACGACGAGGTCTGGGGACACAAGTATACCTGTGGCTGACTCATGGTGATGTATGGCAAAAGCCATCAGTGTTATAAAGCAATTATCCTCCAATTAAAATAAACAAAATACTTAAAATTATTTAAAAAGTTAAAAAGAAATGAATAACAACATAGTAGGATAGCTCAAGAAGTCTTAATATTTGGAAAGTAAACAGAAGAAATCATCATTATAGTAAGTGGAAAATATTTTGAATTGGATCATGAGGAAAATACAGCCCATGAAAATTTGTAGGATTCAACTAAAGCAGTTTTCTATATGAAGTTTTGTAAAGCAAATGCTTATGCTAATAAAGTTTATTTCAATGATATAAATTTCTACCTTAAGAAAATACAAAAAGACAAGAAAATAAACCTAAGTAAATGGAAAGAGGAAAATAATAAAGAAAAATCAGAAAAAAAATGAAGGTAGAAAACATTGGTAAAATCAATAAAGCCTAAAACTGGACTATTCAAAAAAATAATAAAAAGTAATAAACTTTGAGAAATACTGGTGGGAAAAAATAAAAAGAAAAAATACAAATTATCAACAACATAGCATTATAAATCTTACAGATATAATGAGCAAAAAACAAAATTAAGAACAACTTCATACCAACTCTAAATTTAGATGAAACAGTTAAATTTCCTTTTTTAAAAAGTTACCAAAACTTAAAAACATGAAATATAAAATGTAAATACCCTTATATCTTTGAAATAAATTAAATTAATCTCCAAAAATCTCCCTACAAAGGATATAACCAGGCCCACATGGTTTCACTGTGAATTTCATGAAACGTTTTAAGAAGAAACAATGACAATTTTATGCAAACAATTTCAGAAAAAGAGTTGGAGGGATCACTTCCAAACTTACTTTACAAGACTAGCATAATCATGATACTGAAAACAGGCAAAGATATTAGAAGAAAAGCACAGAACAATATGTGCCTCATGAACATAGATGCAAATGCCCTTATCAAAACATCATCAAATAGAATCCAGCAATATATAAATATATATATACTTGAAAAGTAGAAAATACTTGCAAGATATAGATCTAACACAGGACTTTTTCAGAATATATATATATATTTAAAATTTTTTTTTACAATACAATAATAGGGAAAGTCCTAATTTTCAAAAAATGGAGAAAAATTAAAAGGACATTTGGAAGAGAAAATCTATGATTAGTTGTCAGGGAAATAAAAATTAAAACTACAATAAGATACCAACACTCATGCACTAGGATGAAAACGAATGGAAGCATGAGAGAAAAAAGAACACCAAATGAGGTAAGGATATAGAGTTTCTGGATTCTCACACATTTCTGATAGGATATAAAATGATACAATCACTGCAAAATATTTGACATTTTCTTTTTATGATATTTGACATTTTCTTTTTACGAGAAACATTCATCTACTCTTTGAAGCAACAATTCCACTAATAAGTATTTACTGAAGAAGAATGAAAACTTGCCCAGAAAGATTTATCCAAGAATGTTCATAAGCAGCTTTATTCATAATTGCACCAAAATAGAAACAACCCAGATATTTATCAACAGGAGAATGGTTATTCAGTAGTGAAGGAGAATGAACTGCTGATACATGAAATAATATGGACAAATCTCCCAGATTTTAAAAAAATTGCATACTATATGTTTCTATTTATATGAAATTCTAGGAAAGAAAAAAATATGTGGTTAAAAAAAACTCACAACATTGGGTATATCTAGAAAGGAGAGAAGGATTGACTTGCAAGGGATACAAGATAACTTTCTGAAGTGATTAAAATGTTCTAAATATTGGTAGGGATGTGTATCACATGGCTGTATCCATTTGTCAAAATTCATTGAACTGTACACTTATGATTCAATCATCTCAATGGATACAAATCTTACATCAATGAAAAGGACCGCAGACAAATATTGAATCCTTTTTTGAGCTACCTTATTATAGTGGAATGAGTTAGCAGTTCTAAAGTCTGTATATTCTAAATTCTGTATAACCTAGATTTGAGCAAATGAGTAAGTCTATTGAGGATAGTGGAAGCCATTTGCCTCTTATGGAGTCATAAATTTGGAAAGAGGGAAGACCAGAGTGTTCTCTGTGATGTTGGAATGGAATTGGATGTATCAGTATGAACTCACAGTTTTTAATCAAGATATGTCTTTTCTTATTCTGCTCCCTGAGATGAATTAGAGACAAATTATCAATTTTATTAGAATGAGCACATCTAGTGCCGAGATCTTGGTTTTAAAATACTTCTTACTAAAAGGAACCAGAATCCCATGAAAAAATGGCTGGTTTTAAGTCTGAAGCAGGCAAAGGTTAATAAGAGCCTGGAACAGCTTGTTGCATCTTAAAGTAATAAACTGCTCAACAAATGAAGATGTGATAAAAGGGCACTGGAGCCAGCTCAAAGGGAATCCTAATGACCAACTCTGGGACAATTTTCACATCAAAAAAGTAAGTATTATAAAGGATTGTAACTCACTGAATAAATAAAATTCCATGATTTCACAATGATTAAATAAGGAAACAAGAAAGGAAATCTTTAGTTGTGAAATGCCAACTAATAAATAGAAAAGAGATGCTGTAGTTAGAGAATTATTACTAGATGCTAAAAATAGTAGGGCAAATGATAAGGCAAAGAATATACACATGACATCAAAATGTTTCTCTGCAAATGGCTAATTACTTACAAAGGGGTAAAAAAAAATTCTAGCACCATAGTGGAGAAGCCTGAAGGACACTACCTTAACCAACTCTTCAAACTTGATCTCACCAATATTGAGGCACACTCACATTATATGCCACCTAGCAACAGGCACTGAAAAAGACACCCGTTCTGTTTAGTGGTATTCCTACCAAAAATGCATAACCTGAACCTAAGAAGGAGGAAACATCAGGCAATCTCAAACTGAGGGGTACTCTAGAGCATCTGTCAATATAAGAGACAGGGTTCAATCCCCAGGTTGGGAAGATCTCTTGGAAAAGGAAATGGCAACCCACTCCAGTATTCTTACCTGGGAAATTCCAAGGACAGAGGAGCCTGGCAGGCTACTGTCTATGGGGTCGCAAAAGAGTCATATACAATTTAGTGATTAAACAACAACAACTATAAAGTAACTGAAATTTACTTTTGAAATTGTCAAAAATTTCAAAGTTAAGGAACACAAAGTCTTAAAATCTATTCCAAGTTAAAGATGATTAAAGAGATATGACAACTAAATGCAATGTGCGATCTTGAATTGGGAAAAAAAGAACACTAGCTATAAAAGACATGATTAAGGAATTATACAAATTTGAATATGGACTGTAGACTATACAAAACTAATGTATCAGTGTTAAATCTTCTGATTTTGATAACTGTTCCTTGGTGTATGTAATAGAATATCCTTGTTACTAACAAATACACACTGAGGTAATATGGTTAAATGTGCATATCTGTAACTTATTCTCAAATTGTTCAGAAAAAAACATAATTATATAACTTAATATATTGTTATAAATTAGATATCTACAGATATAGATGTAGATATTATATATGGATATTAGAGATATCAGGAATTAAAAAGTAAACAAGGGGAAAAAAATAAACATTGTGCATCTGTGTAAAAAGTGATACTGTTACATGGTATATAGGAGTTCCTTGTACCATTCTTTAAACTTTTCAACTTCATACAAAGCAGTTAAAATTAAAGGGTTAAGAACTGAACCTGCATAGTCATAAGCAATCCATGGACATGAATTTGAGCAAACTCTGGGAGACAGTGAAGGACAGGGAAGCCTGGCGTGCTGCAGTCCATGGGGTTGCAGAGAGTTGGACATGACTGAAAGACTGAACAACACTTCATAAGGGGTGTTATGCTCAAACATTAAAAAAATTAAAAAATGAACACTGAATTTAAACATCCACACACACAAAAAACAAAACTACTTCCCATCAGTCTTGGTAAATAAAATAAGGTCGGGGTAGGAAAACAAACAGTCCTCTGCCACAAGCTGAAGTCCCTTGCAGGTCTCACACTTAATTTTTTATTCTAGACTTTGATAACTGATTTCTAAATGCTATAAATTAAATTCTTTACTCCCCCAATGTAGAATATCAGCCATAATAAAGGATCAATTTTATTATCCAGCAATGGTAGCTTACAGTGTATATGTGTGTGCATTATATATTTATATATATATTCCCTAGCTAAGATGACTGTTAGGTACTCTTTATATAGTGACAGCCCTTGAAATTATTTGGCAATACACTCCAGTATTCTGCCTGAAGAATCTCACGGATGGAGGAGCCTAGTAGGCTACAGTCCATGGGGTAGCAAAGAGTTGGACATGACTGAGCGACTTCACTTCACTTCGCTTGAAATTATATCTCCAGTATCTAAAGTACTGACTTCTCTTCAAACTCTAAACTTATATATCCAATTACATCTTTTATTTTTGCAATGGAATATCTAAAACATATTTTAAATTTATTATATCACAAACTGAACTGTTCATTCAACTTTTAGCCTCAATCCTCTAATCTATTCTTCCCCGTTTTTCCCATTTTAAATGGTATCACCATCCCACTCAGTTGGTTAACTAAGACACCTAAGAGTCATACCTTAATTCTCTCTCTCTTTCAATCCTCCATAATCAATACATTAACAAGCCCTATCCATTCTCTTTCCAAATAATATCTTAAACTTATTCACTTCTTTCTATGTCCACTGCTACCATTCTTGTCTAATCGATTATCATCTCTTCATGGGACTATTGTAGTAGCTTTCTAATAGTCTCCCAGCCTCCACTCTTGCCATCCATTTTCTAATGGTAGCCAGAGTGATCATTTTAAAAGAGAAGGCACATCATGTCACTACTCTGCTTAAAGTCTTCACGTGGCTTCTCATTATGCTTAGATAACATTCTAACTTCATACTCTGTTGAAAAGGCTCCATATGATCTAGTCCCTGACTACCTCTCTGCTTTAGCCCATCCAGGCTGCTACAACAAAACATCTTAGACTGGATTGCTTATAAATAACATATTTTTTAAAATTTCTTACAGTTCTAGAGGCTAGCCATTTGCAGCAATATGGTTGTAACTAGAGATTACTATATGGGCTTCTAAGTGGCTCAGTGGTAAAGAATCTCCCCGCCAAGCAGGAGACATGGTATAGATCCCTTGGGTAGGGATGATCCCCTGGAGAAGGAAATGGCAACCCACTCCAGTATTCTTGCCTAGGAAATCCCATGGACAGAAGAGGCTGGTGGGCTACAGTCCATGGGGTTACAAAGAGTTGAACATGAGTTAGCAACTAAACCACCACCATCACCAGAGATTATCATACTAAGTGATACAAGTCAGAAAGACAAATACCATATGGTATCACCTTAATGTGGAATCTAAAATATGACACAAGTGAACCTATCTATGAAACAGAAACAGACTCACAGACATAGAGAACAGACTTGTGGTGGCCAAGGGGGAGGGGGTTGGGGGGATGCAGTGGGAGGTTGGGGTGGAGTTATCAGATACAAGCTATTATATATGGAATGGATAAACACCGAAGTCCTACTGTGTAACACAGACAGATATTTGCTAAGTCTAACTCTTTGCAACCCCACAGACTGTAGCCTGCCAGGCTCCTCTGTCCATGGGATTCTTCAGGCAAGAATACTGGAGTCAGTTGCCATTCCTGTCTCCAGGGGATCTTCCTGACACAGGGATCAAACTTGGGTCTCCCGGATTGCAGGCAGATTCTTTACCATCTAAGCCACCAGGGAAGCCCCATGTAGCACAGGGTACTATAGTCAATATACTGTGATAAACCATAATGGGAAATAATATGAAATATGAAATACATGTATAACTGAATCACTTTGCTGTACAGTGAAAATTAATACAACATTTTAAATAAACTATATTTCAATTTTAAAAAATGGGAACAGTTCTAGAGGCTAGGAAATTCAAGATCAAAGTGCTAGAAGATTTGGTGTCTAGTGAGGGCCCACTTCCTGGTTCATAGACTGGGCATCTTCTCACTATACCCTCACATATCCTCAAGTGGCAAGAGTGGAGAGAGCTCTCTGGAGTCTTTTTGGTGAGGGCACTAACCTCATTCCTTAGGGTTCCTCTCTTATGATCTGATCAACTCTGCAAAGCTCCACCTCCTAGATTTACCACATTGGGCATGAAATTTCAATGTAAGAATTTGGGAAGCAACACAAATACTCAATCCATAGCACTTTCTAACCTCACATCCCACAACCGAACTGCTTGTTTTCTGTGTCATGGCCACATTGTGTTCCACCAAAGAATAAAGCACATTCTCACCTCAAGGTTTTTGCGTGGCAGTTCCTCTGGTTGGTATGCTTTTCTACCCATCTCTCTCACTTTCATATAGACCTCTGTTCGTGTTACCTCCCCAAGGATACCTTTCCTGTCATTCTCCCTCTGTTTGCCTCATTTTATCTTAGTATTTACCATTACCTTTCTATAGTACGTTTGTTTATTGTTTGTCTTTACTACCATATCAAGTTCAGGAAAGTATATAGCTACTTTTGCTGAATGCTGTTATCTCCAGTAAGGACCCAATAAATATTTCCTAAGTGAATGAAATTTGCACAGTAAATGATCAAGGATTAAATGTTTAAAAATACTTAAAATAGACCAGTCCCATATTTTTATAGAAGCAGCCTCTTAAGCCAAAAAAAAAAAAAAACACCAGACAGATCAAATGGCATATTAAAGTTGACAGAATTTTCTGGTGACAGAGCCAAGATTAGTGTTGAGGTCTTCTGATTCCTAGCCCAGTGCTCTTTATTCTGGTCCATCCTGTCTCATGCTGTCAGTAACACAGAGAAAAATATTGGGAAAATACCATGATGAATTATATAATGTCATATTGTTTAGATGAAAAAAAGATACTGGACTGCAAGGTGAATTCAATATTCTTATTTATTCAGCAGCTGCTTATTGACCGTCTACCATATGCAAGGCACTGTTTCCTTTGCAGAGCTGAATGAAAAGTGACTCTAGAAAAGACAGTAAACACCATTAACAATACTGCAAGTCAGAATATGATGAGTCTCATGTGGGTGGTAAAAAGTATTGTGTGAGTCCAGAGAAGGAATTAATTATGCTCAGCTAATTCAGGATTATAAAAGTCTTGATAGAAGAGATACTATTTGACCTTAAAAATATTTGACATGGGCCTTGATGGATGAGAAAGGCAATGGGCCTTAAACATATTGACATGGGCCTTAAAGGATGAGAATGGCAAGTAAATGAGGAATAACATGAACAAAGACATGGGGAAATGAAAGCATATGTATTCTGGAAAGAGCAAGAAGTATAGTTAAGCTGATCCACAGGGTCTCTGTGGTGCTACAGTCATTAATAAAGTTGGAAGGATAGTTTGGGACAAGAATACAAAAGGCTTTGCATATATAACTAAACCAAGAATTTGAGCTTCATTTCCTAGGGGTTCAACCATCACTTACTGTGCTCACTCACTCAGTCATGTCTGATTCTTTGAGACACCATGGACTGCAGCGCACCAGGTTCCTCTGTCCATGGAATTTCCCAGGCAAGAATACTGGAGGGGATTGCCATTTCCTCTTCCAGGGGATCTTCCTGACCCAGGGATCGGACCCATGTATCCTGCATTCACAGGTAGATTCTTTACTGTCTGAGTCATCAGGGAAGCCTGTCACTTACTGGATGAACATTAAATAAATAAAAGGAGGAGCATTCTTTCTTTTGGTAAAGCGGAATGACATGATACGAGCAGCGCTTTAGAAAGACTGATCTGGAAACTAAGTATATGATGGGCTGGAAGGGCAGTTTGGTAATTGGTGGAGAAATCAGGGGAGAACATTCAAGGCAGAAGCAACAATATGAACACACTGTACAGAAAGAAACAAATAGTATATATAAGATTAATCTAATTTGAACAGGAGGAGTTATAGAAAATGAAGTTGGATAGGGAAGGGTGGAGATGAACTATAGAGGATCTTGAAAGCTAAAGCATACACTTTAGGCATAAACTATATGCTTTATATACCAAAAGCATACAGGTCAGTTTGGTAGTTAGAAGTGAGTCAGGCAAGAGGTAAAGAGGCCGCCAAAATGAAAGTGATGATGGGACCTTTCGATTAATGTGCAAATCAATCATGAAGACTTTGACAATTTACATGGGAGGAAAAAAGACTAATTCATTGCTCTGGTCTACATCACACACTTTCAAAACTTTTAAACTACAAGCCATAGTAATAAATGTATTTTATGTTATGACTCAATGCAAATGTGTACATACATGTACATACACAACTGAAATAAAATTTCACATATTTTCTCTTATCATCTGTAATGCTATTCTATTCTATTTCATTTAAAAATGTCACTAGTTCCATTTATTCTGGCATCTAGTATTACTTTTAAGCGTCTAGAAAGCTTATTGTTTTATTTATTTTTAAAAAACTGAATGAGGATTGAAACTTCTAATCCAATTCTAAGAATTTAAAGAAATATTATGTTGTAAAAAAATACAGTATTACAATCTAAAGTACAGATTTTGTTCAAATTTCACAAAATTTTATGCTAGTACCCATTATTTGCTTTCATACCTTATTCAAGATTCCACACTGTAGTTGCATTGAGCAGCTTCAGCTGCATGCAAAAAATTCTGATAAATTTTCCTTTGATTTTTAGTCTGTTACAAACATTTTCTAATTTTCCTAGTTATGGCTTCTTAAATACACCAATTATTTAAAAGTGGATATTTAGCTTCCAAATACATGGGGTTTTTAAAGTATCTTTGCTATTAATTTCTCATTTTGATGTTTATTTCTAATTTAAATGCTTTCTTCTCTATAATCACCCTCTGTGTTTTTTCAGTCTTTTACCTTTTTTGAGGATTTCAATGGCTAAATCAAAGATTTCTCTTGGTACATGTAATACTGCATTTGAAAATGTGTGGGGTATTTTTAAATATCTTTTGATATTGATTTCTAACATACTTACACAGTGATAAGAGAACAGACTCTATATGATTTCAATATCTTTAGACCATTAAATTTTTGCATCTTGTTTTATGTCCCTGGATATATTCCAGTATCTCCTGGTTTATAGTCTATGGGAACTTGAATAGAATTTATATCCTGCTATTATATGAAAACTGTATAAATATTAGTTATGTTGAATTGGGTCATAGAGCTTTTCAGGTCTACTATCAAATCTTCTAATCTTACTGTCTATTCATTCCATTAATTTTTGAGAGTTTGATATTGAGACTCCAACTAAAAATCTTATTTACTTAAAAATAATTGTAATATATAATGTAACTATATGTAATTTTGTTATGTATTTTCCAAGTCTCTTCTAAATGTGTTATCATACTTTCATAATTTATTTTTTTTAATTCCCTGTTCTGCAACAGTAAAAAATTAAAATCAATCACAACCTTTGACACTGACTTGTAACCAACTAATGGGTCATATCTGACCTGCCTCTTGAGAAATCTGTATGCAGGTCAGGAAGCAACAGTTAGAACTGGACATGGAACAACAGACTGGTTCCAAATAGGGAAAGGACTACATGAAGGCTGTATATCGTCACCCTGCTTATTTAACTTCTATGCATCATGAAAAACACTGGGCTGGATGAAGCACAAGGTGGAATCAAGATTGCTGGGAGAAATGACAATAACCTCAGATATGCATATAATACCACCATTATGGCAGAAAGCAAAGAAGAACTAAAGAGCCTCTTGATGAAAGTGAAAGTGGAGAGTGAAAAAGTTGGCTTAAAGCTCAACATTCAGAAAACTAAGATCATGGCATCTGGTCCCATCACTTCATGGCAAATAGATGGAGAAACACTGGAAATAGTGATAGACTTTATTTTGGGGTATCTCCAAAATTACTGCAGACAGTGACTGCAGCCATGAAATTAAAAGATGCTTACTCCTTGGAAGAAAAGTTATGACCAACCTAGATAGCATATTAAAAGGCAGAGACATTACTTTGCCAACAAAGGTCTGTCTAGTCAAGGCTATGGTTTTTCCAGTAGTCATGTATGGATGTGAGAGTTGGACTGTAAAGAAAGCTGAGTGCTGAAGAATTGATGCTTTTAAACTGTGGTATTGGAGAAGACTCTTGAGAGTCCCTTGGACTACAAGGAAATCCAACCAGTCTATCCTAAAGGAAATCAGTCATGGGTGTTCATTGGAAGGACTGATGTTGAAGCTGAAACTCCAATAGTTAGGCCACCTGATGCGAAGAGCTGACTCATTGGAAAAGACCCTGATGATGGGAAAGATTGAAGGCAGGAGGAGAAGGGGATGACAGAGGATGAGATGGTTGGATGGCATCACCGACTCAATGAACATGAGTTTGAGTAAACTCTGGGAGTTGTTGATGGACAGGGAGGCCTGGCATGCTGCAGTCCATGGGGTTGCAAAGAGTTGTTCACGACTGAGCAACTGAACTGAACTGAACTGAATGGGTCATACCCCAGAGTTTGAAAAAATATTGACCTAGATTTAGATCTAGTGATTTAGATGTCACTAATTCACATACATCTGCAGGTCATGGGCTTCACTTTACACTTGTTTAGACATCTACCAAAAGTTAATCAATTTGACCTAGAGCAAATAAATCAAGGCTTGAAGAAATTATGCCTTTTGAAATCTCTTACAAATGATACCATCCGAAAAAAGACTCTGCTACATCCCCTCAGACTACTTCAATAACCTCAGATCTTGTTACTCTGTCACCAAACATACCACTGATAGAGTAATGATAAAGTAATCATCTTTCACAGTTCTCCACTACCTAGTCCTAAAAGCCTAAACAATATATTGTAGCTTTCAGGGTCCTCTGTAATTTATCTCGACCCTTTCTATTCAATTTAATCTTGTACAACTCCTCGTGTTCAAGTTAGACTGATTAATCTTACAAACATACTGTTTGTTCCTTCCTCTATAGAGTGCTCATATTGTTGCCCTTGCCTTGAGTTTCTTCCCCTAAATTCTTCACCGATCACAAAAATGCCTATCCTAGCCCATCTACATCAGGAGGTACCTTCTCCTCATTACTCTGCTTCACAGTGAACTGCTTTCACACACACACACACACACACACAACCACAGGGTATTTGACTTTATCACTGAGTGCTCTCTAATTATTTCAACTGTATTAGATTCATCTCCATAACCGAGATAACATGATTAGTGGAAAGAGCATATACTTTGGAGCCAGACAGACCTAAGATTAAACCTGGAACCTGCCATTTACCAGTCATGCTTCCTTTAGAAAATTACTTCTCTAAACCTTAGACCACATATCTATTAAGTGCCAATAATACTATTTCATAAGGTTATTTTGAGCATTTCCATGGCACAGCATGTATAAAGGATCTAGTGCAATTCCTGATATGACTAACAACTATTTTCCCCTTGTATGTTCTTTTATGGAAAAGGGGTCTTATGTCTTATGTAGTATCTAAACAGAGGATTGAGTACATAGTAAACACTTACTAAAATATGGTTATTTACTGATCAGTCAATTCACTCTGCTCCATTGTACAACAGTCCCCACTTATCTGTGGTTTTGCTTCCTATGGCTTCATTTACCTGCAGTCAACTGTGGTCTGAAAATATTAAATGGAAAACTGCATAAATAAAAAAAATCATAAGTTTTAAAGTATGTGCTGTGATTGCAGCCATGAAATTAAAAGACACTTGCTCCTTGGAAGAAAAGCTATGACAAATCTAGACAGTGTATTAAAAGGCAGAGACACTACTTTGCTGACAAAGGTCTGTATAATCAAAGCTATGGTTTTTCCAATAAACATGTATGGTTTTGAGAGTTGGATCATAAAGAAGGCTGAGTGCCGAAGAATTGATGTTTTCAAACTGTGGTGCTGGAAAAGAGTCTTGAGAGTCCCTTGGACAGCAGGAGATCAAACTAGTCATTCGTAACGGAAATTAACCCAGACTATTCATTGGAAGGACTGATGCTGAAGCTGAAGCCCCAGTACTTTGGCCACCTGAAGAGAAGAGCTAACTCATTGGAAAAGACCCCAGTGCTGGGAAAGATGGAAGGCAGGAGGAGAAGGGGATGACAGAGGATGAGATGGTTGGATGGCTCACTGACTCAATGGACCTGAGTTAGAGCAAACCCTGGAGATGATGAAGGACAGGGAAGCTTGGCATGCTACAGTCCATGGGGTTGCAAAGAGTTGGACACAACTTAGCGACTCAACAACATGTGCTGTTCTGACTAGTGTGATGAAATCTTGAGTTGACTTGCACCATCTCACAAGGTATGTCAATCATCGCTTTGTCCAGTTTCCTAGGTGGCACAGTGGTAAAAAAAAAAAAAAAATCCTCCTGCCAGTGCAGGAGACACAAGAGACATGGGTTTAATTCCTGGGTTGGGAAGATTCCCTGGAGATGTAAATGGCACTCCACTGCAGTATTATTGCCTGGAAAATCCCATGGACAGAGGAGCCTGGTGAGTATAGTCCATGGGGTCACATAGAGTTGGACATGACTTAGCAACTCAACAATAACTGGCATATCCTGCCCTTGGGTCACTTAGTAGCCATTCAGGTTGTCAAATCGACTGTCATGGTACAACAGTACTTGTGTTCAGTTAGCTCTATTTTACTTAGTAATGGCCCAAAACCTCAAGGGTAATGATGCTGGCTATTTAGACATGCCAAACAATAAGCTGTAAAGTATGTCCTTTAAGTTAAAAGGTGAAACTTCTTGTCTTATTAAGGAAAGAAAAAAAAATCATATGTTGAGGATTGCTAAGATCTATAGTATGAAAAAATCATCTACCCATTAAACGTATAAGAGGATAAAGAAATTCATGCTTGGTTTGTTATTGTACCTTACACTACAAAAGTTGCAGCCACAGTGTGTGATGAGTGCTTAAGATGAAAAAGGCATTTAATTTGTACAAGGTTTTAGGACACAGATCATATTCATGTTACTTTTATTATACTATATTATTATAATTGTTCTATTTTATTATTATTATTGCTAGTTTCTTATTGTGCCTAACTTTATAAAATTTATCATATTGAGTTTATTTTTGTGTATGGTGTTAGAAAGTGGTCCAGTTTCATTCTTTTACAAGTGGTTGACCAGATTTCCAGCACCACTTGTTAAAGAGATTGTCTTTAATCCATTGTATATTCTTGCCTCCTTTGTCAAGATAAGGTGTCCATATGTGGGGATTTATCTCTGGGCTTTCTATTTTATTCCATTGATCAATATTTCTGTCTTTGTGCCAGTACCATACTGTCTTGATAACTGTGGCTTTGTAGTAGAGCCTGAAGTCAGGCAGGTTGATTCCTCCAGTTCCATTCTTCTTTCTCAAGATCGCTTTGGCTATTCGAGGTTTTTTGTATTTCCATACAAATTGTGAAATTATTTGTTCTAGCTCTGTGAAGAATACTGTTGGTAGCTTGATAGGGATTATGTTGAATCTATAAATTGCTTTGGGTAGTATACTCATTTTCACTATATTGATTCTTCCAATCCATGAACATGGTATATTTCTCCATCTATTAGTGTCCTCTTTGATTTCTTTCACCAGTGTTTTATAGTTTTCTATATATAGGTCTTTAGTTTCTTTAGGTAGATATATTCCTAAGTATTTTATTCTTTCCGTTGCAATGGTGAATGGAATTGTTTCTTAATAAACTCAAAATGGATTAAAGATCTAAACGTAAGACCAGAAACTATAAAACTCCTAGAGGAGAACATAGGCAAAACACTCTCTGACATACATCACAGCAGGATCCTCTATGACCCACCTCCCAGAATATTGGAAATAAAAAAAAAAATAAACAAATGGGACCTAATTAACCTTAAAAGCTTCTGCACATCAAAGGAATCTATTAGCAAGGTGAAAAGACAGCCTTCAGAATGGGAGAAAATAATAGCAAATGAAGCAACCGACAAACAACTAATCTCAAAAATATACAAGCAACTCCTACAGCTCAACTCCAGAAAATAAACGACCCAATCAAAAATGGGCCAAAGAACTAAATAGACATTTCTCCAAAGAAGACATACAGATGGCTAACAAACACATGAAAAGATGCTCAACATCACTCATTATCAGAGAAATGCAAATCAAAACCACTATGAGGTACCATTTCACACCAGTCAGAATGGCTGCGATCCAAAAGTCTACAAATAATAAATGCTGGAGAGGGTGTGGAGAAAAGGGAACCCTCTTACACTGTTGGTGGGAATGCAAACTAGTACAGCCACTATGGAGAACAGTGTGGAGATTCCTTAAAAAACTGGAAATAGAACTGCCTTATGATCCAGCAACCCCACTGCTGGGCATACACACTGAGGAAACCAGAAGGGAAAGAGACACGTGTACCCCAGTGTTCATCGCAGCACTGTTTACAATAGCCAGGACATGGAAGCAACCTAGATGTCCATTAGCAGATGAATGGATAAGAAAGCTGTGGTACATATACACAATGGAGTATTACTCAGCCATTAAAAAGAATACATTTGAATCAGTTCTAATGAGGTGGATGAAACTGGAGCCTATTATACAGAGTGAAGTAAGCCAGAAGGAAAAACATAAATACAGTATACTAACGCACATATATGGAATTTAGAAAGATGGTAAATAATAACCCGTGTACGAGACAGCAAAAGAGACACTGATGTATAGAACAGTCTTATGGACTCTGTGGGAGAGGGAGAGGGTGGGAAGATTTGGGAGAATGGCAATGAAACATGTAAAATATCATGTAGGAAACGAGTTGCCAGTCCAGGTTTGATGCATGATGCTGGATGCTTGGGGCTGGTGCACTGGGATGGCCCAGAGGGATGGTATGGGAGGGAGGAGGGAGGAGGGTTTGGGATGGGGAACACAGGTATACCTGTGGGGATTCATTTTGATATTTGGCAAAAACTAATACAATTATGTAAAGTTTAAAAATAAAATAAAATTGGAAGAACAAAAATAAAAAAAATAAAAAAAAAAAAAAAATTTATCATAGATATGTATGTGTAGGAAAAAACATGGTATATACAGGATTTGGTACTATCTGCAGTTTCAGGCATTTGTTGGGGGTCTTGGAATGTATCCCCCCACAGATAAGGGGGAACTACTGTTTATAACTAAATTTTCCCCAGTCAGTATAACCAACTAAACAATGAAGCAAGAAATAAAGATAAATCTTTATACTTTTTCTTTGTGTGTGTGTGTGTAATAAAGTTTTATTAAAGTATAAAGGAGATAGAGAAAGCTTCTGACATAGGCATCAGAAGGGGGCAGAAAGGGTACCCACTCGCTAGTGTTAACAATGAAGTTATATAATCCAAAGAATATCTGGAGGTTGTAAAGACCTCATCAGACCTACTCCCATAATTTACATTGGCTTACTTTTGTTGAAAATTAGCAGTGAGAGGTTCCCAAAGAAGTTGTGAGAAATAAGTCTAGCATGTAGACATTGAAAAATCAGTGCTGTCACCTGATCACCTTGTGTGTTGTTATGATTCCTCCTCTACTCTCTTCAGCAGTTTCCTATGTCATGTTCTCTACAGACTAAATTGCTCCAAGGGACTCAAGACAGACATGCCAATTATTTGGCTGCGATCTTTGTCAGAAAATTTTCTTATTGGCATTGGGTGAAAAGCTCCACCATATTAAGTAAAATAGTAACTCTAACGCAATCCTATTCTCTCATGGAATAGGCTAATTTCTGAAATTACTCCAGTCACTATTAAACTGTAGGTATTTTAATAAAAGTCTACATAAATTTCCTTTGGCCTCAACTACAAGAAAACAGAGCTCTGGTGAATGGAAACTGTAGACTCTTGAAGAACTTGTCTACTGAACTGTGGGAAATGGTGACAGACCCGGGAATAATGTGACCCATTGTTTTCCGCAAAGGACAGGTAAAGGAAACAGTACATCACTTACATGAAGGAAAAAATGGTTTTCATTTCATTATGATCTATTGTTCCAAACTGCTTTGGCTCAACTCTCTAGCTTTAGTTATACCATATACAAACAGTTCAATTGCTGGATGTAAACCTGTTAAGATAACTTCTTATACAGCTCAACTGGATCTGTTATTGTTTTGAATAATAAAAGTAGCTCCAATAGTTTGGTGCCTGATGGGAAGAACTGACTCATTGGAAAAGACCCTGATGCTGGAAATATTGAAGGCAGAAGGAGAAGGGGATGACAGAGGATGAGATGGTTGGATGGCATCATTGACTGAGTGGACATGAGTCTGAGCAAGCTCCGGGAGTTGCTAATGGGCAGGGAAGTCTGGCGTGCTACAATCCATAGGGTCTCAAAGAGCTGGACACGACTGAGAGAATGAACTGTTTTAAAGGTGAATATCAGAACTGTTAGTGGAGGTGATGGAATTCCAGTTGAGCTATTTCAAATCCTAAAAGATAATGCTGTGAAAATGCTGCATTCAATATACCAGCAAATTTGCAAAACTCAGCAGTGGCCACAGGACTGGAAAAGGTCAGTTTTCATTCCAGTCTCAAAGAAAGGCAATACCAAAGAATGCTCAAACTACCACACAATTGCACCCATCTCACACACTAGTAAAGTAATGCTCAAAATTTTCCAAGCCAGGCTTCAACAGTACGTTAACTGTGAACTTCCAGATGTTCAAGCTGGTTTTAGAAAAGGCAAAGGAACCAGAGTTCAAATGGCCAACACCTGTTGGATCATCAAAAGAGCAAGGGAGTTCTAGAAAAACATCTACTTCTGCTTTATTGACTATGCCAAAGCCTTTGACTGTGTGGATCACCACAAATTGTGGAAAATTCTTCAAGAGATGGGAATAACAGACTACCAGATTTGCCTCTTGAGAAATCTGTATGCAGGTCAGGAAGAAACAGTTAGAACTGGACATGGAACAACAGACTGGTTCCAAATAGGAAAAGGAGTACGTCAAGGCTGTATATTGTCACCCTGCTTATTTAAATTATAAGCAGAGTACATCATGAGAAATGCTGGGCTGGATGAAGCACAAGGTGGAATCAAGATTGCCAGGAGAAATATCAATAACCTCAGATATGCAGATGATACCACCCTTATGGCAGAAAGTGAAGAAGAACTAAAGGGCCTCTTGTTGAAATTGAAAGAGAAGAGTGAAAAAATTGGCTTAAAGCTCAACATTCAGAAAACTTAGATCATGACATCTGGTCCCATCACTTCATGGAAAATAGAAGGGGAAATGTGGAAACAGTGTCAGATTTTATTTTGGGGGGCTCCAAAATCACTGCAGATGGTGATTACAGCCATGAAATTAAAAGACATTTACTCCTTAGAAGAAAAGTTATGGCCAACCTAGACAGCATATTAAAAAGCATGGACATGACTTTGCCAAACAAAGGCCTGTCTAGTCAAGGCTTTTTTTTTCTAGTAATCATGTATGGATGTGAGATTTGGACTATAAAGAAAGCTGGGCACCGAAGAATTGATGCTTTTGAAACTGTGGTGTTGGAGAAGACTCTTGAGAGTCCATTGGACTGCAAGGAGATTCAACTCATCCATCCTAAAGGAAATAAGTCCTGGATATTCATTGGAAGGACTGATGTTGAAGCTGAAGCTCCTATAGTTTGGCCACCTGATGTGAAAAACTGACTCATTGGAAAAGACCCTGATGCTGGGAAAGATTGAAGGCGGGAGGAGAAGGGCATGACAGAGGATGAGATGGTTGGAGGGTATCACTGAGTCAATGGACATGAGTTTGAGTAAACTCTGGGATTTGCTGATGGACAGGGAGGCCTGATGTGCTGCAGTCCATGGGGTTGCAAAGAGTCGGACATGAATGAGTGACTGAACTGAACTGAATGTATTAATGAACACGCTGGCTGTTAACATCAAGTGAGTCACTTCAACCCTCTAGATTCTTGTGCTCTTCAATCAAATGAGCGCTTTAGACTTAAATTTCTTCCAGTGTCATCAACCTATTAGCTTATACCTTAACCTTCTACTGAATCAGCTCAAGCCTCCTTAGTACACTCTCAGGAAAATTATGTATTTAGTAAATTCTTACTTATGTCCTCTAATTTGGGACTAGAAGGACTTGCATTCATTAATGATTCTTCTGTGCTAGGCAGACGTTTTATGCAATATCACTTTTAATCCTCATGATAATCTTATAAAGAATACATTTACAGATGGGAGTAACTGAGGCTCAGAAAAGCTAGGTGCCTTGTTCAGGTTCATATAGCTGGCAGAAGGTAGGACAAGGATTTAAATTCTAGTCTTTTTGGCAAATCCTGTGCCCACTGCAATAAACTACCCTTTACCTATTAAGGTTAAAATATGATAGGTTTAACAAAAAAGAAAAAGACAGTACAAATCCCTAATAGTAACTTAATTTGGGTGGAAATGACTGAGAGTCTGTGATGAAGGCACGCTATTTTGTAGACAGGCCCCCACACAGACACAGATTATCTTTCGCAGAATTCCCTCTTTAAGAATAGTACTTTCACCACAATCCCAAGATGCATGCTAAAACAAGCATGATATGATCACCATTTTCCCCTAGTCTCTGTAGTCATTTATATATAGTCATAGGTTAGGATATAAGAATTCTAACTTGAAGAAAATAAAAGGGGAATGGCTCCCCCCAGTATATGCTTGAAACAATAGTCACTGTTGTGTTGTATGTTAGTCACTCAGTAGTGTCCAACTCTTTGTGACCCCATGGACTGTAGTCCATCAAGCTTCTCTGTCCACAGAATTCTCCAGGTAAGAATACTGAAGTGGGTAGCCAGCCATTCCCTTCTTCAGTAGATGCCACGAAATGTGAGAACCACATCAAAATTAATCATGTGACAAAGAATAGATAGATTAACCACAATTTTCAGAGTTACATAGGTGCAGGCATTTGTTAAAACTCATTAACAGGTATCAGATCAGATCAGATCAGTCGCTCAGTAGTGTCTGACTCTTTGCGACCCCATGAATCGCAGCACACCAGGCCTCCCTGTCCATCACCAACTCCCGGAGTTCACTGAGACTATATTTTATTCAATATAAACTATCACAAAGTTAATGTCAAAATAAATGAATGTAAGAAAAAACTACTTAGACATTATTTAAATAAAACTTAAATACAAAAATAGGTGCTGCCTTAAGCAAAGTTGAAGAATTAAATGGAAGTATATGGAAGAAAATTAGAAAATGATGTTTTAATTTACAAAAGTAAATAGCAAACTACTCAGGTTATTTAAAGCAAGGTTTAATTTACCCCAATTTGATTTACACAGCACTTTTCAGGTGCCTGTTGTATCTTGTAATGAGAGAAGAACACTTAATAGTCTACCAGAAATTGAGAAATCAGTCAGTGACACTAGAAATTGCCTCTTGACTCACAGTCATGGAATATACAGCCAGGTTGCTTAGTGTATTGAGCAGAAGACAGAGAAGCAGAACAGGGGAAAATGGTGTCTTCTCCTTTTCAAAGCTTAATGTCTATTGAATATGTCCAGCAAAAGAGTGCACATAAAATCCAAAATGACCTAACTCCATAATGACCCCTCATTTTCTTGGCTTCCTCCAACATAATTCACCAACTCTGTCCAATGTCTAGGCATTTCCCCTCTTCTAGGCTTCCATAGAACCCTGGGCAGACTTTTATCAGATATTTAGTCCACTGTTGTTGTTCAGGAACGAAGTCATGTCCGACTCCTTGTGACCTCGTGGATTGTGGCATACTAGGCTTCCCTGTCCTTCATTATCTCCCAGAGTTTGCTCAAACTCATGTCAATTGGGTCAGTGATGCTATCTAACCATCTCATCCTCTGCTGCCCTCTTCTTTTGCCTTCAATCTTTCTAAGAATCAGGGTCTTTTCCAAAGAGTTGGCTCTTCATATCAGGTGGCCAAAGTATTGAAGCTTCAGCTTCAGCACCAGTCCTTCCAATGAATATTCAGGACTGATTTCTTTTAGGATTGACTGGTTTGATCTCCTTGCTGTCCAAGGAATTCTCAAGAGTCTTCTTCAACACCACAGCTTGAAAGCGTCAATTCTTCGTGCTCAGTCTTCTTTATGGTCCAACTCTCACATCCTTACATGACTACTGGAAAAAACATAGCTTTGACTATACGGACTTTTGTTAGCAAAGTGATGTCTTTGCTTTCTAATACACTGTCTAGGTTTGTCATAGCTTTCCTTCCAAGAAGCAAGGGTCTTTTAATCCCATGGCTGCAGTCGCCATCCACAGTGATTTTGGAGCCCAAGAAAATAAAATCTATCACTGTTTCCACCATATATCTGCCATGAAGTGATAGGATTGGATGCCATGATCTTAGTTTTTTGAATGTTGAGTTTTAAGCCAACTTTTTCACTCTTTTCGTTCACCCTCATCAGAATCCCATGAACTGTTACATGTTACACTGTTACACTCACTATAACTACCTGCTAATTTTGTGAATCTTTCCCCAACTAGATTGTGAGATTCTTGAAGATAAGCACAATAATTTATTTATCTCTGAATCTCCTACATCTATCATGACACCTGGCACATAGGAGCATATAGGAAAAACTGTGATTGAATAAACTTTGTCATACCTGGACCTCTCACTAAAAAGAAACCACAATTCATTCAGCTGAACAAGCAAGAAGCCTAAGCATTACTTAAGAGACACCTGTTTATTGTTCTAATACTCCATATCTAATCCATCACCAAGTTCTGTTGATTTTATGTTCTAACTAGCCCCTCAAGTCTTTACTTCTCTCCATACACACAACTTCCACCCTAGTCCAAGTTATGATCACCTCTAGCCTTGACTAGAGCAATCCCATCTATTCTGGCTCCCCTCCAATCCATTCTCTATACTGAAATCATTTGGTGGGAGGCATTGCACTTAAAGATTGACACTAAAGAGGCAATCCTTAGTGTGCCATAAAGGCCCCAGATTTTCTGTCCCCGAACCACTACTTTAGCCTTAGCTTGTTTTAGCGTCTTCCTCCCTCACTTCACTCCAGCCAGCTGCATTTGAACTTATTTTAGCCACTGATACTTACCTTGATCTCTCTACAGAACACACCTGCACATGCTGATGCTTTTGCCAGAAAAACCCTTTCTTTCTTATCCTAGCTAATGCCCATTTACACTCTGTATCCCTGCTTGACCTTTATTTCCTCTAAGAAGTCATTCCTGCCCACTCTGACTAGCTCACATCCCACCAATACATGCTCTTTTAGCACACGTACCTCTTTCCTTCATACCAGTTTCACAATTAAAGCTTCATACTTATTTCCTTTGTGTAAGGAGTGTTTCTCCCACTAGATTTGAAGCTCTTAAAGGTAATAACTGTGTATGACTTTGCTCCCCACTGCATTCCCAGAGCTTTGCACTGTTGTATAGTAGGATTTCAAATATTTTTTTAAATAAATAAAAAAACACAGCAATTCAGAAACAACAACAAACTAACATACATACTTTTAGGAATTTCTATCACTTATTCAACAAATATTCTTTCATCACTCTGTGTCAAGCACCATGCTACAGAGATAGAAATGCAAAGGGGCAAGATACATAGTCCTATTCTGAGGGAGCTTACTGGCTAGTTTAATAAGAGGGTTATTTTTCTAACAATTTTATTTATAAAGTTGTATTTTTTGTTTTTTTTCAATTAATTTATTTTAATTGAAGGCTAATTAAAATATTGTGGTGAAAGAAAAACACCAATACAGTATATTTACGCATATATATGGAATTTAGAAAGATGGTAATGACGATCCTGTATGCGAACAGCAAAAGAGACACAGATGTAAAGAACAGACTTTTGGACTCTGAGAGAGAAGGCGAGGGTGGGATGATTTGAGAGAATAGCATTGAAACATGTATATTACCATATGTGAAATAGATCATCAGTCCAAGTTTGATGCATAAAGTTGTATTGTCTATAACTCAACTAAATTACTGATTTTATTGAGGAGGTTATTTGAAATTTCTGACTTTTAATGTATTATTAGAAGCTGCTGTGTTCTACACTGTGTCAAGTTTTTTTCTGCTCTTCAGCTGATTCCATCTGCCAAAATACTACACGCAAGGGCGTGTGTGGGTGCATGCATGCTCAGTTGCTCAGCCATGTTCAACTCTTTGCAACCCCATGGATGATAGACCACCAGGCCCCTCTGTTTGTAGGATTCTTCAGGCAAGAATATTGGAGTGGGTAACCATTCCCTTCTCCAGGTGATCTTCCTAACCCAGGGATTCAACCCAGGTCTCCTCCATTGCAGGCAGATTCTTTACCATCCAAGCCACTGGGGATGACTATTTTGCAGCCTCTTAAGTAAGTTAGTGATAGTAATAGTAGTATTATTACTATAATAGTAGTATCAGTGGTAATAGTAGTATCAGTAGTATAGTATCAGTGGTAATAGTAGTATCAGTGGTAATAGTATTATTACTATAATAGTAGTATCAGTGGTAATAGTAGTATCAGTAGTATAGTATCAGTGGTAATAGTAGTATTATTACTATAATAGTGGTATCAGTGGTAGTACTTGTACTAGTAGTAATGGCCACAGGATCAGTAAATAATATTCATGACAACAGCAATGATAGAAATAGGTATCATTTACTCTGTTATCTCAAATTCTCCCAAGAATTCTGCAAGGTAAAGGTATACAAATAGATATAGAAATGCAGTCTTAGAGAAGTACAGTAACTTGTCCAGGCTCACTCAGCAAGTTACTGGTAAAGAAAGAATTTGAAACCAAATCTTTCTGACTTTAAATCCTATGCTCTTTCCACTCACCATACTTTCTCTAGAGCAAGGGAGACTGCTGGGGGTGATTTTCTCAATTCTGCTTCCTGGTATTTCCCTGCTAATAGACTGAAATGTTCATGACATAGTTCATAAGGTGATTTTGGAGTGCGCATAATCCCTAAGGAAGGAAGGGTGCATGTTTTTAGGATCAAACAATCTTTAGAGTACAAAACTGATTTGTGTACCAACCAAAAAGGGATAAACAGGGAGTTTGTTAGGACTAGTTTGAAAATTATCCTCTTGTAGCATACATTCTGAGAGTTAGTGGAGAATATAAGCTAATGGCTTCTGGAAAATGTCAAAAACCCATATATTTCCAGTTTTGCTTGAATAACTTTTAGAAACCAGATCAGCAGAAACTCTCTGAAGACTTTACATCAATCTGAGTTAAATATTTCAATTATAATGAAGATATCGATTAAATTGGACATAAAAAAAGCCTCTGAGGCAAGACTTAAGACAGAGTTAGGAAGGTCCTGTGGAGCAGCAGAAAGTGGCAGAAAGAAGCATTTTATTAGAATAAGTCTCAGCTTATCTACTCCCAAACTATGTCTTTAGGGTACATAAATTAACATCTCTGGGTTCTGCCACCTCATATAAAAAGATGAGAGGATCAGATCATATTCTTATTGAAGTCACTTCTAGCTTTTATCCCCTCCTGAAGCTACTTCTACTTCACAAATGTTACTGGGTAAATGAAAAGTCTGTGCAGCTAGAATTCCAAGTGAGTAGAAATCAGTCAAACAACTGAAAAAGAAGCCTCCAAGAATTAAAGAATATGTAGTTTACGGGGCAGTATAAATGCATGCTGTCTCTTGCAGAACTCTAAAGAAGTTATGTTGGCTACCTCTGCCATATCTTTTAGTCCTCCCAATCCCCAGATTGACATGGGCCAGTTGGTATTATGTACCTGCATGCTCTCAATAACCAATGTAACAGCAATTAGTATAGTGTCTTTCCAGAGAAGAAAGACTCAGAAAAACCTTCTTTAAATTGAGCTAAAATGAGGAAATACATGTGTTCATTTGTTTAGTCTCACTATTATATACTACAAGCTCAATTACAGCTGAGCGTTTGTCCTTTTAGTTCACTTCTACTTATTTAGCACAATGAGGATTTGATGAAATTTAAAAAATATAAAATATGCTGATTGTGTATTCAGGCTTAATAATCATGGAATTAGATAATAAACACTTGCTCACTTGCCCCAAAATGTCCTTTTCACCTTTCACCTCATATTGTAGACAGTATGAGTGCTCAGTCACTCAGTGTCTGACTCTTTGCAACCCTATGGACTACAGCCCACCAGGCTCCTCTGTCCATGGGATTCTCCAGGCAAGAATACTGGAGTGGGTTGCCAGTGCCCTCCGCCATGGGATCTTCCCATGGCAATTGAATCCAGGTCTCCAGCATTGCAGGCGTATTCTTTACTCTCTGTGCCACCAGTTGCCCTCATTGTAGACAGGAGGGAAATAAATTAAATAGTATTATGAAGATAATTTTACTGGCACAATATATAAGGGTATTGATATTAACAGATGTCTGGTTTTAGAAGCAAGGGGGATTATATTATTTAATTGTGATATTAAACACCTTTTATCAGAAAAATTCAAGCCCAATTATTTCACATGAAACTTTTATGCCATAGCTTATAGTGAAGCTATAAAGCCCTAAATTTCAAAATTGAGCAAATGACTCGGGGTATTGATCCCATATCCCTGAACATTATGATCACTGCCTTTCCATCTCAATTTCCCAGAATATAGTTGAAGAGAATTATCAGAAACTACAAGTAAACTCTGACACAAAGGATTCAAAACATTAAAATGAACTCATCCAACCCTAACACTAACCCAGCTATATCAAATGATTACTATAAGCCAGATATACAATTGACTGTTTTTTTCTAAACAGTCAGAGAGGATCAAGGCAATGTGCCCAGAAAGGAATCACCCTTCTCTGCCTGCAGACCCTATGCAGCTTGTCACTTAGGCTTCTGCATCTGGTGCTTCTCAGTAGTCTTGCGGGAGCACGGTACCACATCACGGAGAGCTTCTAGCTATATAAAGTTCTCCCAGTACCAAGAAATGATTTATGGACTTGAACTGATGAATTATTTTCCTATTTGACAGACAAAGGAAGCCATTTAACTGCCTTTTATAAACCACCACTGATGAATCATAATGACATAAGGAATTGCTGGACAGGAAAAGGCCATTCTCTTTAACATGCTTGTCCTCAGGACTCATTTTCCCCTCAGCTTTGTCTCAGCAGCCTTTGCTCTGGGCTCACACATCATTAAAATGTTTTGCTGGCTGCAAAAGCTCATTTTTACAGACAACATTTGCTGTGACCACCTTAATTGACAAATTATTCCACATGATTGCATCTCGGTGGATGAAACAGTTTTGCCCAAAATACCAACCTATGTAGCCCTTAGGGCTACATAGCCCTAAGAGTTTATCATAGCCCCTAATTTTTAAAATTCATCCCCTGTAAATGAAGCACCCTATTAAAAATATCAATTTTTCTTAGACCATTTATCAGACTGCTTTCTTGTGTTAAATGGCTGTGAGGTCATCTTTGCAAGTGTTCTAGTAATAATGAGGATGATGATAATGATACTAATCATAATAATTAATATCATTTATTGAGTACCTACTATTTCCCAGACACCATTTTAAGTGTTTCTCCTATATTTTCTTCACTCGGCATAGATATTATACCTCTCCATTTTGCAAAAAGACAAAACTGAAATTCAGAAGGGTAAATGGAAATTCTCAGAATCACACAGCTACTAAGGATTTGAATCATAATTTTCTGGTTCTGGGTCAGTATACAAGGGAGCAAATCAAGTTTTCAGTTTTCCATAGGTCTTCCTTAGAATCTCTGTTTTGTTAAAATCTACTCTTTGTTTTGCTAAAATTTCTATGTGTGTGTGTGTGTTTTAACCATCTACATATAAGAATACTGTAGTCAAATCAGATCATAGTACTATAAGCAACACATGGTTCCATAAGCATTTACTAGTGGAAGGGCTCAGGCTTTGAGGAAACAATAGCCATCTGAATCTTCAAACTTGCATTATCATTCAGTTGTTGCAAAACACTGAGAAAATTACTTAACAACTCCAAATTTCAACTTCAGCATTTATAAAATGGGGCTAAGGTGACAATACCTCACAGGATTTCTTTCTTTCTTTCTTTCTTTTTTTTTTTTTTGATGCTTAAATGAGATCACATCTGTGAAAATACTGAGCCCAGCTCCTAGCTCCATAATTGCATTTTGTGTCTAAATGTCAAGATAAAACTTTGCAAAGGAACAAAGAATCTTAAAGAACATTAATTTAATTGATGAGACAAAACCTACACAAAGATGTCTAAGATAATAAATTATAAATTAGCATCAGACAGTGTGGTGAAAACTTTTACTAAATTGCCAGGGGAACTTAGGAGAAAGAAATAGGTGAATGTAAAATGAAGTTAACCTGTGAAGACTTCCTGGAAGAAGTCCAGAAGTGCAAATATTTCCTGGCAAAGAGTATAAAGGCATGAAACAGGCAAACAAGCCAAAAAGTAAGGAGTTAAAGGCATTTATGGAGTGCTCTTGCGTGCAAGAGCCATGCAGGTAGTCCATCATGTTGCTTTAACAGCAAGGTTTTAGAACAAAGGTGAATTAAAATTCTAGCCCCACCACTTACTAGCTGTGTGATCATAAATGAATATCCTGAGGCTCCATTTCTTCCCTTATAAAGAAAATATCACCAACTTTTTTAAGGTTGTTGTGAAATTTGACTGATTGTAAAGTACACTGCCTGACACAGTAAATGGGCATTCTCTGAGCATCTACTCCACTCTGTTGAATCCTGTTCATGGCTAGTCTCCCACTGTTGAATCCAGTTCATGGCTAGTCTCCCACCATATCAAGTTTTGAGTCTTTATCCCTTTACAAGGGTAGCTTGATAGAATATTCTCAGACTTCTCAAACCACTGATTTCAGGTTAGCAGAGAGCAAGGTAGCTGAGAATCTCACAGGTGAACATAATGGAACTAGGGAAATCTGTGCTTACAGATCTCAGATACCTATACTTGTAAGAGTCATAAGGCACTTTCTTCCAAAGAACGCCCTCTCGTGCCCCTAACTCAAATCAGAAAAGTCAGCCAAGGAGTCATTGATCACCTCAGGTACTGGAAGAGAGCCACTGGAGCAGAACTGGCCTAGACTGGGCATGTTTGCCACATCCTGCGGCCACATGCTCTAACTTGCTCACCTCTAGCCCTCCAAGCTTGTCTCCTGTACAGCTACTTGTGAAATAATCCCACAGGAATGAATGCTGTCACAGCCCTTGACTGTGCAGAGAAACAGAAGTGCCTTTCTGCTGATGGGACAGTTTAACAGTGTTCGTTCATCTCCCTGTAGGGCATAGACACATGGCACAAACATTTTCCTAGGACAGAGACTAGAAATCTCTTTGAACCTGGCTGTCCCCAATAGGGTTAAGAGATAACACTGTGTCACGCATGTGCTCAGTCTCTCAGTCATGTCCAACTCTTTGTGACCCCATGAACTGTATAGCCCACCAGCCTCCTCTGTCCATGGGATTTCCCAGGCAAGAATACTGGAGTGGGTTGCTACTTCCTCCTCCAGGGGATCTTCCTGACCCAGGGATTGAACCTGCATCTCCTGCATCCTTCTGCACTGGCAGGCAGATTCTTTACCACTGAGCCACCTGGGAAGCCCCAGCTCTGTGTCATAGGTTGAGGCAAAGGGAGAGAAAGGAGAGACAAAATAAGAGTGGAAGAAGAGAAAGGGAAAAAATCAGGTTTTAGATTGATTCAAGGCCCTCCTTTCCACTAATTCTAAGTCGGCTTTTTCTTTCCTCCTTGTCCCTCAAGGTCATGAGTAGAGCTGACCTTGTTTCTAGAAGGAGCAAACAGCCACCTGCTGGGTATGAATTGTGGCACTCTGGGAAAGGCCGCCCATAGGCAATGAAAAGCTGCCAGAAATTCCCACTATTAGTCATGCCTGTGAGTTACAGGATTGAAGTATCTATTAACTTGCAAATATGTTTGCTTAGAAGGGAAACATTTTGGCCATAAGCAGTCTTGAATTTATTTCATTGAGATATTAGTCACCCCACCAGAAAGTGAGGGTCTGGGGAGATGGGATACAGAGAAGATAGGACATGAGGACATATAAAAGAGCCGGAGAGGGAAAAAGATGTCATTCGGGGTGGGTGGGGTAGGGTAGGAAAGACCAGGGTGACCCAGGAAAAGAGGGAGGCCTAGGAGGAAAGGTAAAGGAGCTGCTGCAAGCCGGTTTGGGTCATAAGACTTGTGCACCTGCGACTGCAAAAGAACAGTCAATTATGAAATGCACAGTCAGTCATGTGAAAGTTCCCTTAATGTAGCCAAGAACTATTGACTGCTGAGGTCTTACCTCATTAAGTCATAAAAAGGTATAAATGAGATATATTCCCATGTGATAATCAGGATACCGACATTCAGAGCATGCTAACTGGCTGCTCAGATGGAACAGGAAGGAGAGAGAACACACACCAGTGATTTGTTCCCCTCTGTGCTTCACATGCCACCGCTTCAGGGCAGCTCTAAGGTGGGTGCTTTATCCCCAGGGCCCTTCATTTATCTGAAACATTTGAGACCAACTTGCTTCATCATCTAAATTGCTCTTCTCTGGAAGGTGATCAATTTGTCAGTACCCCTCTTGTAGTATTACATCCATAAATTGTGCCCTTCACTCTCCACTTGGATTGACCAGTCTATTGGATCCTGTGATTAGGACAGCTTCTGAGTGCTATTCCCATTTAGTCTATTAACTGTTCCCCAAACCACTTAAAGATTTTTTTTCCCCATTTGTTGCTGGAAATGGAAATAGGGAGCAGAGTCTGCACCAGCCAGTCAGTCACTTGTTTAAAAGTGCTACTGAGTGAAATCCCTTAAGGCAAAGGTCACGAATAGGCAGTCTCCAAATAGAATTTAGCCCACAGGCATATTTTATTTGAGCTTCCATAGTGACTCAGATGGTAAAGAATCTGCTTGCAGTACAAGAGACATGGGTTCAATCCCTATCTGGGGGATCAGGAAGATCCCCTGGAGAAAGGAATTAACCATTCCATTCCAGTACTCTTGCCTGGAGAATTCCATGGACAGAAGAGCCTGGCAGGCTCTATGGGGTCACAAAGAGTCAGACATGACTGAGTGACTACTGCTAACACTACTACTACTACTATAATGTTTTATTTGGTCCACACAGTGCTTAACAAGCAAGGGATTTTCACACAAAAATCCAGACTTCTAGCATATCTTCAAAAATTAGAGAGCCTAGCAGCACTGGATCCTCAATTTCATATAACAGCAATCAGACAGGGCTGAGTTGGTACTGCTAAGACTCTCCCCAACTTGCCCCTCCCTGTGGCTTCACACAGTCACTCAGGTAGATGACCTGCCTGGCTGCTAGAAGCATTTAAGTATTGATTAGGGAATTTCCCCTTCACTGGCTTAGATTCAGCCATCAGCATTAAATGCTTTTCCTTTTACAGAAGGAATTGAATCAGAGCTATTTCTTCTTAAAGCCAAAACAGTGGATTGGCAAATAAGCATTTAAAATAACAGGTTATTTCAGGGATCCATGGGCTACCTTGGTGGTGCAATGCAGGAATCCATCTGCAATGCAGGAGACAGGAGTTCAATCCCTGGATCAGGAAGATCCCCTGGAGAAGGAAATGGTAAGCCACTCCAATATTCTTTCCTGGAGAATCCTATGGATAGAGAAGGCTGACAGGCTACAGTCCATGAGGTCACAAAGAGTCAGACAGGACTCAGTGACTGAACATGAACGTGCACAGAATACAGAATACCATAGACCTGAGCTCTGAAGCACCATCTTTGGAGTTCTCCTTGGGGTACATCTCTTTTTCTTCTGGCTCAGAACCCAGGGTTAAGGGACTATGGACAGTAGGGTAAGATAGGAAAGTATCGTGTTAGGAATCAGAAGATAGGGGTTCTAGTCCTCACTATGCCATTCACCAGCTCCTGGCCCAGGGCAAATGGCTTAAACACTCTGAGCTGAAAAAATTAACTCTGCTGAAAAATATGAATAATGATAACAACAACATTCTTTGCTGCCAACTCTATAAAGTTCTGTGAGAAATAGAATGAGATCTCAGAAGTGAAACTGTTTCGAAATCATAAAGTTCTCTACAAATACAAAGTTGTCTTATTTGTACCCAACTGAAGCCATCATCAATGAAATAAACACCCAACCCATCCATGCTACATATAATGTCTGAGTACTTACTATGTGCTCAACATGTGGGGACATGGAAAAGAATCAGTCAACAAATCCCTCCTTAAGGAGCTTAGAGACTAGTTGAGCAAATAAGATAAACAACAGAAAACAAGATTATAATTGTAACATAAAGTTAATGCCTGTTAAGTATCTTATTGGAACTGTTAATATTGATACAGTCATCAGTAGGATGCCAATAGACTAGGTACTTACTTGACTACTCACTTAACTTTTTTATTTTTTGCATTTTGTTCTATGAAACAGCATTCTCAGATACTCTCAACCAGGGTAAAAAGGGTTATGTGGTCTTAAAAGTTTAGAAAATTATTTAGAAACAGTTTTAAATAATTATTTAATTTAACTTAATAATAATTTAAATAAGTATTTAAGTTATTCAATTATTTAAGTTATTAAATAATTATTTAGAAAAAGTTTTCAAAAAATTATAATACATATTAGAATATCATATGCAGTAAGATGCCTCAAAATGCCTTGCAAAAAGAAAAGCCATATAAGTTTGACCCAGCAGATTAACACATTGCCACAGAACCTCTCTCTATTCCCCTCTCGTCCTTTCCTTTCTCTCTGAAAAATAACTACTAAAATCTCTTAGAATTGGAGCTCCATAGAATACAGTTGGAGAAACACTATTTGTCCTAATGAACACATTTAAAGTTTTCACAAATTTCAAAGGAAACATAATTCTGTTCCTACCCATCTCCTTCAAGAACCACATTAGAGACTTGGATCTTGCATTCCTGGTTGCACAGAGTAGGCCCTGATTTATGTGATAATTATTATCTACATACTGAATCAATGTTGTTTAACTATACTATTCTCCATTGATTAAATAGAGAATAATTAACTTGAAATCATTGCCGTAACTGCAGTGAATCTTAGTGGATTCCATTTTTTCTCAACATGGATTTTCTATTAACAGGGTCATATGGCACCAAAACATACAGCTTGGAAAATTCCATCTTTGGTATATTCTTATTTCTCCTGGCACCACACTGTTACTTGTTTTTCTCCTGGTATCATCCTAAATTCTGAGTTAATTACACCATTACTACTGATCTCATCTAAGGTGCTCATTGACAGCTAAGGATTAAGCTCCAAAATGTCAAGTGTATTCTTTCTGGGGTTATCTAAATTCAACCTGAAGGAGGAAACAGACAGAAGAGGCTTTATCTTGAAAGCAGGACTCCATCTTGGGCTGGACTGTGGACTTTGAGCTATATGCTCAGTATCAATGGAAATAACATACCAACTGGAAAACCAGGCCCCCAGAAGGAAGAGTCCCAGGGCTAGTACCTGGACTCTCTGTCACCTAAAAGAATACCCTAAGTATCTGTGTAACCGAATAGAATCATAAATTCTATCTATACTTATTGGGGTATGACCACAGGCCTATTGATAATTGTCCACTGTTAACTACCTAGGCTTAAAGCATATGAATCACAAGTTAACTTTGACTCTATCTTTCTTTTCCCTTTGTTCAGACTAGTTTCAGGGAATTTGGGGAGGTGGGATTGGGCACGTACACTTAGGGTATATAAGGTTTTCACAAAAGCTGGTCGGGGTCCTTGGCTAAGAGGAGACTCTGCCTTGGGCCCACTGGTGTAACAAACTGCACTCCACTATCTGCATTGTCCTTCTGAGTGAGTTTGTTTCCCGGAACACATGGCTACAACAAACGAGGGACTTATTGAAGACCAAACAGTTAATGTCCAAAAAGGACATCATAGTAGAATGGTGCACAGTGTGATCAATATTTTGATATATGTTTCAATGTACATAATACATATTGATGGATGAAATTGTATGGTTACTCTTTGGTGATGTTTGAAAAGTTATATTTGAGAGTTAGAAAGACCTAGATTCATATCTGTACTTGGCCCATTACAAAGTATGTGACCTTTAGACATAAGTTCACCTCTCTGTGTTTAGTCTCATCTTCTATAAAATGGGGGAAATAATAATGTCCACTCTCATATGGTCGTTGTGATGAATAAATGAGAAAATGAATGAAATATACTAAGCACAATGTCTGCTACATGGTGAGCTGTCAATAGACATTAGCTCTCTGGGGGCCCCTAATCTGATTACTTAGTTGTTGGCTCAGAAATCATTTCTCTTGTTGTATTATTATCACTCAGTCAGAATCTCCACTTTTTAAATTCCCCCAACTCTCCACCAAATCTCTAAACTCTACTGTTTGTCCTAAAACCATTCTCACCCCAGTGGCTCAGGATTAACAATGGAAGCATAAACGAGCCAGAGTTCAGGAAAAGTCTGTTTTCAAATCTGATGCAAAACTACTTCCTCTATGTGTAAATAGATGCCATTCTCCACACCAAAGGAAGATTATTCTAACAGGCTATGCAGTCTAACTGACATCTGTAACAATGTACTACAGTTGGTTTTAACTTTGCAAAGTGAAATTAAAAGCATTTACTGAAGCCATGGATTTGAAAATCTTCACCAAAGACTTCCACTTTGCAATTTAACCAAGCTTTGTATATCCAGATTGATTTGCTGCTATTGCTTATAGTAATCTAGCAGCAAATCTTTGTAACCTATTCATAGAATAAACCTCTCTTTCCAACCATGACAATCAGACACCAATGGGTTAAGAAATCTCTTATCCCTAATAACTAAAGAGTCTTAAATCAGGAACTCTAAAGCTGTTTAAAAGAATCAGGAGTAGAGGCATTATTTGCATATTTCCCCAGAGAACAGGTTAATGTTTATCCTAAATAGTCAATATGCATTTCTAAAACGCTACATAAAATAATGTATTTGTGAATGATTTGTCAGGTGAAGGGTGAATTATATTCTAAATACAGTTAATTAGTGTTGGCTTCCTGCTTGGGTTCATTTTGGGAGCTCCTGTAATTTATGACTGTCTTTGACCTTCTCAAGGCAGACATTCTCCTTTATTATAATAGGAAACCTTAGCCCATAGGGCTTCCCTTGTGGCTCAGCAGGTAAAGAGTCCGCCTGCAATGTGGGAGACCTGGGTTCAATCCCTGGGTTGGGAAGATCCCCTGGAGAAGGGAACGGCTGCCCATTCCAGTACTCTGGCCTAGAGCATACTATACAGTCCATGGGGTCGTCCTGGTCAGGCACCATAGTAACCATTTGCATGAGTTGTTTTATGACAGGAGATCCTGATAAGGAATATGGAACTAATAAGCCACCACCAACCGGAAGAGTTCGGGAAGGGTCTAAAGGAGACACAGCGTGTCCGTCCACTTCCCAGAATCCCTCTTGCTAGCATCCATCTGGCTGAGCGATGCGTGCACCACCAGGAAAGACTCTGAATTAGAATGATTGGCCAAAGACCACCCAGAAACTAATCCCATCACCATAGAACCCGAGACTGCAAGCCATGAGGCAGAGCAGTTCTCCTGGGTTCCCTTACCCTGCTGCTCTCCACCCGGGCGCCCTTTCCCAATAAAATCTCTTGCTTTGTCAGCACATGTGTCTCCTCCAACAATTCATTTCCGATTGTTAGACAAGAGCCCAGTTTCGGGCCCTGGAAGGGGTCCCCCTTCCTGCAACACTGCTGCTGCTGCTAAGTCGCTCCAGTCCTGCCCGACCCTGTGCGACCCCATAGACGGCAGCCTACCCAGCGCCACTGTCCCCGGATTCTCCAGGCAAGAGTACTGGAGTGGTTGCCATTTCATTCTCCCCAGGTGGCGCTAGTGGTAAAGAATCCGCCTGCCAATGTAGGACATGCAAGAGATGTGGTTCAATCCCTGGCTGGGAAGATCCCCTGGAGGAGGGCATGGCAACTTATTCCTATTCTTGCCCGGAGAATGCCATGGACAGAGGTGTCTGTCAGGCTACAATCCATAGGGTCGTAAAGAGTCAAACAAAACTGAGGGATTGAACACACACATACAGTCCATTATCTTGCTCACCCTCTCCCACTCCTCTTTTCCTCCTTCTTCTGTTATCACCTGTTTTACATTCTCATATAATCAACCTTCCCTTCTCTCCCGCACAAAATTCAATGTGAGAATAAAGGGGAAAAAAAAATCTTAGCAAAAACCACCTGAAATATGCTGTGGGAAACTGTTCGTTGTTGGCATCTTTGGCAAATGACCTAAATACGGTATTATATACATGTCTATATGTTGTTAAACCACCCCCTATTCATCTGCAGCCTCCAAAAGAATAAAAAGAAATGTCTATAATAACACCGTACAAGTCTGCTATGATTTAAATACTAAAAGTATTACAGAAAAGTTGCATTTTAACAAAATCCTAGTAAAATGCAGTAGGAGAGCAGATTATTTAAATAAATCTTATGACAAAATCTTTTATATTGAAAAAATCATTTCATAAAGCCAATGATTACCTTCTAACTAATCAGTTTTGAATAACTGGATCTTTTTTTTTATAACTCATCTATTTAAAGCAAGTAACTCCAGTACTTTGGCCACCTCATGCGAAGAGTTGACTCATTGGAAAAGACTCTGATGCTGGGAGGGATTGGGGGCGGAGAAGAAGGAGATGACAGAGGATGAGATGGCTGTATGGCATCACTGACTCGATGGACATGAGTCTGGGTGAACTCCGGGAGCTGGTGATGGACAGGGAGGCCTGGTGTGCTGCGATTCATGGGGTCGCAAAGAGTCGGACACGACTGAGCGACTGAACTGAACTGAACACCAATAGACTTTAAGAGAACACTTGCTTCACTGAAGAAATATTTCTCAGGTTTATAAATTTAAAAAACAGCCAGAAATTCATCTTTCAAAACTTGCATAGTTGCAATACACAATCTTAAAAATCTCTATCTACCTGATTTTGTAATAAAGCAATCTTATGAATTTTGTATTAAAATTCCTAGCCCATGCCTGCATATTGCTAAACTCAAAACAAGTATGAGCAAGTTACTCTTTAAATAATTCCAGCATTATATTTTGAAATATGAGAGGACAATCTGTTAATTCCTCTTTAATCAAGGAAAGGAAGACTAATACAATTAGACAATATTGCAGCAGCAGCAGCAGCAAATAAAAATTAATCTTCACAGAGAAACCTCTTGAACTGCCATACCAAGAAGCCATTTTTTTTCTCTGTGTCAAGTATAACATTTAAACTGTGTAAATAAATACATCAACTTGATATTTTATTGTATGAACAATGGCCCAAGGATAAGTTTGAATTATTTTTTTCTAGTATGTAATACATACAAGGTACATTTTTATTTAAATAGAAAATAAATAACTGTTTCAGTGGCTGAGGTTTTATCCTCACCCTCCCTTTACAGATTTTCCTTAATGACCAAAACTCTATTTTCATAATGAAGGAGGAAATAGAATAGGCTCCATCTTGAAAGCAGGACTCCATCTTGGGCTGGACTGTGGACTTTGAGCTATATGCCCAGTATCTGTGGAAATGACATACCAACTGGAAAACCAGACCCCCCAGATGGAAGAGCCCCAGGGCTCGTACCTAGACTCTCACCTAAAAGAATACCCTAAGTATCTGTGTAACCAAATAGAATCATAATTCTATTATGCTTATTGGGGTATGACCACAGGCCTATTGATAATTGTCCACTGTTAACTACCTAGGCTTAAGGCATATGAATCACAAGTTAACTTTGATTGTATCTTTCTTTTCCTTTGTTCAGACTAGTTTCAGAGAATTTAGGGAGGTGGCTTTGAGCACGTACACTTAGCGTATATAAGGTTTTCACAAAAACTGGTTGGGGTCCTTGGCTAAGAGGAGGCTCTGCCTTGGGCCCACTGGTGTAATAAACTGCACTCCACTATCTGCATTGTCCTTCTGAGTGAGTTTGTTTCCCGGAATGTGTGGCTACAACAATAACAGCTCTTAGGAGCTTAGGTGAAACAATTTGGGGCCTATAAAAATTAATTTTGGGGTATGTGTGTGTGTGTGCATGTGTGTGTCTGTGTGTATATATGTGTGTATGAACTAACATGCTTACAAGAGAATGAAACCTGTGACTGACTTCTTTAGCATCATTCCCTCAGCTAACATTTCTCAAAGCATGATCCTTGAAAGGCATACAAAAGAGTCCCCAGGACAGAAAGTTAAATTCCCAGTCTCACTGACGTACTATATTAGTATCTGGAGGAGATTAATGGGAATCTGTATTTAAGGCATCTCAATTTTACCACCCCTGGGTTTTCCCATGTGGTTCTGATGCACATTAAAGTCTAAAAAATTCTGAGAGGTAGAGTTCAGGTGAACTTTTAAATCCCTAGTTCAACGCTTTTGAAATTTTAGCATAAGTGAATTAACACCTTATAAGACACCCCAAATAAGTACCTCCAGTTCAACTTTTCCAGAATCTACAAATAAAGAAACAAATATATTGTCACCATAATCCAATAGATGAAAGCATAAAAGAGGTTTGGTGTATACTTTATTCTGGTCTGACTTAAAATATAAGCCAAACACTAGAACGTGACAAAGTTTGCCAAATGACTCCCAAATGGAAGTGTTCTGAAAGCATTTGATAAGAATTCTGTGATTCTGGTTAAAGTGATGGTACTGCAAGGATCTGTGCATGATCAGGTCCCTTATTAATGATGTAAAACTGCCTATGATAGATTCTTCTGCATGAATGAGGCAGAAGTCTAGTTCATACTGAGGAAATCAGAAATTAAACAAAAGCAGATCTTTGCTATTTGAGATTGGCCTGATATGGTACTTATTTTGAAAGCTCATGGGGGAAGCAAAATATAATGCTAATCAAAATAATAACTCAAACTTTCACAGGAGGCACTTTATAAACTCAGACTAAGAATGATTATTACATATGCATACTTTATAAAGTATGTATATATTAAAAATTAATAAAATATATTTTTACACTTTTGTTAATATTCAGAATTTAAAAAAAGGTGAAAAAGAAACTAGTTGACTCTCAAGGATGAAAAACTTAATTAAATATATGAGTCATAGAAATGAACTTACCAAGCAAGTATCATTTTTAGTAGACTGATTTTAACACTATCCCCCCAAAGTCAGCTAGCTAGATATAAACAAAAAATACTGTAGAAGAAAATACGTATTCCTAACAGTAATGAGAATATGCTATAACTAATCAACTAGTTGATGTCAACATTAGACAGTTAAATGAATAACACTCGAGTACATTAGTAGTAAGTTAATTACTGCAATCAATATTAACACTTTTCTGGATAATGTCAAATTTTACCATGGCTCAGATTTTATCCAAAATACAAAATATGTGTATGCAAATTCTTACATACCAGGCCTCCCTGTCCATCAACAATTGGAGTTTACTCAAACTCATTTCCACTGAATCGGTGATGCCATCCAATCATCTCATCCTCTGTCAGCCCCTTCTCCTCCCACCTTCAATCTTTCCCAGCATCAGGGTCTTTTCCAGTGAGTCAGTTCTTTGCATCAAGTATTGGATGGCCAAGGTATTGGAGTTTCAGCTTCAACATCAGTCCTTCCAATGAATGCTCAGGACTGATTTCCTTTAGGATGGACTGGTTGGATCTCCTTGCAGTCCAAGGGACACTCAAGAAGAAAATGAGTCCAGACTTGCTCAGAAACTATTGTAGGTGCAATTTCTGTCACAGTTTCTTAAGGTCCATCACACCCACTGTCAGGGCTAACTTATGGTATTAGGTTTTGTTCCATTTTGCTGAAAATCAATTTCTATTATTCTCCACCAGCTAACAATTTTCTGAGTCTTTTTCTTCCATTATGAGAAGATTACTAATTTACACTTCAATTGTACTTCAGATATTAAATACATGTGCTGTGCTTAGTCACTTAGTCATGTCTGACTATTTGTGACCCCATGGACTGTAGCCCACCAGGCTCCTCTGTCCATGGGGATTCTCCAGGCAAGGATACTGGAGTGGGTTGCCATGTCCTCCTCTAGGGGATCTTCCCAACCCAGGGATCAAACCCACGTCTCCTGCACTGCAAGTGGATTCTTCACCATTTGAGCCACCAGGGAAGCCCATTGTGTGTGTATGTATGTATACACACACACACACACACACATATGTACACGCTATTCATTTGGAGTTGCTACAATTAAGAATCATGAGAACCTCACAGTAACATCACTTATTTATGAGCAATTCTGTATAAATGATATTTTGGATTCAGTTCAAGATGATTTCATTCCAAGAGCCCAACAGCACCACATTCTGAGGCAGCCTTCACCTTACAAGGAGATTCCACATATAGGTTAAGTCCACATTCTAAACTGGTTCCAGTATATCTTTCCTGAAATGCTTAGTAATCATCAGTGATACCCTAAAGAGTTTAGACCCTTACATAAAAGTGGAGAACAGATATGCAGCAGCTGGTACCATGTTCCCTAAATTAATTGCCCATATTCCACATAGAACTAACACCCAAAAAAGATCTCCTTTTCATTATAGGGGACTGGAATGCAAAAGTAGGAAGTCAAGAAACACCTGGAGTAACAGGCAAATTTGCCCTTGGAGTACAAAATGAAGCAGGGCAAAGGCTAATAGAGTTCTGCCAAGAGAACACACTGATCATAGCAAAGACACTCTTCCAACAACATAAGAGAAGATTCTACACATGGACATCACCGGATGGTCGACACCAAAATCTGATTATATTCTTTGCAGCCAAAGATGGAGAAGCTCTATACAGTCAGCAAAAACAAGACTGGGAGCTGACTGTGGCTCAGATCATGAACTCCTTATTGCCAAATTCAGACAGAAATTGAAGAAAGTGGAGAAAACCACTAGACCATTCAAGTATGACCTAAATCAAATCCCTTATGACTATACAGTGGAAGTGAGAAATAGATTTAAGGGACTAGATTTGATAGAGTGCTTGATGAACTATGGATGGAGGTTTGTGACATTGTACAGAAAACAGGAATCAAGACCATCCCCAAGAAAAATAAATACAAAAAAGCAAAATGGAGGTCTGAGGAGGCCTTACAAATGGTGGTGAAAAGAATAGAAGTGAAAAACAAAGGAGAAAAGAAAAGATATACCCATTTGCATGCAGAGTTCCAAAGAATAGCAAGGAGAGATAAGAAAGCATTCCTCAGCGATCAATGCAAAGAAATAGAGGAAAACAACAAAATGGGAAAGACTAGAGGTCTCTTCAAGAAAATGAGAGATACCAAGGGAAAATTTCATGCAAAGATGGGCACAATAAAGGACAGAAATGGTAGGGATCTTATAGAAGCAAGAGATATTAAGAAGAGGTGGCAAGAATACACAGAATAACTATACAAAAAAGATCTTCATGACCCAGATAATCACGATGGTGTGATCACTCACCTAGAGCCAGACATCCTGGAATATGAAGTCAAGTGGGCCTTAGGAAGCATCACTATGAACAAAGTAGAGGTGATGGAATTCCAGTTGAGCTATTTCAAATCCTGAAATATTGCTGTTAAAGTGTTGCACTCAATATGTCAACAAATTTGGAAAACTCAGCAGTGGCCACAGGACTGGAAAAGGTCAGTTTTCATTCCAATCCCAAAGAAAGGCAATGCCAAAGAATGCTCAAACTACTGCACAATTGCACTCATCTCACACGCTAGTAAAATAATGTTTAACATTATCCAAGCCAGGCTTCAGCAATACGTGAACTGTGAACTTCCAGATGTTCAAGCTGGTTTTAGAAAAGGCAGAGGAACCAGAGATCAAATTGCCAACATCCATCTTGCATCAAAAAAGCAAGAGAGTTCCAGAAAAACGTCTATTTCTGCTTTACTGACTATGCCAAAGCCTTTGACTGTGTGGATCACAATAAACTGTGGAAAATTCTGAAAGAGATGGGAATACCAGACCACCTGACCTGCCTCTTGAGAAACCTGTATGCAGGTCAGGAAGCAACAGTTAGAACTGGACATGGAACAACAGACTGGTTCCAAAATAGGAAAAGGAGTACCTCAAGGCTGTATATTGTCACCCTGCTTATTTAACTTATATGCAGAGTACATCATGAGAAACGCTGGGCTGGACAAAGCACAAGCTGGAATCAAGATTGCCAGGAGAAATATCAATACTTCAGATATGCAGATGACACCACCCTTATGGTAGAAAGTGAAGAAGAACAAAAGAGCCTCTTGATGAAAGTGAAAGAGAAGAGTGAAAAAGTTGGCTTAAAGCTCAACATTCAGTAAACTAAGATCATGACATCTGCTTTCATCACTTCATGGAAAATAGATGGGGAAACAGTGGAAACAGTGGCTGACTTTGTTTTTCTGGGCTCCAAAATCACTGCAGATGGTGATTGCAGCCATGAAATTAAAAGATGCTTACTCCTTGGAAGGAAAGTTATGACCAACCTAGACAACATATTGAAAAGCAGAGACATAACTTTGTCAACAAAGGTCCGTCTAGTCAAAGCTATGGTTTTTCCAGTAGTCATGTATGGATGTGAGAGTTGGACTACAAAGAAAGCTGAGCACTGAAGAATTGATGTTTTTGAACTGTGGTGTTGGAGAAGACTCTTGAGTGTCCCTTGGACTGCAAGGAGATCCACCCAGTCCATCCTAAAGGAGATCAGTCCTCAGTGTTCATTGGAAGGACTGATGTTGAAGCTGAAACTCCAATACTTTGTCCACCTGATGAGAAGAATTGACTCATTTGAGAAGACCCTGATGCTGGGAAAGACTGAGGGCAGGAGGAGAAGGGGATAGCAGAGGATGAGATGGTTGGATGGCATCACTGACTCAATGGACATGGGTTTGGGTGAACTTTGGGAGCTGGTGATGGACAGGGTGGCCTGCCGTGCTGCAGTTCATGGGGTCACAGAGTCACACACGACTGAGCGACTGAACTGATTCCACATAGAGCTTAGCACTACAACTTATTAATTGTGACCTTCACAACTATTTCATTTGTAGCTAATGCTAAAGTCACATCAAGTTTACTCTTTGTTTGGAACCTTTTTCTTCCTGTACCGAATTATACTAAAAATCTCATTTGCTATGATTTGGTAAAACCAATGCTTACCTGTAACTTTCAATTCAGTTGTTCTTCTTACAAGTTTTCCTTCATACTTAAGCTCACAAGTGTAATTTCCCCCATCTTCTTCTTGAACCTCCTGGATTAGAAGAGCATTTCCTTTCTGTATTATGATGCTTCTCCACATTTTTGGCTTGCATTCCTGCCGAGAAAATGTTTTCAATTAAGTAAAAAAAAAAAATTATATTACTAAGTCTTAGTAGTCTCAGTTTAGTACTTATACTTTTTTATACTCTTCTCTTTAGTTTTCACAATACATAGCTAGAGTTATGTCAATGAACAGAATACCTCACAAACGCATCATTTTGTATCCAATTGAAACATCACAACTATCATTCTAAGAAACACTTTAAAGGCCTGATCCTAATAGAAGAAAGTCCTTAAAGACACACTGCAAAAACAGAAAAGCATACAAGATCTGCCAATGCAAAAGAGGTAGCGCAGTCACTAAATGGCATTTAGTGCCCTGGTTCTTTCTATATAACAGGGATATGTACTAAGAGTTCTAAGAGGACAGTGTTCACTTAGCAACATAATAGACAACAAGAGAGTCTTAGGCATTATTAAAAACTTCTAATTGGCTTTCACTGGCAGTGATTTCATTACTTCTTATAGTAAAAAACTAATAATAACATTCAAAAATCTCTCTCCTCATAGTTAAGACATCTATTGTGGGGAAATTGAGGGTAGGGAAGGGGGTCAAGAAAATTAAGCTTGAGGAATTCTCTAGAAACATAGCTAGGTAAAATAAGGACACACTTTGATGAAGTAAGGTGATGGAGAAATTACCCACTTACTTTCCGAGTTCAGTGATCTGTGACCAGAGAATAAGATTTGGTTTTTGAGGTCAATTCTTTTGCTCTCCTGATAAGAATGTGTTGCTACTGGAATTGGATTTACTAGAAATGAATAGCTAATACCTTTCCATAGACTGACAGAGATACAATAGCAGAGTATGTAAGAATATTCAAACAAGTGGCTTTGGCTTTTGATAATTTTCTTAGACTACTTTCTACATATTGTTCCAGTTTGTCTACCACACATCTCAAATGTTCAACAAAAGTGGTGGTCAAAAGTTATATAAAGATTGGTGAAGGTGTAGGGGACAGCTGTAAGGGGGTAAATTGAATTGAAAGTCAAGTATTTTATCATTTAAATACTGGATCAATCAGTTAAGGCAATTAAAAAATTTATCATGAGGCAGATGACCTGAATAATAGTTGCAGGCAGATTCTACTTTCCCCCTGGTATATACAATATCTCTTCTACCTCTTCTTCTCCCCACCCTCACTCCTACCCTCTGCACATATATCCTAAATATTGATGCAAAAGTAAAATTGGTACTGACTCTCACTTCGCAGCACTGCTTTTGCATGAGTGTGTACACATGCTCATAAAGTGATTTGGGGGAGTGAGTACCCATTTATTAGTTTTTACTGTAACAAAATTTTTTCTGTGATGATAGCAATTTGGACAACAAAACACAAAAACTGACACTTAAGTTCACAGGTATAATATTTAAGAGATATACTTGCTTCATGTCCAATACAACTACCCACACACATTGTCAGAGAGTAAATAAAAGTAATAGTATCTCGGGTGTCTAGATATAAAACTGCCTCACTCCCTAGGGTCTTTCCAAAGGACACTTAAGGGTCTGTCTGAAATTATATTATGTACCATTCTGGCGAGGTTTATCACCTATATGAGATTTGCTTCTGAGTTAAACCTTGGGATATAAGGTTTCTGGGAAAATGAAGAAGAAAGACTGAATAGAAAGAAAAAAAAGAGTCCAGCTGCCACTACCGTCATACAGTAATAATCCACAATTATTTTCGCATTGCTTCCAACTCTGATAGCCTCAGATTTCTAAAGAATCATTCTGAAGGTCATTAAACAAAAATATTGTCCCTCTGGGAACTTTGATAGGAAAGGGAAATGAAAATGGAGCCGCTTCACTTTCACATAGCAGTAATAGGGGCAGGCAAATGAGTTCACACATTCATTTCATTCAAAGACAAATGGCTTCATTTTCTAATGTCATTTTTTGGGGAGAGTCCATGTGCAATTAGCTCTATTTTCATTTTCTCTGCATACTGCTTTGTTTTTCCCCCACGAATTAATATTTAAAGAGTGTACAGGAATTACAAAATAACTCCTGATGAATAGCGTGGAATCTTCACATGTTCTTTGGGAGAGACACAGATAGTCCCAAATACTTTTCAAATTGTCATCTAGCCTTGTAAAGGATTCTTTGTACCCAATAGAGTTTTTAAAAAAAAACCGTGGCATAGGGAAATGTTATCTTCAAGTCTCCAGCGTTCTGGGACAATGTAGTATACATGAAAAGGCAAAGTGGATTCAGAGCAAGATGGCTCTAGCTTAAAATCTAGGGTTCACCCAAGTTCTGAGATTGAAAAATTTGCTTAACTTCTGTAGGTCTCAGTTTTTTACTATGTGGGGATACTATACACTACCATATGAGCAGCCAGAATCAAGAGGCTTAGAGTTTATTCATTACACTCTTGTCAGGTGACACTATACTTAGTGGTCATCCAGCACAAAGAACGCTTTCCATCCCTAAAGATTTGCAATCCTGGATTATATCTCCTCTAAACCTCTGGCTCTGCTTCGTGAAAACTGGCGCTAATGGACTAATCAAGTAAAAACAAATCTTCACTATTGATTAACCATTCCTCAGCAACATAACACTTTCACCCACTGACAATGTATAGCTCCTAACAGGCCACTCTAAAACTAATCCTAGCAAGTAGGTAGAGAAACTGTATTTTGTTCAGAAGAGCCTTATAGATGGTATCCTACACTGACCAAGCCATCCTTCACAAAGTTATCTCATTGGCTCCTACCCAGGTGTAGATGCCTATATCAAACTTCAGAAGTCCTTCAGGTTTTTTACTCCATTCTTTGTAGCATCTCTTCCCAGCGACTGGCTGCTAGCTTACTGCTGTCGCTGCTTTTGTCTTGCCCCTAATATCCCCATCATCTCTTTCCTATTGGACAGACAACATTATCATACTTCACTCCCCCCCAGACCTGTTTAGTTTTATTCTGACAACCTGGTGGGAGACAAAGTGTGGGCAGCATATAGATCAAGTCTCAAGATGGTTGTTTATCTGAGGCAAGGACAAAGAACCAGAGTTTGGAATGTGAACAGACCCCTGATATTGTTTTCAGTGTGTAATTCCTCTATTATTTAATGCCTTTGAGATCATCAAATTGAACTTCATCAACTGGAAGCTTTCATTGTTTGGCTGGAGGTCCCTAAGCTTAATAAACAGCTTCAGTTTGTGGCCCAGTTGCCCCTTCATAGAACAGTTTGCTATAGGACATCCTTGCTCAGTCAACATCAACCTTCAAAGTGAAGCTTTCTGGCACTTCCCTGGTGGTACAGTGGTTAAGAACCTGCCTTGCAACGAAGGGGACAGGAATACAGTCCCTGGTTGGGGAACTAAGATCCCACATGCCACAGAGCAACTAAGCCCATGCACCACGGCTACTGAGCCCTTGTACCACAACCAGAGTCCGTACACCACAACAAAAGACCCTGCACAATGAAGATCCTGCATGCTGCAATGAAGACCTGACACAGCCAAGTAAATAAATAATTGATATATGACAGAAATCAAACAAATATTATAAAGCAATCATCAATCATTTTAAAAATAAATAAAGTTTTAAAAAAGGGAAAAAAATATAAATCCCAGCTTCCTTCCATTCCTCCTAGCCTTCCCAAATGGCATATGTCACTTGCCAACAGTTGCTATATTGGGAGCCTATGAAATTCAAAAGAAACATCCATGGACCAAGCCCCTTGAAGTTGCCAGTCACATTTGGATCTTGGAGTTCCCATACTGAAATATTCCCCACTACATTCACAGTCTGTTTCTGAGAGAGCATCATCACACCCACAGGTGTATTTCCATCAGCTTCATTTGTTAGGCATGGTTACTTCAGTTCTTTTTAGAGCACAGGACTCATTTCTCATAGTAAGAATACCAGGAAGAGTCATTTAAATATTTATTCTGATTCTGAAGTACAGACACAAAGCATCTGTGCAACCATAAGGCAATCACATAAACACTGGTGCTCTTCAAATACCTAGCACCCATTCCCTCAGACCCAACTTCTCTCCTTTCCTCTGGAGATTGGAATATTCCACAGAGCCACCTAGGCTTCTGCCTAACAATTTGAAGGAAACCAGAACTTTCTTTACACATTAAAGATTGAAGAGGTAGGAACACAATGGTGAATTGGGTATCAATTTTGCACTTGCACTCCAAATGCCTAGGATAACCCACTGCAGGGAGTCTTTCCCCTCCCTAGCTCTGTTTCTCAAAAGAAAGCTTTTGAGCTTTCCCCCTCAAAAGCTCTATTTCTCTATCTTCACAGTCCTAATGGTAAAGTTGGTACCTCCACAGTGGTTCAGTATAAATTCCATATTCAAATACTTGGGATGTAATCTCAAGTTATATGTTCTTGAGCATGCTACTTAACCAATCTAAGTCTCAGGTGTTTCATCTATTTTTTAAAAAGTTGGTGATATATGGCAAAACCAATACAATATTGTAAAGCAATTAGCCTCCAATTAAAATAAATAAATTTATATTTTAAAAAGTTGGTGATAATAATAATATTTACTGCTAAGTCACTTCAGTCGTGTCTGACTCTGTGCGACCCCATAGATGGCAGCCCACCAGGCTCCCCCATCCCTGGGATTCTCAAGGCAAGAACACTGGAGTGGGTTGCCATTTCCTTCTCCAATGCATGAAAGTGAAAAGTGAAAGTGAAGTCGCTCAGTCATGTCTGACTCTTAGCAACCCCATGGACTGTAGCCCACCAGGCTCCTCCATCCATGGGATTTTCCAGGCAAAAGTACTGGAGTGTCTCCGAATAATATTATACTAAATAGGGGTAATTATTGGAATTAAATGAAGCAATGCATATAAATTCTCTAACACAGAGCATGTTAAATCACATGTTAAAAACCACACAATAAATATTAGCCATAAAGAAGGCTGAGTGCCAAGAAATTGATGATTTTGAACTATGGTGCTGAAGAGAGAGTCCCTTGGACTGCAAGGAGATCCAACCAGCCAATCCTAAAGGAAATCAGTCCTGAACATTCATTTGAAGGCCTGATGCTGAAGCTGAAATTCCAATACTTAGGCTACCTGATATGAAGAGCTGACTTACTGGAAAAGACCCTGATGTTGGGAAAGATTGAAGGCAGGAGCAGGGGGGAACAACAGAGGACGAGATGGTTAGATATCATCGCTGACTCAGTGGAGATGAATTTGAGCATACTCTGGGAGATACTGAAGGACAGAGAAGCCTGGCGTGCTGCAGTCCATGGAGGGGGTGGGGTGGGAGTCACAAAGAGTCAGACACAACTTAGTGACTGAACAATAGCAAATTATTCTATTATTGTTATTACCCTCAGCATCCAGCTTTCAGATTACATACACATCTATCTGGATATGTTAATAAGTATTAGGAGTTAGTGTCATTCATATTTCTATAGGAGTCTGGAGACCTTTCAAAAGATAATCCAAAGTGGTCATTCCAAAGAAAGAGTTGATTTACTGTTTCTTATCTGACATACAAAGGACTTGGAAGTTGTTGCTACTATCCTAACAACAAGAAAATTGCCGAACAACCTGAAACTCAATAACTTCTTTTATTTCCATCAGGTAACTGAGGTCACAGTAAAAGCCACTGTCCCAGAAACTGAAGAGACATGTGGATACAAAGAATAGCAGTTCACTGGGAGCAGATGTAGCTTCAAGAGCCAGCAACAGGTAGGAACACTTAAAGAATAATTGACTAATTTATGTAGACTAAATGTGAACTAGCTTAAGAAATAAAAATCCATGGGCACCCAATCTTGGAGGGTGACCCACACTTTGGTAAGTTTCACCCCCAGGAGCCCCATCAGGTTCTCAGCGTGAAGATCAGAGAAAAATCTTGCTTCTGACAAAGGATGGGGAAAGTAAAACATTTTGAAATATACCCAAAGAGTCTGCCCAGGAAAGACCTGGAATACAGTCTCCTCTAGCCTTTAAAGTGGGGGAAGAAATAGTCAGCTCCAGTCTTCTCTATCTTTCCTATATTACAGGAAGGAAGATGATAGCATAAGATGCAACATAAAAGTAATGGTAATACCAAAAGGAGAAGAAAGGGAGAAAGGAACAGAAGAATTATTTGAAAACATTCTACTGCTGAATTATCCAAGATTACACCAGACTGGGCATGAACAGAGAGGTTTGGTGTGCAGGTAGCCTACTATAAGCACATGAGCTGAGTTTTGAACAACATATAAAAGGCAGGCAAGCAGGACATACTGGATAGAGGGGATAATGTATGTAGAAGCACTCAGATGTGAAAAAGCATGGAATGGCAAAAAATATGAATAGCTTTGATCTCTTGAGAATGGCACTGAGTAGTCTAAGCTCAGATACTTAAATTCCATTTTAAGATATTTGCACATTGTCAAGTTTCAAATTCTAGCTCCATCACTGTATAACCTATCACATAAAGCTGTTCTAAGAACTGAATTAGCTAATGAATAAACATGTGTGACAGATTGTAAGGCTCTGTAAATACTCAACAACAACAAAAAAACTACTAACTTTTTAGTGTTTATAGTGTCATTGGAGTGCTTTTAGTAGTGGCATACTATGATGGAATGTGCATTTCTAAAAGATCTTCTAATGGATATATAGAAGGTAGTCAGATTATTTAAGATACATTGCTTAAACAGCTTTAAATAACTTTGATCTGTTTTTATCTCTTGAATGTTATTAATGTCATTAAGGATATATAGGAAGACCCCTTTAAGCCTGGATTCTTATAACAGTTTAGGAAAGATCAAGAGCAAACTCCTGTTAAATTAGAGAAAAACAGGTCAAAAATTATAAAAGTTGACAAAAACATATCATTTTGATAAATCCAGACATTGTACAGTCAAAACTCAACCTTTAAAACCTTTACTCCTAATCACCAAAATACAGAAGCAAATGGTCATCAATGCATGAATGGTTAAACAGTGGTACATCTCTACAACAGAATATTGGACTCTTGCTCAGCAATAAAAGGAATGAACTATTGATATATACCACAACACAGAGTAATCTCAAATCTATTATACTAAGTGAATGAAGACAGGCACAGAAGGCTACATATCATATTATTCCATTTATATGACAATCTGGAAAAATACAAAACCGTTGGAAGAGAAAACATATCTTTTTAGTGAAGACTGGGGCTGGGAGGAAAGTATCGAATACTAAAGGACATGGATAAAACTGGAATGCTAGAAATGCCCTCTATCTTGTTTATGGCATATATATTCATCAAAACACATCAAATTGCACAAGTAAAAGGATATAATTTACGTTGTAGGTTATACAGAATAATGTGACTTTTAAAAAACCCTCAATCTTAAATTCCCAATTAGAGTTTGAGATGTCCTGGGTAACTTTATTTCCACCATCCTATGTAACATTTCCCTTTCTATAATAGCAGCAAAATATCAAATAAGGATCTTGGCCATTAGATTTTTAAAATATGTCTGAGATATATGGCTGCTGCTGCTGCTAAGTCGCTTCAGTCGTGTCCGACTCTGTGCGACCCCATAAACGGCAGCCCACCAGGCTTCCCCGTCCCTGGGATTCTCCAGGCAAGAACACTGGAGTGGGTTGCCATTTCCTTTTCCAATGCAGGAAAGTGAAAAGTGAAAGTGAAGTCGCTCAGTCATGTCTGACTCCTAGCGACCCCATGGACTGCACCCTACCAGGCTCCTCCACCCGTGGAATTTTCCAGGCAAGAGTACTACAGTGGGTTGCCATTGCCTTCTCCAGAGATATATGGCAGACATTATTAAATCTAGTTTATATGGGTGGAAATAGAGGCCTAAGGGCATCCAATTACTCATCCACATTAATGGTATAATAATGACCAGAATCCAGGTCTCCAGACTCAAATATTGATGCTTTTTGCATATATCAAATACCCATTCCTCAACAACAATCCATATTTTTTATAATTTGCAAATAGTAAATAACCATTTTCCCATGACTAATACCATACCTAAAAATAAAAACAAGGATGAATGGGTCTTAAACCTTGTGTCACTTCCTGTGGTTTTAGGGGACACAAAACTGAAGCCTTCCTGGTATTCCTAGCTTATTCTTTCTGGATAAAAGTATCTTTGAAAATTCTAGTAAAATAGATTAAGATTTTAAGGATGCAATGTAATTTTCTGGTTACAAAATAAGGCATATATTCATATTACATTTTTAAAAGGAATTCAAAATCCCCAAGAATTTTGCTAAACGATTTTTTTAGCAAAAAATGTGTTGGTCAATTGGGCTGTGGTATTTTGAGGTCTGCAAAGTCCACCTTTCTCCCTCTTTAAGAAAATTGTCAGGATTTTCTGGGAGACAAGATGATGGAGTAAAAAGACTTGAGTTCACTGCCTCTCACAAAACAACAAAATCACAACTTACTGCTGAACAACCATTGACAAAAAAGACTAGAACTTATCAAAAAGCATATTCTATTAATACATCCAAAGACAAATAAGCCACAATGAGATGATAGGAGGGAAACTTCTGTGATATAATCAAATCCCATAACTGCCAAGTGGGTGACCAAACTAGAAAATAATTATATGGCAGAGGATCACTCACAGGAGTGAAAGTTCTGAGCCCAATGTCAGTTTCCCCAGTCTAGGGGTCTGGTGTCAGGAGAAAGAGACCCCAGAGCATTTGGCTTGGAAGGCCAGTGGGACCTGAGTACAGGAGCTCTATAGGACTGAGGGAAACAGATACTCCATTATTGGAGGGTGCACACAAGGTTTTACATGCATGGGGAACCAGGGCAAAGCAGTGATTTCATAGGAGCCTGAGCCAGACCTACCGGTGTGTTTTAGAAGGTCTCCCGGGGTAGCTTCCCTGGTGGCTCAGACAGTAAAGCGTCTGCCTGCAATGCAGGAGACCCGGCTTCGATTCCTGGGTCGGGAAGATCCCCTGGAGAAGGAAATGGCAATCCACTCCAGCACTCTTGCCTGGAAAATCCCATGGACGGAGGAGCCTGGTAGGCTACAGTCCATGGGGTCACAAAGAGTTGGACACGACTGAGAGACTTCACTTCACTGGGGTAGCAGGGGTCAGCTGTGACCTACTGCAGGGACAATGACACTGGTGCAGAGGCCCCAGGGAATGTTCATCAGTATGAGCTCTCCCAGAGGTCACCCTTTTGGCACCAAGATCTGGCCCCATTCAAGCAGCCTGCAGGTTCCAATGCTGGGATGTCTCAGGCCAAACAACCAACAGGGTAGGAACAGAGCCACATCTATTAACAGACAGGTTGCTTAAAGTCATCATGAGCTCACAGCCACCTCTGGACATGTCTCTTGACACAGCCCTGCCCACCAGGGACAAGACCTAACTCCATCCACCAGCGAGCAGGCACCAGTCATTCGCACCAGGAAGATTGCACACACACACACACACACACACACACACACACACAGAAGAATAACTAAGAGAAGTGGAGATATGCTATCGGCCTGAAAAGGAATTCAGAATAGAGATCTTGGAAAAAGAATGAAGGCACAAACCAAGATACAAGCCATGTTTAACAAAGAAGTAGAAGACTTAAAGAACAAATAAACAGATATGAACAATACAATAACTGAAATGAAAAATAAACTAGAAGGAATCAATAGAAGAATAAATGAAGCAGAAGAACAAATAAGTGAACTGGAAGACAGATTGGTGAAAATCACTGCCATGAAATGGAATAAAGAAAACAGGAGTGAAAATACAAGAGGAGAGTCTAAGAGACTCATGGAACACCATCAAACACAGCAACATGAGCATTATAGGGGTCCCAGAAGGAGAAGAGAGGGTCTGAGAAAATGTTTGAAGAGGTAGAAGCCAAAAGCATCCCTAATATGGCTAAGGAAACACTCAAGTCCAGGAAAAACAGACAGTCTCATATAGGACAAATCCAAGGAAGAACATGCCGAGACACATATTAATCAAACTGACTAAACTTAGAGAGAAAATATTAAAGGCAACAAAGAAAAAGCAACAAATAACATACAAGGAAATGCCCATAAGGTTATCAGCTGATTTTTCAGGGGAAACTTAAATGAACATATTTAGAAAATAGAAATAGACTCACAGGCTATGAAAACAAACTCATGATTACGAAAAGGGAAAGTAGGATGAGGCATTAATTAGGAATTTGGGATTAACATACACACATCATTATATATAAAATGGATAATCAACAGTGACCTACTGTGTAGCATAGTGAACTCTACTTAACATTCTGCAACAACTTATATGGAAAAAGAATTTGAAAATGAATTGATAGGTATCATGAAAAAAGAATGGATATGTATATGTATAACCAAACCACTTTGCTGTACACTTGAAACTAACACAACTTTATAAATCAACTATACTGAACTACAAGATAAAATTAAAATAAAAAATAAAACTTTGTATTATCCAACTTAGCATCAAGAAAAAAGGAAAATTATCAGAATGTATAGCAAGATAAGTGGTAAAGATGGCGCTAGTGGTAAATAACTCGCCTGCCAATGTAGGAGAGATAAGGGACATGGGTTTGATCCCTGGGTCAGGAAGATCCCCTGGAGGAGGGCATGGCAACCTATTCCAGTATTCTTGCCTGGAGAATCTGATGGACAGAGGAGCCTGGTGGGCTACAGTCCATAGGGTCACAAAGAGTCTGAAGCAACTGAGAACACACATATATTTGTAATGAGCTATTATTCCTCCTCCACACTCATGTAATGAAATGTTATTATACACTAAATTTTCATATATACATAATTTATTTTCTGGATTCTCTATTCAACTGATCTATTTATCATTTTTAAACGTATTATTTTAATTGATATTGTTTTGTAGTAATTTCAATATCAGTTAGAATAAGTCCTCTCTCATTAATGATTTTTTTCTGAAATTTCATTTGCAAAGCTGATACATTCATACATACATATGAATTTTATAATGTTTATGTTGTCTAATTTTTAAAAAATTCATATTTTAGCAAATGGGATTCATTATTTATATGATATTGGGAATAACTGATCTTTTTTTTGAGATCTTCCAATGCAGAAACATGCTCTGCCTTTCCATTGATTTAGACAATATTTTATGTCCTTTAACAAAATTATAGTTTTATATAGGTTTCCTCCCATAATTGTTAAAGGTATTCCAAAATGCTTCATAGATTTTTTTATTGTTATAAATGGGACAATTTCATTTTTTCCTTTACATGTCTAATTATTACTGACAAAAATAAAAATCATTAAATATTTTGTATGTTTTTATTAAGCTACCTTATCAAATGATCTCACTGATTCTATTTTTTATGTTTAGTCTCTTGGGTTTTCTTGGTATACTGTTACAAAATCTGAAAAATAAGATTATTTTGTCTCTTCTTTTCCAATATTTATATAATTCATTTAATTTTCTTACAGCGTCAGCTGCTGCTGCTGCTAAGTCACTTCAGTTATGTCCGACTCTGTGCGACCCCACGGACTGCAGCCTACCAGGCTCCTCCGTCCCCGGGATTCTCCAGGCAAGAACACTGGAGTGGGTTGCCATTTCCTTCTCCAATGCATGAGAGTGAAAAGTGAAAGTGAAGTTGCTCAGTCATGTCCGACTCTTAGCAACCCCATGGACTACAGCCTACCAGGCTCCTCCATCCACGGGATTTTCCAGGCAAGAGTACTGGAGTGGGGTGCCATTGCCTTCTCCTATGGCATCAGCTAGAACCTCCAAAACAATGTTGAACAATAGTACTGATAGAGATCATTCCTATCTTGTATGTCATGAATGGAAGGATATGTTTACAAGGATTTTTTTAAAATACTGTGACTATTTAAAAAAAAACTAGGAAAAAAAATGAATATACATCTGAAAAATGGTTGAATAAGCCAAGTTTATATCTTGCCTATGAACTATGATGCAGCTATTAAAAATCAATTAGATATCAACATGCACATAGTAGGTACCCAATAAATATATAATAAATGAGTGAATGAATTAAACTGACCGATCTATGATGCCCTTATCCACTCCATTTATAACCAATGGCAAACATCTGAAATTAAGATAATTGTGGTAAGGAAAAGGATTCAAACTTTGACCACATTAACATCAGCCTTTTATCAACTGAGGAAACTAATTACATAGATGTGTGTTTTACCCTAAGGTATGTATTTGTATTTTCATCGCTAATGTCCTACTAAGGTTAGGGAATTCTTTTGTTTAGAGATGGGATAAAGGGACTCTACACTCTTGTGTCAAGTGTTCTCAGTGAATAATTAGGTTGTCCTAGTGTTCTTAGCTCAGTAAAGAAAATAATCTTTACCTCTCATTTCAAAAATATTTCTAAAAGCACTGACATCATTGTATGTTCTGTTCTAATATCTAAGCCCATTCATAGCATCAAGAGGAAGTGCTAAAAGTGTAGCATCTCTTTTCACTTCTTTTTGCTAACTAAAAGAGTTCAGATAAAGGACTTTCAGACCCCTAACACGTGTCTCTTTACATTCCAAGGACAACCAGGATAGATCTACTCACTCATCTTTCTGAACACACCCCAGTAGCAAAGGAGCCATCTCTACCTTCCTGTCCAGCTGTGACTAGGTGCAGCCATGGAAGAATAGTCCTCAATGGCCTGCCATAACAGGATGGTTGGAAAAGAAATAAGTTTAAATATTACATATATATTTGAAAAGAAGACTGAGAAAAGGATCATGCAACACATATACTTTGCACTGTCAAAACACTGGAGATAATACATTGTACATTTCTAACCTTGTATATGCATCAGAATTAACTCTGGAGAAGTGTGTCATCCTCTTTTCATTGCTGTGATCAGAGCAAAATCACTTCATGTTCAGTCTGGTAGGAAATGTACAGATTGCAAAGCAAGCAAGGCAGATTATCGAATTATTGGCTAAAAAGGAAATTTTTTCCAATACAATACATTTTTTCAAGGATTTACTTGAAACCCTGTGTGATAAGTGGGGTTAACAACACCATTGGGAGCTTCAGAGGTTCTGTAACTTTTTATTTTAATTTTTCATCCTAACCCATTTGTATAGTGGGTGAGTGGAAGGGTCCAGGAGCCAAACTGCAAGTCACAAACTGCTGTGTGAGTTTTGTAAAGTAATTTAACTTGTCTAATCTCCAGTCATTTATTTTGTAAAATAGGGATAAATCATAATATCTACTTAGGACAGTAGAGATTAAGAATACAGAAACTGTATTAATCCATATAAAACACTTAAAATAGAATATGCCATATAGTGAGTAGTTAATAAATGTTACTCATAATTATGATTATTATCAATTATAAAAAGGTTATAGAAATATTAAATGTTATCCAGACAGAAGTGGAAAAACCCTTTGCCTCACCATCATTAGTCCATTTCTAAGAAAGAGTAAGGGTTAGCTCTTCCCAGGGGAAAAAAAAAACTGCTTTGATATACAATGACAATGGTGATGTCTAGAGATGTGAAGAAGGGAAGAAAGAATTTAGTGGAAAGATAAAAGATGTGATAGAATGAACATTATAAGAGAAAACTCCTGACATGGATTTTACTCATATTTGCTAACTCTTGAGCTAGTCTACCTCCCTTTCGGAACCATAAAATTGAAATAAAACCTTTTTTCTCTGTCTTATAAAAGTACCTGCAATTGAGATTGGGTTTAGCTCTAAGCCTATTGCAGGAGAGGGTAGTGATTAATAGAATGGACTCTGGAATCACCCTGCCTTGACTATAAAATGAGGCTTTGTTAGTTTAGTAGCTTTGAGCAAGTTTCAACATTCCTCTAATACTCAGTTTTTCTCTATTAGATGAGGATAATAGTGCCCACCACACAAAGATGAATGAGATTTAATTGAGATAACATACAGACCAAACTTACTGCAGTGAATGGCACATAGTAAGTGATTAAGAAATACTGAAAAGGCTGATGAGAGCATGAAGGGTCCCACTAAATATGGATATTCTATATTTATGCTTAATGAGCATCATGTTCCTTTTTATCTGGTAGAATATTCAGGAAAAAACGGAGAATGACTATTCACAAAGAGACATGAGGTTCTATTTCAGGACATGCTGTTGTCATCGCTTGATAAGTTCCCCCAGGTATGAAGATGGTAGGAGTGTGTGTGTGTGTGTGTGTGTGTGTATTCAGTCATGTCTGACTCTTTGCAACCCCATGGACTGTAGCCCTCACCAGGCTGCTCTGTCCACAGATTTCCCAAGCAAGAATACAGACTTCCAAATGTAAAAGCTCATGACAGTTGTAGGAGCTAGGGTTTAGGCTTTCCTGGGAACTGAGTCTGTCAGATCCTATAGAAACAACGTGCACCATCAGTGTGTGTTTGGTTGCAATAATGTACACAATTCCTTTGCAGAAAATCTTCCTGGTCACCTCTAGCCAGCCAGCCAGTGCGTGCCCAGTTGAGTCTGACTCTCTGTGACCCCACGGACTGTAGCCTGCCAGGTTCCTCTCTCCACGGAATTTTCCAGGCAAGAATACTGGAGTAGGTTGCCATTTCCTACTCTAGGGGGTTTTCCTGTTCTAGGGGTTTCCCCAACCCAGGGATTAAACCTGCATCTCTTGTGTCTCCTGCACTGGCAGGAAGATTCTTTACCATGAATCACCTGGGAAGTCCTGGTCACCTCTGGCCATGATACAAAACTGCACCATGTGTCAACCAGTGTGGCTCAGAGGTGGCAGCAGTTGATCACTCTCTTTTAAGAACCACGGCACCCCAGGTTCCCAGCCAGAATATCATAGTTGGAATACCATGTGTTTATTTCTCTGCTTCCTCCCCTCAATCCATGCTCTGCCCTTCTCTGACCTATTCTACGCCCAGAGAAGCTGAAGACTATTTGATTCTATTCCCAGGTTTGCCCTCTGAATTCTGTTTGAATTCTCATGATGACAGGGGAGACACTAGCAGGAAACCAGAAGGTGGGAGTTAAGAGGAGTTAGGGTTTCCATCCTGTCTACTTCCTCTCTGTCTTCCACAGTTCATATGTTCCTCTAAGGCCACAGCCCTGGAAAACTTGCTCTGGTCTTTCCAGGTTCCATGGACCCAGCTCTTTCCCCTTGCCAGGCATAGGAGGGGTAATTCACAGCTTCTTCCCTTTTTGTTTCCCTTAACCCTAACCACATCTCTGTAAATAGTTCCATCATTCAACACTCAACTGCGCAGTCTTTGATTGTGGTTTATTTACAGATCCCCATATTTCCAGTATTCACAAATCCTGCACTGGGCCCATTTCTCTCCTCTGCACTGATTTCAGTGTCTTTCACAACATAGACCATGATAACGATTGCTACTTTTTGTAAGCGCTATTATTTGTAAGGATGGACCTTTGTCCTAACAGTAATATTTCTATGTCCCTCAAATACTTTCTTTTATGAGTTGCTTAAATTTTCACTCTTTTTCCTGCTTGCTCTCATGAGTTGGGGTTGAGGGCTATTTTCCTCATTTCTAGTCTTTGGGGAAGCTGGGATTGCTTCTGACACTTGCTGATGGATGTACGTGAAAACCAGAAATATATAGGAATCACAGCTCTGAATTATTTAGTTGTGGGTCTTCTGATACTTCTCAGTGAAATATCTAATACCAAAAACTCAAAATAAAATCTTTCCCTTTTTCTCTCCCCAATGCAGCTATCGACATAAGGTAAAGAATGCATCATGCTGAATTACCTTGTACCACACAACATCAGGCTCCTGATCAGATTTTTTAAAGTCATCCATGTCTGGACAGGAGATCTCCTTTCTTTTAGTGACCTCGGATTTTTCCAAATAGCGGATCCTGCTATTATAGCACAGACCTGATTCATTCTCTGCAACAGTCAAGGACATTGACACCTTCATGCAATATGTTGAGTTTCTGTAGGAATAGAGAAAAAGCAAAATGACTTTATTGGGTGTTTACAACTATGTTTGTACTGTATATATTTCAAGAGTATTGACTTTTCCATTTAGGACCTTGCATAGAAATCAGAAAAAAACATGGAAACAACACAGGAAAGTTTTCTACTTTAATTGACAGGAAGATATAAAACAAAATGCTATCTGTGACCATGAAACAGCTACATAGCTATCAGTACATAGAGCAGATGTACCCAACTTCTGAAATTTAAGTCAGACTTCTTTTCTAGTGTTAAATATTGCTATGCTGACAATCTGATAGTAAAAATATATGAAAGTATCTACAGAATTGAGATGCAGATGTAGACAATGGACTTGTAGACACAGCAGGGGAAGGGGAAGGTGGGATGAATTGAGAGAGTAGCACTGACATATATATACTACCAGGTGTATATATATATATATATATATATATATGTAAAAAATAATAGCTAATGGGAAGCTACTATACAACACAGGGAGCCTAGCCTGGCACTCCACCTCTAGAGAGGTGGGAGAGGTGTAGAGAGGGAGGCTCAAGAGGGAGGAGATAGATCATGACTGATTCAAACTGTTGTATGGCAGAAACAAACACAACATTGTAAAGCAATTATCCTCCAATTAAAATATAATTTTAAAAAACATGTGTACACCCGTGGCAGATTCTTGTTGATGTATGGCAAAACTAATACAATATTGTAAAGTAATTAGCCTCCAATTAAAATAAATTAATATTAAAAAAAAAGAAAGTCTATAACTAGGGCTATAGTCATTTCTGGTTTGCTTTTATGACCAGTACCTTAATGGGTATTCTAAGGATTGTGAATTTTGCAATTGTTTTCTAAGCTACTAACATTTTCTTTTACAGGATACATACCAAAAGCCAGATCAACATACAGGAGATACCTGTTAACTCACACAGCTTTTTAAGTTGTTTACTGAGATATGGCAAGGGTCAAATTCTGGGCACTTAAGAGAACAAATCCAAGTAGAGTGGATTAATTTTATCCACCAAAATTAGAATTATAAAGGAATTTCAACATTGAATTTTGCCATAAGGCCGCTTTAGAAGTTGGCCATTGATTAACTCATAACACAAGGGCTTTTATGGAATTCAATTCTGCCTTCATTTCCCCATGTATAACTTTTCCTTAACCTACTCTACCTGAATTCCAGAAGATATCGACCATACAAAAGAAAACTGGAAAGGACGAGGACAAGATCAGAAGCAGCCTGGTAAGATTTAGCAGGAGATAAACTGTAAATTTCTTGGTGTGACATTTCAGAATCATATCTATTCTAAACATCAAGGGATACCTTCTGTTAAAAAACACCAAGTGCCAGGGTTACTTCAAAACCGAGTGCTTCTACAACTAAGTCATAACAATCCTGATAAATGGTATTCACATGCCAACCAATAATGTTAAGATGGCCTCACAATTGTTACTATTTGTACTGCTTAGTACTCATTGAAATTTCACAATATGTCAGACACCGAACAAAACACAGGAGTGCAGATGGCAGCTGCCCATTGGGTTTACAAACTAACTTTAACAAAATGACTGCTACTTGGATTTCTAGGGAAGTTAATTACAGGCAAGGACTCAAGCTGGATTTAGAAAAGGCAGAGGAACCAGAGATCAAATTGCCAATATCCACTGGATCATTGAAAAAGCAAGAGAGTTCCAGAAAAACATCTACTTTATTGACTATGCCAAAGCCTTTGACTGTGTGGATCACAACAAACTGGAAAATTCTTAAAGAGATGGGAATACCAGGTCACCTGACCTGCCTCCTGAGGAATCTGTAAGAAGGTCAAGAAGCAATAGTCAGACTGGACATGGAACAACAGACTGGTTCCAAATTGGGAAAAGAATACATCAAGGCTGTATATTGTCACCCTGTTTATTTGACTTATATGCAGAGTACATCATGAGAAATGCTGGTCTGGATGAAGCACAAGTTGGAATCAAGATTGCTGGGAGAAATATCAATAACCTCAGATATGCAGATGACACCACCCTTATGGCAGAAAGTGAAGAAGAACTAAAGAGCCTCTTGATGAAAGTGAAAGAGGAGAGTGAAAAAGTTGGCTTAAAACTAAACATTCAGAAAACTAAGATCACAGCAACTGGTCCCATCAGTTCCTGGCAAATAGATAGGGAAATGATGGAAACAGTGAGTGACTTTATTTTGGGGGGCTCCAAAATCACTATGGATGGTGACTGCAGCCATGAAATTAAAAGGCGCTTGATCCTTGGAAGAAAAGCTATGACCAAGCTAGACAGCATATTAGAAGAAGGCAATGGCACCCCACTCCAGTACTCTTGCCTGGAAAATCACATGGACAGAGGAGCCTGGTAGGCTGCAGTCCATGGGGTCGCTAAGAGTAGGGCACAACTAAGCAACTTCACTTTCACTTTTCACTTTCATGCATTGGAGAAGGAAATGCCAACCCACTCCAGTGTTCTTGCCTGGAGAATCCCAGGGACAGGGGAGACTGGTGGGATGCTGTCTCTGGGGTTGCACAGAGTCAGACACGACTGAAGTGACTTAGCAGCAGCAGCAGACAGCATATTAAAAAGCAGACATTACTTTGCCAGCAAAGGTCCATCTAGTCAAAGCTATGGTTTTTCCAGTAGTCATGTATGGATGTGAGAGTTGGACCCTAAAAAAAGCTGAGCACCAAAGAATTGATGCTTTTGAATTGTGGTGTTGTAGAAGACTCTTGAGAGTCCCTTGGACTGCAAGGAGATCCAACCAGTCCATCCTAAAGGAAATCAGTCCTGAATATTCATTGGAAGGGCTGAGGCTGAAGCTTAAACTCCAATACTTTGGCCACCTGATGTGAAGAATTGACTCATTTGAAAAGACCCTGATGCTGGGAAAGATTGAAGGTGGGAGGAGAAGGGAATGACAGAGGATGAGATGGTTGGATGGCATCACCAACTCTATGGACATGAGTTTGAAAAGCTCCAGGAGTTGGTGATAGACAGGGAAGCTTGGCATGCTTTAGTCCATGGGGTCGCAAGGAGGCAGACATGACTGAGTGACTGAACCGAACTGAACTCTGACTATGTGATACCTGTGTCATCTGAAGATTCTATCAAAGCATTCCCATTCTGATGTTCAGCTGTAAACCCATTATACAATGTCAATTGTCAGCTACTGTCTTTCTCTCTTCCTCAGTATAGGTTCTTAGAACCAAAAGGGTAAAATATAGGCCAATATAAATGCAAGAACATTTAATCCTTAGATGATTGACAGCTTCTTTAATAGACATGAAGTTAGAGCCACCAGAATTTTTCTTTTCTAAAGTCTCAGCCATAAGGTAAAATGTGGCTCTTCTTGACTCCATTTTCAATCAGTCAGTTCAGTTCAGTTCAGTCGCTCAGTCGTGTCCGACTCTTTGCGACCCCATGAATCACAGCACACCAGGCCTCCCCGCCCATCACCATCTCACTACTGCAGTGCTAAACATGCCTGTGGCTCCTTGCTTTCTTTCACACCCTACATAATGTGGCCTATCATAACATTCTGTACTTCACTCAATTAGGGTGAAGTCACAATGGCATTTCTCTGTTTGTTGAATATCCTAAGCTTATTTGAACCACAGAGTTTTATACTTGCCCTTCTCTTTAATTTTCTATCATGTGCTTTTTTGTTAAGTGTAAGCAAACTTGTTGCTCTTGTTCATCACTCTATTCCTGGGATCTAAGTTAATAGATAGAAGTACTCAGCAAATGTTAGTTGATTAAATGTGTGAGGATTAAAAGGTATGTATTCAAGAGACACATTCTCTGCTCTACTTTGGCATAAACCTCATGGTAGTAAGGGGGTTCCCAGGTGGCTTAGTGGTAAAGATTCCATCTGCCAATGCAGGAGATGCAGGAGACTCAGGTTCGATCTCTGGGTTGGGAAGATCCCCTGGAGGAAGAAATGGCAACCCACTCCAGTATTTTTGCCTGGATAATCCCACCAACAGAGGAGCTTGGCTGGCTACAGTCCATAGGGTCTCAAAGAGTTGGACATGACTTGGTACACATAGACATACACTTATGGTACTAAACCTCTATTCCCATTCTACAGATTCATGTATATGGCTGGTCAAATATCCTATTCCCTGTTTAAATATGATTCAGGATAATTTTGCAGATATTATTGTATCACCAGGGTAAGGATTAGCCAAGTTTTGTGTATCAGAATACCAGTAAAGAAAAAAATATATAATGGTTGTATCTTGGAGACAGGGAGGATTAGAGTAGGTAGAGGGAATGCAAGGAAGATAAATGGTCACAGTTTTAAAAAGTAATAAACAAAGAAGAAAGGGAATCACCTCTGTTAAGTATGTAAATGTATTATAAACAGTTCTTAATGTCACAGACTTTGATCATATCTGTTCCATGGTGTCCATCCATATAGGTGAAAGAGACTTACTTGTTAAATACCTTACCATTACTTTGTTACAAACCCAGAGAATGAGTGCTGTTTATCAGCAGTCTCAACAATAGAAATAGAATGTCCAGTTCCATGAAAGGAGCTTACTATCCCAAATATATTTAATCCTGGGGAGAAAATAGGGTAGACTAAATAAGGGACCAATATAATTTAGTGGTTTCATTACAAACCATGAGCTTTGAGCTAAGATACACTGCTGCTACTGCTGCTAAGTCGCTTCAGTCGTGTCTGACTCTGTGCGACCCCTTAGACGGCAGCCCACCAGGCTCCCCCATCCCTGGGATTCTCAAGGCAAGAACACTGGAGTGGGTTGCCATTTCCTTCTCCAATGCAGGCAAGTGAAAAGTGAAAGTGAAGTCGCTCAGTCATGTCTGACTCCTAGCGACCCCATGGACTGCAGCCTACCAGGCTCCTCCATCCATGGGATTTTCCAGGCAAGCGTACTGGAGTGGGGTGCCATTGCCTTCAACTAACTCTGTCTTCAGACAAGTTATGCAACATCTCTGTCTCCGATTCCTCACCTCAAAAATGAGGATAAGAAATCCTTGATGGTGGTTCCATTGGAAGTTGGAAAAGGAAGTTCCTTTTATTATACAAACTTAAGTAAAAATAAGTTTACCATTTTCAGTTGGAATAGTTATAATATTTGACCTCTCCAGATCTTAAATAATATATAATATCTGACCTCTGCTCTAGGTTTTAAAGAAATATAAAACACATAGTACAGCATCTGGCCCATCAGTTCAGTTCAGTTCAGTTCAGTTCAGTCGTTCAGTCGTGTCCGACTCTTTGTGACCACATGAATCGCAGCATGCCAGGCCTCCCTGTCCATCACCAACTCCTGGAGTTCACTCAGACTCACGTCCATCAAGTCAGTGATGCCATCCAGCCATCTCATCCTCTGTCATCCCCTTCTCCTCCTGCCCCCAATCCCTCCCAGCATCAGTATCTTTTCCAACAAGTCAACTCTTCGCATGAGGTGGCCAAAGTAGTGGAGCTTCAGCTTTAACATCATTCCTTCCAAAGAAATCCCAGGGCTGATCTCCTTCAGAATGGGCTGGTTGGATCTCCTTGCAGTCCTAGGGACTCTCAAGAGTCTTCTCCAACACCACAGTTCAAAAGCATCAATTCTTCGGCGCTCAGCCTTCTTCACAGTCCAACTCTCACATCCATACATGACCACTGGAAAAACCATAGCCTTGACTAGACGGACCTTTGTTGGCAAAGTAATGTCTCTGCTTTTCAATATGCTATCTAGGTTGGTCATAACTTTTCTTCCAAGGAGTAAGTGTCTTTTAATTTCATGGCTGCAGTCACCATCTGCAGTGATTTTATAAACTGTCATTAGAATTATTATTACTGCTAGTATTAATTGGTACATATACTGTTAATGGGCTTCCCTGGTGGCTCAGACAGTAAAGAATCTGCCTGCAATGCAGGAGACCCGAGTTCAATCCCTGGGTTGGGAAGATCCCCTGGAGAAAGGAATGGCAACCCACTCCAGTATTCTTGTCTGGAGAATTCCATGGACAGAGGAGCCTGGCAGGCTATAGTTCATGGGCTTGCAAAGAGTCAGACATAACTGAGTGACTAATAAAACACATATTGTTAATAAATAATAATTATAATTTGTATGTGATGTGGTAATTTACAAACCATCACTAATACAATAAACACAACACACTGACAGCAATGAGTTAAGATATACCACTGGGCTAGGGTGCTACTTGAGAAGAAAGAATCTGGAAGAAGTCAGTTAGGCAACAGGCCTAGTACCAGTACACTGTGAAGGTTTGAAAGGATGAAAAAGATATACTGCCTTAGGCACAAAAAGACGTTAATCAAGAGAAAGCAAACTAAGGCAATAAGGAAGTTCCAGGTACTGTGAATACTAGCTACCAGGCAAAGGTCAGAATTTGGGAGGTCAAGTTGTTAGTAAGAGTGCCACTCAGTCTTCTGCAGGTTTCTTAGACAAACATCTTCTACAATAAAGCCCAGACCCCTAGGCAAAACTTCTTGTTCCTTCTTCAAACTGTCCAAAGTATACACTATGTAGGTCATCCCAGCAGCACCTTCATTAACTTGAGATGAGGATGAGGGCAGGGAATCCACCCTGGGGATGGCTGAGAGTCCAAAGGAGGAAATGTTCTCTAACTCTTGTTTTTCTTGTTGTTGTTCAGTCACTCAGTGGTGTCTGACTCTTTTGTGACCACATGGACTATAGCACACCAAGCTCCTTTGTCCTCTATTATCTCCTGGAGTTTGCTCGAACTCATGTCTATTGAGTTGGTGACACCATACAACCATCTCATCCTCTGCTGTCTCCTTCTCCTTCTCTAACCTTACCTGCAAAATATCTTGACCAGGGCTCTGTATGAATTCACTCTTGCTCTAGTCTCTAGCATGTAAAAGGCTGCTTATAAATTGCTTCTCAGCCGACAAAGTGCCAGTATGAAGTCTGTGATGATGACCAGTGTCTCAGGAACTCAAGACAAGTCCTCGTACGAGTACTGTTGTTTCTCCATTGCTGACCTGGGGCAGCTGTGATCAAGGCTGCCTGACAGTCTGAGTTCAGCTCAGTCAGTTCAGGTGCTCAGTTGTGTCCAACTATTTGTGACCCCATGGACTGCAGCATGCCAGGCCTCCTTGTCCATCAATAATTCCTGGAGTTTACTCAAATTCATGTCCACTGAGTCGGTGATGCCATGCAACCATCTCATCCTCTGTCATCCCCTTCTCCTCCTGCCTTCAATCTTTCCCAGCATCAGGGTCTTTTGAAATGAGTCTGTTCTTAGCATCAGGTGGCCAAAGTATTGGAGTCTCAGCTTCAGCCTCAGTCCTTCCAATGAATATTCAGGACTGATTTCCTTTAGGATGGACTGGTCGGATCTCTTTGCAGTCCAAGGGACTCTCAAGAGTCTTCTCCAACACCACAGTTCAAAAGCATCGATTCTTCAGTGCTCAGCTTTCTTTATGGTCCAACTCTCATATCCATACATGACTACTGGAAAAACCATAGCTTTGACTAGATGGACTTTTGTTGGCAAAGTAATGTCTCTGCTTTTTAATATGCTATCTAGGTTGGTCATAGCTTTTCTTCCAAGGAGCAAGCATCTTTTAATTTCATGGCTGCAGTCACCATTGGCAGTGATTTTGGAGACCAAAAAAAATAAAGTCAGCCACTGTTTCCCCATCTATTTGCCATGAAGTGATGGGACCAGATGCCATGATCTAAGTTTTCTGAATGTTGAGCTTTAAGCTAACTTTTTCACTTTCCTCTTTCACGTTCATCAAGAGGCTCTTTAGTTCTTCTTTACTTTCTGTCATAAGGGTGGTGTTATCTGCATATCTGAGGTTACTGATATTTCTCTCCGCATTCTTGATTCCAGCCTGGGGTTCATCCAGCCCAGCATTTCTCATGATGTACTCTGCATATAAGTTAAATAAGCAGGGTGACAATATACAGCTTTGATGTACTCCTTTCCTGATTTGGAACCAGTCTGTTGTTCCATGTCCAGTTCTAACTGTTGCTTCCTGACCTGAATACAGATTTCTCAAGAGGCAGGTCAGGTGGCCGGGTATTCCCATCTCTTTAAGAATTTTCCATAGTTTGTTGTGATCCACACAGTCAAAGGCTTTGGCATAGTCAATAAAGCAGTAGTAGATGTTTTTCTGGAACTCTCTTGCTTTTTCCATGATCCAGCAGATGTTGGCAATTTGATCTCTGGTTCCTCTGCTTTTTCTAAAACCAGCTTGACTGTGGTACATATACACAATGGAATATTACTCAGCCATTAAAAAGAATACATTTGAATCAGTTCTAATGAGGCGGATGAAACTGGAGCCTATTATACAGAGTGAAGTAAGCCAGAAAGAAAAACACCAATACAGTATACTAACTCATATATATGTAATTTAGAAAGATGGTAATGATAACCCTGTACGCGAGACAGCAGGGGAGACACAGATGTATCGAACAGTCTTTTGGACTCTGTGGGAGGGGGAGAGGGTGGGATGATTTAGGGGAATGGCACTGAAACACGTATGGTGTCATATGGGAAACAAATTGCCAGTCCAGGTTTGATACAGGATGCTTGGGGCTGGTGCACTGGGATGACCGGAGGGACGGTGCAGGGACGGATGTGGGAGGGGGGTTCAGGATGGGGAACACGTGTGCACCGTGGCAGATTTGTGTTGATGTGTAGCAGAACCAATACAAAAATTGTAAAGTAATTAGCCTCCAATTAAAATAAATAAATTTAAATTAAAAAAAAATGATCCTAAAACAAACAAACAAAAAATCAGCAGGGAATAGACTCTGAAACTTGCTATTATGTTAGGATTTATTGAACTGAACTGCTGCATTTTAATATGGCAAACTGAGGGACACACGACATTTTTAATGAAAAGTTTTATGTCAATATGAGAATAATGACATTTGAAGTGTTGACTTTTGGCTTCTTAGTAAGGATCATTATATAGAACAATTTGTACCCCAGCAGAGCCTTGCAAAACAGAAATTATAACCCTTAGCAGTCAGGAGAGATTACAAATATAAACTGAGATAACAGAGTCAGAGCCTTCTTTGAATGCTATGTTCCAGGTTTGCTAAATGGATGTTGGAAGAATTTGGAAAAAAAAGGAGAATCAAGAAAATTATGTAAAGAAAAATGAAATAGAAATTTATGTCTTTTAAAAAATAATTAGAAGACGATAAGGACAGACTAATTTTACTTTCAATTAAAATTATTCTAAAATAAAAAAAAAAAAAACCAGCTTGAACATCTGGAAGTTCATGATTCATGTACTGTTGAAGCCTGGCTTGGAGAATTTTGAGCATTACTTTTCTAGCGTGTGAGATGAGTGCAACTGTGTGGTAGGTTGAGCATTCTTTGGCATTGCCTTTCTTTGGGATTGGAATGAAAACTGACCTTTTCCAGTCCTGTGGCCACTGTTGAGTTTTCCAAATTTGTTGAAATATTGAGTGCAGCACTTTCATAGCATCATCTTTCAGTATTTGAAATAGCTCAACTGGAATTCCATCACCTCCACTAACTTTGTTGGTAGTTTTGCTTCCTAAGGCCCACTTGACTTCACATTCCAGGATTTCTGGCTCTAGTGAGTGATCACACCATCGTGATTATCTGGGTCATGAAGATCTTTTTTGTATAGTTCTTTTGTGTATTCTTGCCACCTCTTCTTAATATCTTCTGCTTCTGTTAGGTTTATACCAGAGACTCAGGTTGATTTTTATTAGTTGTGTAATTTCGCCCTGGCACAGTTCCCACTAACAATCTCTAATTATTTAGATTTTATTTTGAAAAATGCCACAGGCCAGTTCTATTTAAAATGTTTCCCACAATGGGGACCTAAAAATGTTACTTTTCTATCATTAGGTACAACCAGAGCTTTGCAAATTTGAGAAGGCAGACTGATGAGTGTGCAAGAATGGGAATTGTACTTTTTTTTTTTTTTCTGTCCTCCATCTACATCCTGAGGAGAACAAGGAACATGTTCAGGCTCAATATGAGCCAAGGGCTTTCACAGTAATGTTGAAGCAATGCCTCACATACAATTTTACACATTTGTCATCTTTCAAGTGTTTCCATATCTCCTATTTTACTTAATTCTGGCAATAATACAGAATAAAAGTGCAGAGTAAGTATCATCTATATTTTGTATAGGAGTAAAAAGAAGATGCAAAGAGGATAAATAAATTAGTCAAAATCATACAGCTTGTCAGTGGATTAGAAAAGAGGTTTTGTTAGACCCTGGTTACTCTCAGAACTTGATGCTATCAGCCAAATTAACTCATAGTTATCCATACCAGTTCAGGGATACTCACAGAAAGAAATGCATATGTGTAAAGATAACACTTAAAGAACACTGTTATTAAAATGCACAGCACAGAATTTGCAAATTTATAAATAAACCTTGCTTTCTATTCCAAAGGTTTAATGCTAGCTACTGTAGGCCATAATTTATAATTTTTTCACAGAAATATTTCTAAAGTAAAATACTGACTATCTTGGGTTCCCTAAGATAGTAAGGGTTCCCTAAGGAGAAAAGTAAGACCTAGGATTTAAAATATACATGAAAAATACAGATGTCCCTTTCCAATTCCCATTTATAAAACATGCTAATATTATAATATCTAAAGCTTTATTTCAAATTTTGAGTTTATATGAATTTGTTGTATCACCAGGACTAACCCACTGAAAATAAACTAAATAAATTAGGGAATTCTTTCATATCTACAAGCAGAAGCCCAGATAAAATGCCTCACGGTATAGTTGAAACTTTTCTAAATGGTTCTTTCAATTGTCTTATGCTCATTTCAAAATACTTTCCTTGAAAATTACAGAACCATTTAATGGTTAATAAACTAAAAGAAAATTTGGTTTCTGACATTTTTTAAATATAAATTGACTGTTGTTCATAACTATCAATTAGTCAATCTATATCACTGGATGATATTGCTCTCAAAACAAAAGAACTATGAACTGATATTATACCTAATTTAGGGAAGGGAAACAAATGAATAAACAAATAGGATATCAGGCCCTTTTGTGAATTCCATTTCTTGAGAATCATTATAAAATAAGATATTACTGAAAAATATATTTGTGTAGAAAAGGAGACTTTCAGATGAGTGCAGAAATAAGTACTGTAGCTCACCAGGCTCCTCCGCCTATGGAATTCTCCAGGCAAGAATACTGGAGTGGGTAGCCATTCCCTTCTTCAGGGGATCTTCCTGACCCAGGGATCAAACCTGAGTCTCCTGCACTGAAGACAAATTCTTTATAGTCTGAACCACCAGGGAAGCTCAGAAATAAGTACACATAACAGCAAACATGCAATGTTAATATTTTCAAAGTAAAGAGGAAGAGAAAAAAGGGAGGATATAACTTTCTAATATCAGAAATAAAAGAGGAGACATCAACACAAATCCTATGAATACTAAAAGGAAAACAAAGGAATATAATGAACAACTATATCCCACAAACTTGATAACCTAGATGAAAAGGACCGAATTTTTTGGCAATTTTTTAAAAAGGCACAATATGCCAAAACTCATATATGAAGAAACAGAAAATATGAATAAACTTACAGCTATTAAAGTAATTTAATAGATAATTAATAACCTTCCAAAGGAGAAAGCACCAGGCCCAGATGGATTCACTGGTAAATTCTATCAAATATTTAAGAAATAAATTAAACCAATTTTCTATAATCTCTTTTAGAAGACTGAAGCAGAGGGAATGCTTTCTAACACATTCTATGAGGCTATTGTTACCCTAATACCAAAACCAAAGACATTAAAAGAAAACCACAGACTAATATCTCCCATAAACACAGATGCAAAATCCTCAACAAAATATTAGCAAATCAAATCCAGCAATGGAGAAAAAGAATTATATACCACAACCAAGTGACAGTTTTCCTGGTTCAACATTCAAAAAGCAGTTAATGAAATCCATCATATCAACAGGCTAAAGAAGAAAAAACACATGATCCCATCAGTAGACACAGGAAAAGCATTTGACAAAACCCAAAACCCATTTATAATAAGAATTCTCAGTAAACTAGTACTAGAGGGGAAATTCCTCAACTTGATAAAGAATACTGCAAAAAGCCAACAGCTGACATCATACTTGGTGGTGAGGAACTAGAAACATTCCCACTATGATCAAGAATGAGGCCATATCTCCTCTCTCACCACTCCTTTTCAACATTATACTAGAACTCCCAGCTAAAAATGAAGTAGACAAGAAAATTCATAGATTGCATGATTTTCTATGTAGAAAATCTGAAAGAACCAACAAAAAAAGCACCTGGAACTAAAAAGCATCTATGTCAAGGTTGTAAGTTATATGGATATAACTGACACAAAAGTCTATTGCTTCCCTATATGTCAGCAATGAACACTTTGAAATGAAAACATAATACCATTTATATTACAAAATACTAAACAAAGAATATATATATATATATATATATATATATATATAACAAATTACTTACATGATTCATATAATGATAAGTACAAAATTGAAAGGGCTTCCCAGGTGGCACTAGTGGTAAAGAACCCACCTGCCAATGCAGGAGGCATAAGAGATACAGGCTCGATATGTACCAGGTCAGAAAGATCCCCTGGAGGAGGGCATGGCAACCTACTCCAGTATTCTTGCCTGGAGAATCCCATGGACAGAATCCCATGGACAGAGGAGCCTGGTGGGCTACAGCCCACAGGGTCACAAACAGTCAGACACAACTGAAGCAACTTAGCACCCATGCACAAAACTGAGAAGAACAAGGTTGGAAGACTGACACTACCTGACTTCAAGGTCTACTATAAAGTTACAATAGTTAAGACATTATGATGATGGAAAATGAGTAGACAAATAGATCAATGGAATAGAATATTGGGACTGGAAATAAACCTATATTAATATAGTGAGCTGATCTTTTACAAAGAAGCAAAGGCAATACAATGGAGCAAAGATAGTCTTTGCAACAAATGGTGCTGGAACAATAGCACATCCACATGCAAAAAAATAATCTAGACACAGATCTTTAGACTTATCACAGACCTAAACATAAAATGCAAAACTATAAAACTAGAAGACGACATAGCAGAAAACCTAGATGACAATGAATATGGCAATAATGTTTTAAATCATAGCACTAAAGAAATAATTGATAAGCTGAACTTTGTTAAAATGAAAAACTTCTGCTCTTCAAAAGACTATATCAAAAGAATTGGGAAAGAAACCGCAGACTGGGAGAAAATATTTGCAGAGGACACATCTGATGAAGTTATCCAAAATATACAAAGAATACTTAAAATTTAACAATAAGGAAAAAAAAAAAAAAGAAAACAAATAACCCAACTTAAAAATGAGCCAATGGGAAAAAAAAAAAAAGAGCCAACGACCTTAACAGACACCTCATCAAAAAAGATACACCTATGGCAAATAAACATTTAGAAAGGTGCTACTGGTAAAGAACACACCTGCCAATGCAGGAGACATAAGAGACGCAGGTTTAATCCCTGGGTTGGGAAGATCCCCCGGAGGAGGGGATGGCAACACACTCCAGTACTCTTGCCTGGAGAATCCCATGGAAAGGAGCCTGGCAGGCTATGGTCCATTGTGTTGCACAGAGTCTGACACGACTGAAGCAACTTAGCACACATGCATGCACATCACATGTAATCAGGGAAATACAAATGAAAACAATGAGATACTACCAAACACCTACCAGAATGGCCAAAATCCAGAACAAGTGACAACACCAAAAGCTGATGAGGATGCAGATCAACAGGAACACTCATCCATTAATGGTAGGAATGCAAAATGGTACAGCCACTTTGCAAGACAAATTTCTTACAAAATGAAACATACTCTTACCATGTGATCTGGCATTCATATTCTTGGTATCCATCCACATTATAACCACACAAAAACCTGCACATAGACATTTATAGCAGTTTTTTTCATAATTACCAAACTTTGGAAGCAATCAAGATATCTTTCAGTTAGGTGAATGGATAAACAAATTGTGGTACATCTAGACAATGACATATTACTTAATGCTAAAAAGAAATGAGCTATCAAGCTAGGAAAGACATGGAGGAACCTTAAATACATTTACTTAGAAAAAGTAGCCAATCTAAAAAGGCTATAGGATTCCAACTACATGACCTTGTGTAAAAGTTAAATCTATGGAGACAGTAAAACATCAGTGGTTGCCAAGGTTGAGAGGGTGGGGGGCTATGAATAGGTAGAGGACTGAAGATTGTTAGAGAAGTAAAAAATACTCTGTGCGATACTATAATGGTGGGTACATGTCACTATATGCTTGTCCAATCCCATAAAATGCTGAATATCAACAGTGAACCACAATGAAAACTGTGGACTTCGGGTGATAATGATGTGTCAATGTAAGTTAATCAGTTGTAACAAATGTTCCACTCTGATGGCAGATTTTGATAATGGCATATGCATGTGTGGAGGCAGGAGATATATGGGAAATCTCTGTACCTTCCTCTCAATTTTATTGTGAACCTAAAACTTCTCTGAAATTTTAAGTCTTTTTTTTTAAAGATCAAGTGGGACAAAGCTATGACCAATTTCTTTATTATTACTATTATTATTTTAAATTTATTTTTAATTGAAGGAAAATTGCTTTACCATGTTGTGTTGGTTTCTGCTGTACAACATCAAAAATCAGCTATAATTATACATTACCATTTTTATACACAACCTTTTAGATGCATTCACATGACATTTTTGAGGTCCTTCTATGTGCCATGTATATTAAAAAGCAGATGTAAACTTAATACAATCACAGAAATATCTGTGCTATAATAAGAAGTTGGGGGAACACAAAATCTTTTGAAAATTTTCACTTTTCTCCTTTTGAGCCTATAAACGAATAGTCTTATAAAAAAGACTTATAGTCTTACAAATAAGTTGTGAAGAGCTCAGGACATCTTTGTGTCTTTTTTAAGTTTGTTTTTAATAAAGAATGTCAGCTTTCATAGGTGATACACCTAGTTTATACGAATGTCAATATAATAGGTTTGAATTTATGTACATTTGTTCCATTAGGCAGAAACACAGTTAATAAACAAGGATTCATTGGAGGTATGAACAGAGAATACTTTATTAACTGTTTTTCTCTGCTGCTGAAATGAACACTCACCCTTCGGCATGACAGTGATAATCTCCAACCCAGGACTACTCAAACGTAGTTTCCTAATGGTTCATTATGCAGTCTGAGAAAAGGTCAACCCAGAGACTTAACCGAACTAGACTTGAGAATTCTCACTGCTTGTCAATGTGGTCACTGGAGTCAGAGAAGCTGTTTCAGAATCCAACTCTATCATGTCCTAACCATGGATCTTTGGACAGATCATGGAGTTTCATTCTTGCATATGTAATATGTGACTTAATAAAAGGGCTTTCCTGGTGGCTCAGTTGGTAAAGAATCTGCCTGCAATGCAGGAGACCTGGGTTCGATCCCTGGGTCAGGAATTTCCCCTGGAGAAGGAAATGGCAATCCACTCCAGTATTCTTGCCTAGAAATCCCATGGATAGAGGAGACTGGCAGGCTACAGACCACGGTGTCACAAAGTGTTAGACAGAACTGAATATCCTGATAGGGTTGTTGTGTTACATAAGCGTTAAAAACTATGAAGGGTCTGGGACTTTACTGTACTTCCAAGTTTCATGAGTGTTGGTAGAAGAAAAAAGACTCTTGAGTCAGAAACAATGGACATTTAATTATTCGTTGCAATAGAAACAGCCAGAGTATCAGCATTTGTGTTGCTTCCCCAAACCCAATTCCCACAAAGCAATACAAAGAGGGCCAGATGACACTCTACACAAGCAGTAGGCTGCATTATAGGAGAAGAATCCCAAGCTTAGGAAGCACAAGTCTTTAATAATGGGACAAAGGCATGCCTGCCTTTTGCTCCAGAGGGAGTTATTATCTATATTTTCCAAGGCTGCAAGCAAAATTGCCATTCACTCTGGTGGAAGACACAATTTCTACCTTTTATGGCTGTTCTCAATCCATATATCCTTGAAAAGATAATCTAGGACAAGGGACAGTTTTTCTGCTCATAAGTCATGCAGAAATATAAGAGATCCATTGGAAACTGTCTCTCAACAATGAGCTCATTTAAAACACTTAGCACAGTACCCAACATGTAGCAAGTGCTCAATAGAAAGTAACCCCCTTTAACATCACCACTGTGTAATTAATACCTTATCCACTGACTTCCAAGTCAAGCTGTAAAGTAAATCTAGATATTTTGTTTTGTTGTTTAAAGAAAGAGTAGACAATGGATTAGGTTACAATAGAAATTATATATATTCTAAAAACTACTAGCTCTAGATAAAATTTTCTTATCAAAATGTCATTTGCCCTGAATTCAAAATAAACTATAATTTATCTGGAGGTAGAGTAGTTAAGTCAGACACCTACTCAAGAAAAATATTGTGTGTGTGTGTGTGTGTGTGTAAAATAACCCACTCATAGATAACTGTGAACTAAGGATCTTTCCAGTGGCAAGTTTGTCACCGTTCTCCAGGAAAGCAATCGCAATCTGCCACCTAGGGATACAAGTAGCTAGTCCAAAATCTGTTGCCAATGACTGACTGGGATGTGGGTAAAGGTAAAGGCATAATCAAGGGAAATTTAAAAGATTGCCTGCCACCACCATAATCCACAACATGTTATTAGTGACCCCTGCTTTATTGTTTGGTGGAAGACAATTTTAAAAGAGTCAATCTGCTACACAGTAAGACCATAACCAAAAAGCTCTTCAGAAATCTGTGGAGAATCCTGATGTTCATTTTAAAAAGAACAAAGTCTCCTCCAGGAAACCTTCTACAACCAATTGTACTGATTCTATAATTACAGTTGAACAGTGTGGTTAGGGATGCCATATAATGTGGTTCCTCCATCAGTGATTCTGCATCCATGATTCAACCAATTGTAGATCGTGCAACACTATAGCATTTACTACTGAAAAAAATGGCATATCATTGGATCCATACAGTTCAAACCCATGTTGTTGAAGGGTCAACTGAATTTCTTACTTCTCCACTTCTTCTCATTTAGATTACACTGATATTTCTGTATCTGTCAATAAGTAGTTTTGTAAGTATTCTTACAATATTCACAAAGCTTTGCTTTATCACCCAAGTCACATTGCAAACACTTCAAAAGCACTGAGTCCTTTCTATATGGTTATCTTCTTCCCCATACAGAAGCTAGAGTATTGTATTTTTGTATTGACAATTATATATGTTAATTGTCTTAGCAACTAACCTGTAATACCCTATGTCTCTGTGATCTATTCTCTGATCCCTGCCTACCCACCATAACTGCCACTGTCAGAGGTCTTAAATGACTGATAACATTCAAAAGTTCTGCATGCTGCTCTAACTTCACTCTATGACCCACTAACATTGGATTTCTTCCCCTTTAGTCTATTGAATTTCTACCAAGAGACTCAAGGATATCTTACTTGCCAAATCTAACGACCTCTTGTTCACTCTCATTCCTTCAACTTTCTAGACCCCTCATTACTTCTAAGATATCTTTCACTTAGGACTGTCTACTTCTATGATCACTCTTTTTAACTCTACGGTTGGCTCTTCTTTTTCCCTGTGTGTTACCCACTCAGTCGTGTCCCACTCTTTTCGACCCCATAGACTAGCCCACAGGCTCCTCTGTCAATGGAATTGTCCAGGCAAGAATACTGGAGTGGGTTGCCCTTCCCTTCTCCAGGGGATCTTCCCAAGACTGGGATTGAACCCAGGTCTCCTGCACTGTAAGCAGATTCTTTACCGTCTGAACCACCAGGGAAGCCCCTTTTCCCCTGAGGTATCTCCAAAATGTTAGCCATCCTCCCCTAGGCCTTGGGATTCCTACTTCTGTTTTATTTGCTTGTTTGTTTATTTTGTCCCTCCAGCTTTCACCTCTGTAAATTTTGTTAAAACACTAGATTTCAAACACTAAGTGCTGAAGACATCGAAGTCTGTAATATTTTTCTCTAGTTCTGAACTCTCTAAGTTCCAGCCCAGTACATCCATTTAACTATGATTGCATATTAATATCATGAAGGCACTTATCAGTCCCAAGACTGAATCTCCTTCCTACAATCTGTTATTGCTCCTATGTTATTTATAATAATTAGAGAGGCATCGCTAACCATATTATCTAGTTTCTCAAGTTAGATGCCTCAAAATCATCCTCCATTCCACATATCTGTACTTATTTCCCTTACACAATTGGTTAACAAGCTGTGCTAATTCTGTTTTAAAATGCTCCTCTTACCTGATATTTCATCTAGGTCCTGCCACAGTTCAAGCACTAACCGTGTCTGCTCTGTACTACTAAATTAGGATCTTAACAGGTTTCCCTGTCTTCATTTTTTCCCTCCTCCAACCTTTTGGTCAAAAGAAATTATTTAATTTTCTGAAAGTGTTTATAAGCAGAATTAGAAGGATGGGAGCATACAGAGACATGTGATCACAAGCTAAAGTTCATGTTTAAAGTGTTATAGAAGTAATAAAAAAAAAAGTAAGGTAAAAATGTCCTGAGGCTAGAAGAGAAGGCAAAGAAGTAAGTAGGCAAGCCATAAAACTGTCAATGATAGTGGACAGTGGCAGAAAGGAAAATGTTGATGGAGGAAAAATCCTCTAGGAGGAATCTATCCTAGGCACTCTGTTTTTCTTGTTCTATGTCCTCTCCCTGGGTTATTTTAACCATTGCTTCAAATCCAAAATCCATATCTCAATACTACATCTCCAGCCCTGATGTCTCTCCTAAGTTCTAGACTCATACATCTAACCGCCTATAGGATATCTCTACTGGAACGTCCCACAGGTATCTTAGTGTGTCTAAAGGCGAACACACCTAGTTTCTCTTTCTTTTTCCATATAAGCACATAGCATCATCATCTACATAGTTCCCTATAACAGAAACCTGGGAATTACCCTATTCATTCTCTCATCCCGGCCCTTCTTTGACATTCATAACAATTCTGCTTAACAAAAAGCTCTGGACGTGCATCACTCCATCCTAAACACCACTGCTCTTAGTTTACATTTTGAATTATGGTAGCAAATGCTACTGGAGAAGAGTGAAGAAATAACTCCAGAAAGAATAAAGAGATGGAGCCAAGGCAAAAACAATACCCAGTTGTGGATGTGACTGATGATGGAAGAAAGTCCAATGATGTAAAGAACAATATTGCATACGAACCTGGAATGTTAGGTCCATGAATAAAGGTAAATTCGAAGTGGTCAAACAAGAAATGGCAAGAGTGAACATTGGCGTTTAAGGAATTAGTGAAATAAAGTGGACTGGAATGGACAAATTTAATTCAGATGAAGGGCAAGAATCCCTTAGAGGAAATGGAGTAACCCTCATAGTAAACAAGAGAGTCTGAAACGCTGTACTTAGGTACAATCTCAAAAATGAAAGAATCATTTCTGTTCGTTTCCAAGGCAAACCAATCAATAACACAGTAACGCAAGTCCATGCCCTAAACACTAATGTCAAAGAAGCTGAAGTTGAACAGTTGTTCTATGATGACCTACAAGACCTTCTAGAATTAATACCAAAAAAGATGTCCTTTTCATCATAGGGGACTGGAATGCAAAAGTAGGAAGTCAAGAGACACCTGGAGTAACAGGCCAATCTGGTCTTCTTTTGTTTCACAAAATGAAGCAGGGCAAAGGCTAACAGAGCATTGGTAGGAGAACGCACTGGTCACAGCAAATACCCTCTTCCAATAACATGAGACGACTCTACACATGGACATCACCAGATGGTCAATACAGAAATAAGTCTGGTTACATTCTTTGTAGCCAAAGATGGACAAGCTCTACACAATCTGCAAAAACAAGACTGGAGCTGACTATGGCTCAGATCATGAACTCCTTATTGCAAAATTCAGACTTAAATTGAAGAAAGTAGGGAAAAACACTAGACCATTCAGGTATGGTCTAAATAAAATCTCTTATGGTTATAGAGTAGAAGTGACAAATAGATTCAAAGGATTAGGTCTGATAGACAGAGTGCCTGAAAACTATGAATGGAGGTTAGTGACACTGTACAGAAGGCAGTGATCAAGACCATCCCCAAGAAAAACAAATGCAAAAAAGCAAAATGGCTGCATGAGGAGGCCTTACAAATAGCTGAGAAAAAAAGAGAAGCTAAAGGCAAAGCAGAAAAGGAAAGATATGCCCATCTGAATGCTGAGTTTCAAAGAATAACAAGGAGAAATAAGAAAGCCTTCCTCAGTGATCAATGAAATGCAAAGAAATAGAGGAAAACAACACAATGGGAAAGACTAGCGATCTCTTCAAGAAAATTAGAGATACCAAGGGAGCATTTTATGCAAAGATGGGCACAATAAAAGATAGAAACAGTATGGACCTAACAGAAGGAGAAGATATTAAGAAAAGGTGGCAAGAATACACAGAAGAACTATACAAAAAATATATTAATGACCAGATAAGCACAATGGTGTGATCAATCACCTAGAGTGAGAGACATCTTAGAGTTTGAAGCCAAGTGGGCCTTAGGAAGCATCACTATGAACAAAGATAGTGGTGGTGATGGAGTTCCAACTGAGCTATTTCAAGTCCTAAAAGATGATGCTGTGAAAGTGTTGCACTCAATATGCCAGCAAATTGGAAAACTCACCAGTGGCCACAAGATTGGAAAAGGTCAGTTTTCATTCCAATCCCAAAGGAAGGCAATGCCAAAGAATTTTCAAACAACTACACAATTGCAGTCATCTCAGCTGATAGCAAAGAAATGCTCAAAATTCTCCAAGCCAGACCTCAGCAGTATGTGATCCAGGAACTTCCAGATGTTCAAGCTGGATTTAGAAAAGGGAGAGGAACCAGAGAACAAATTCCCAATATGCATTTGGATCATATAAACAGCAAGAGAGTTCCAGAGAAACATCTACTACTGCTTTATTGACTATGTCAAAGCCTTTGACTGTGTGCATCACAGCGAACTATGGAAAATTCTTAAAGAGATAGGAATACCAGGCCACCTTAACTGCCTCTTGAGAATTCTGTATGCAGGTCAGGAAGCAACAGCTAGAACCCGACATGGAACAATGGACTGGTTCCAAATTGGGAAAGGAGTACGTCAAGGCTGTATATTGTCACCCTGCTTATTTATATGCAGAGTACATCATGCAAAATGCTGGGCCGGATGAAGCACAAGTTGGAATCAAGGTTTCAGGGAGAAATATCAATAACCTCAGATACGCAGATGACACCACCCTTATGGCAGAAAGTGAAGAGGAACTAAAGAGCCTCTTGATGAAAGTGAAAGAGGAGAGTTAAAAAGCTGGCTTAAAACTCAACATTCAAAAAACAAAGATAATGGCATCGGGTCCCATCACTTCATGGCAAATAGATGGGGAAACAATGGAAACAGTGACAGACTTTATATTTTGGGCTCCAAAATCACTACAGATGGTGACTGCAGCCATGAAATTAAAAGATGCTTGCTCCTTGGAAGAAAAGCTATTTCCAACCTAGACAGCACATTTAAAAGCATAGACATAACTTTGCCAACAAAGGTCTATCTAGTCAAAGCTATGGTTTTTCCAGTAGTCATGTGTGGATGTGAGAGTTGGACCATAAAAAAGCTGAGTGCTTAAGTCTTGATGCTTTTGAACTGTGGTGTTGGGGAAGTCTCTTGAGAGTCCCTTGGACTGCAAGGAGATCCAGCCAGTCAATCCTAAAGGAATTCATCCCTGAATATTCTTTGGAAGGACTGATGCTTAAGTTGAAGCTTCAATACTTTGGCCACCTGATGAGAAGAGCCGATTCATTTGAAAAGACCCTGATGCTGGGAAAGATCAAAGGCAAGAGAAGGGGATGACAGAGGATGTAATGGTTGGATGGCATCAACTGGATGGATATGAGTTTGAGTAAGCTCTGGGAGTTGGTGATGGACAGGGAAGCCTGGAGTCCTGCAGTCCATGGGGTCACAAAAAGCCAGGCATGACTGAGCAACTGAATGGACTAAGCACCCCGCTAACGGGTCTCTCTGACTCCAGTATCTCCCCGTTCCTCACCTTTCCGATTTCTACATTATATTTTGAATGCTGTTTCTGCAGAAGTCCCTCAAGCACAAGCAAAAATATTAACCCTTCCCACTAAGGGTTGATAATTAAAATACACAAATTGAAATGGAAAGAAGACACAAGATAACATTTTAAACAAGAGCTAAAACACTGGGATTTATACCACTGGTACTTAACTAGCTTCTTAAGCAATACTTTAATGCCTAATTTATAATCTTTTCTCGGTCACTATCTGGTATAAAACCCTTAAAGAATAAATGTTGTCTTTTTCAAAGTAGTTCATAGCATAGAACATAATGCCCAGATAACAAGTAATGAACATCTGATTTTTCAGATGGAAACATAAATTAAAACCCACAATGAATATATCTCTGCATGACTAGTCCCTTGGGTATACAAATAATGAGAGAGAAGACACTAGAGCTAAATTAGTAATAAAGGTAGCCCGAGATGAGATGCTAATGTCAGACCAAGGAATTTGTCACAGGCATCCATTTAAATGTTTTTAAAGCTGGAAAGCAATATGATCATAGGAAACATTAGGAAGATATTAGAAATCAGAAATGGAATTCAAGCAGATTATTTAAAAAGCAAAAGCAACAATGGCACCCTCTAAATGGGAATGGATGTCAAAAAAGTTTGACATCAGAGGTATTAGCAATAAGACTTGGGAACTGATTTGATTCTTATTAAAGGGAGGTGGTATTAGTGATTTCAACGTCTCTTTACTGAACAACATAGGAATATAAAGAATTGTTAGGAGAAAGGTTGACTTATGAACCTTTGGATTTGAGATATCTTTGGGACACAGGGAAATACGAACCTAGATCAGGAGTTGGCAAACGACAGACCAAATCCTACCAGTTGTCACTTTTTATACATAAAGTTTTGCTGGAACAGAGCTACTTCTTCAAGTATTATTTATGATTGCTTTTGTGTTACAAGTAGTTGAGACAAAGGTTCTCTGCCTACAAAGTCTCAAATAATTACTGCTGCTGCTGCTGCTACGTCACTTCAGTCGTGTCCGACTCTGTGCGATCCATAGACGGCAGCCCACCAGGCTACCCCATCCCTGGGATTCTCCAGGCAAGAACTCTGGAGTAGGTTGCCATTTCCTTCTCCAGTGCATGAAAGTGAAAAGTCAAAGTGAAGTTTCATGTCCAACTCTTAGCAACCCCATGGACTGCCGCCTACCAGACTCCTCTGTCCATCCACATACCCTTAATAATAATAATAAAAGTTTGCTGACCAAGTATCAGAATTTTGCTGTGTCTATGGTGGCTCAGAAGTTAAAGCGTCTGCCTGGAATTCAGGAGACCCAGGTTCAATCCCTGTGTCAGGAAGATCCCCTGGAGAAGGAAATGGCAACCCACTCCAGTACGCTTGCCTGGAGAATCCCATGGAGGGAGGAGCCTAGTAGCCTACAGTCCATGGGGTCGCAAAGAGTCGGATACAACTGAGTGACTTCAATTCACTTCACTTCATAACGGCAGCTACAGAGGACTTCCCTGGTGGCTCAGAGGGTAAAAGCATCTGTCTACAATGTGGGAGACCTGGGTTCGATCTCTGGGCCGGAAAGATCCATCCCATGGACAGAGGAGCCTGGTAGGCTACAGTCCATGGGGTCGCAAAGAGCTGGAGACAACTGACCAACTTCACTTTCTTTCACTTTTCACAGAATCTTGAGTGGGCAGGGGGTGGCGCTGTTTCCTGTTGTAGCTGTTTCCGGTTGTAGAATATTCTGCCAGTACTAGGGGCGGGTCTCATGAGCAGGACAAACCATTATGGTGGGGGGTTGAGAATTTTGATACTCAATTACAAGCCCTTCATGTTCTTGGTTATGAGTCTTTTCTGACCACTCCTGTTTCTCCGTGACTTCAAAGACTTTGAACAGTATAGGAGGTCCCCTTATTTCCGGGGGAGGGGAGAAATCTTCCTCACACACCTCTCCCATCCCTGCCGTTTTTGAAAATTGGAACAGTCCAAAGGCAAGCACGTTGACGGGTTTGTAGGAAACTTTCTTTTCTTCAGAGCCCTCTCTGAGGGAGGGCGGGAGGGAGATAGAGATCAAAAACATTTCTTTTGCTGTGGTAAGTGATTTTGTTTGGGCTTGCACTCCCACTGACAGGAGGTGAGGCGTGGTGGGAGGTGTCCTGAGGCAGGGTATAGGGTCTCTAGGAGGGTGTGAGATGGCGGCAGGGTGGGGGGCGGGGGAGGCGGGGAGCAACCACAGAAGACATTGAAGGGATGGGGGGAGAGGAGGGAGAGGACTGACTGAATCGTCCCGCAGGGCCAGCCAAGCCCCAAAGGCACTCAGTCATCATGGCCTTGAAACCTGAAGACCCAAGTAGTGGGTTCTGGCATGGTAAAGTGATGGCTTTCATCAACGAGAGGATGTCCAGGCACGCGAAAGGCCCGGAGTTCTACCTCGAGAATCTCTCTCTGTCCTGGGAGAAGGTGGAGGATAAGTTCAAGGCCATCCTAGAGGACCATCAGGTGCCCGGCCAGGCCAAAGAGGCCTGTGCCTGGGGCAGCCTGGCCCTGGGCATGCGTTTTGCCTGCAGACAGAACCAGTTACACGGGCACAGGGTGCAGTGGCTGCACGACTTAGCTGGGCTGCACAAGTCGGCCGCACATGCTTTGGCCTCAGACCTGAAGTTGTTCATGGCACAGCATGAGGTGGAATGCAAGGAAGCAGCCTTCCAGCTGCAACAAATGCAGGCCAACCTGGAGAAGACGCGGAAGGAAAGGGATCAGCTGAGGTGGAAGCTCTTCCAGGCAGTAAGATTACTTGGTCCCTTCCCTGCTTCCTGCCCCAGCCCCCAGTCCCAGCCCCAGCCTCGCCCCCAGGACAGGTCTCAACTCTGTTCACTTCCTCCAGGAGCTGGAGTCTCTGCAGGAACGAGCTGCCAAGGAGCCAGGTCTGGCCATGGCCGCTGCCAGTGGGCCTGAGACACAAGGAACCAGTGAAGAAGAAGAGGAGGAGGCAGGGGCCACTGCTACTCCTGCTCCCGCTTCTGAAGCCACAAGAGGAGAAAGACAGGAGGATGCGGAAGGGGCGGGAGCTGCGGGGGCAGAGGAAGCTGAGGAGGCAGCAGAGGAGATGGTTGTAGACATTATGCAGCTTCTCAGCGATGTAGACCAGGAAAGTCACACCTCTGGTGGGCAGAGGAAGGGAGATCACAGGTCCATGGAAAGAGCCAGTCGTTATCTATGTAAAACAACCAAGTCCATGTATACAGCCTCTCCATGGAACCTTCCTGTCCAGCTCCCTGCCTCATTCACATACTCATACTCATCTCCTTTTCTAGATGCACCCACACCATCCACACCCACATTATCCCCAAGTGCATCATCCTCACCAGCAGCAGCAGTCACAGCAGGAGCTCCAGCTCAAGCATCTCCCCATCGCAGGCCCTTTGATTTTAGCTTCTGGTCTAATGGGGGGGCCTGGGGAATAGACCCTCAAGAACCCACCAGAAATAGGAGTGACTATGATCCCCATCAGCAGAGAAAACCTACAGCATTTCGAAGGCCAGGGGATTGGAACTGCCCTTGGTGTAAAGCCATGAATTTTTCAAGGCAGAAAATTTGCTTCCGCTGTGGGAGAGATATCTGGCTACAGAACCCTTGATTCAGAAATGTGAAACAGAATAGAAACTTAACTGATGGGAGATCAGTTTTCAGAGGGAGGGGAAGGGGAGGGGGGGAAGAGGGCTTGGGAAGAATAGAGAGAAAGGGTGGGTGGTTAAATGGGGGAAAGGAGTTGTGAGAGAGGAGGTGAAAGGGGTGGGAGAGAAGGTATGGGATAGTGATTGGGGAAGGTGTAGATTGGGGGGTTAAGGGGAGAGAGAGATATAGAGAAAAAGACTTGTTTTTGACAACCCCGTTTGTGTTCCAGACCACTAGCATTCGACACGCTAGAACTGCTGCAGCTTCTGTTTGTATTTCTTTTCCCAAACCTAGTATCTGGTGGACCTGGGCAGCCAGTATATAGCACCCCAACTCCCTGCATTACCCCTCCCTTCACTAGGCTGTAGATCGTTGGAGCAGGAGTGGACTAGTGGGGATTCCTGCATCCCACGTCTCCAGGAATGAACTGGACAAGAAGTTCATTCATGTTCTGAGCAAGTTATATGAGAAACAAAGCAGACCTGAAGTTAACCCCAGGTTTACAACAGGGCACAGATTCACCAATCCTAAAGGAATCCCTCAGGGCTTCATACAGAGGATGCCAGCACCAGCTGCAGACAAGGACTGCTGTCATTGTTGTTCAGCCTCGTGACAAGAGAATCGTCCCCAGTCTCCACTTCCAACTAGGGACAGGCAGATCTGAACAGGGAACTTGTGCCACTGCCAAGGTGAGTCAGCAACTGATAGTACCTGGAGGGTTTGCTGGTCTAGACCACTGACCAAAGGACCAAAAAATCCTGAGTTTTTTTTTCTCTCCCCAGATTACAGTGGGAGGGGAGTCCAGCTACAAAGGTCCTAGTAAATTCAGAAATGTATAATAGAACCCACCCTGATGGGAAATCAATTTCCAGAGGGAGGGTGTAAAAGGAGGAGGGGGATGATGGTCTGCATTTCCCTCTCTGATAACTAAGCTGTGTTGAGGTGAGCTAAATGTATGGTTTAGCCCACAGGTGGAATGATGTTGAGAAATTATACCTGGACCAGACTGAGGCACAACTGGAGGAGCCCTGAACATTCACTGGGAACTGTGACCCTAAAGACTGAAACTTTTTATGACCCTAAACTAACCCTGGGACATTTCTACAGCAGCTTGATGTGACTCTTGGTTGTCTCCTTTGGGGGCAGATGTGCATAATTGTTACCAGGATCCGTTGCCAGATCCCTAGCTAGTTATTAAAAGGCTTTCACTTGACAGAAATCTTCTTGGGCTTGTTTATATCTTTATAGGGTATAATTTGGGGCTTCCCAGGTGGCTGCTTGGTAAAGAACCTGCCTGCCAATGCAGAAGACAAAGGAGAAGTAGATTCAATCCCTGGATCAGGAAGATCCCCTAGGGGAGATGGCAACCCACTCCAGTATTCTGTCCTGGAGAATCCCATGGACAGAGGAGCCTGGTGGGCTACAGTCCATAGGGTCACAAAAAGTAGGACACGACTGAGCATATGTGTGGAGGGTAGAATTTCACAGTTTCAGCACTCCTGACAGTGCAACTGGCTGTCATCTGATGATGATGTAGATACCTTATCTCCAGAGGGGTGGCCTGTGAATTACAGGATGTTTGGCAGAATCCCTGGCCTCTACCCACTAGATGCCAGTAGCACACCCCACACTCCCAGAAGAGATTGTAACAATCAAGGATGTCTCCACATGTTCACAGGAGAACAAATTCACCCCAGTTGGGAACCATACTACTACTACTAAGTCGCTTCAGTCATGTCCGACTCTGTGCGACCCCATAGACGGCATCCCACCAGGCTCCCCCGTCCCTGGGATTCTCCAGGCAAGAACACTGGAGTGGGTTGTCATTGCCTTCTCCAATGCATGAAAGGGAAAAGTGAAAGTGAAGTCACTCAGTCATGTCCGACTCTTCACGACCCCATGGACCACAGCCTACCAGGCTCCTGCATCCATGGGATTTTCCAGGCAAGAGTACTGGAGTGGGGTGCCATTGCCTTCTCCAGATTGGGAACCATAGAGGCAATGAAATACTTAGGAGTTCGAAACAGGGGAAAAGAGTTGCAAGGGCAGTGTGTTTAGCAGTGCCCAGGGCTCCAGGTAGTGGGGCACTATGACATGAAAAGTGTTCATTGGGTTTGGCCATGTCTGATCTTTGAGCCAGTCTAGGTGGGGGGTGGGGGTAGAAGCCAAATTGCAAGGACTGAGGAGTGAGTGGAAGTGAGAAAGTGCTCAGTGAGGGGGGGGCTCTTCTTCAAGGACCTTTAACTATGAAGGGAAGGAATGATGTGTGTGGGATACAAGACTGCGAGAGTTCTTTGAATACCAGAGAAACTTAGGCCATGGGGAAGGAGATAGCTGTAGAAAGCTTGAACATGCAAGAAATATGTAAGAGAATGAAGTAGATCCTACATACTATATTGGAGACATGTTCAGTGCATTGTTTAAGAAAAAAAAAAAATGACGGCCAGTGGTACCTTACATGAAACAAAATTACTCCCAAAATTAGTCTGTGTGCATATGTATTAGACATACACACGTGTGTGTTTGTGTATTCCTTTTATATTATGGGTTTATATAAGCATAGAAATGCTCTGGGAAAACTTTTTTTATCCAGAAAAATGGAGTAGGGTAGGGAAAGTAGGATAGAGGGCTTTTATTTCTTTATATACCTCTGTGTTAGGAAAGTAAGATAAATATTCACAAATATACAAAAAATAAAGTTAATTTACTGGCTTGGGTAGGCTTGGAAAGGCCACCTCCTCCTTTGAGACAGGAGGAGAGAACAGACACTGATCTCTATCACAAAGGGGTGGGAAACCAAGAGGGCTTTTGCCTATGTACACCTTAGACTAGGGACCTGAGAGTGAGTAAGGAGAGGAGGTCAGGATGGGAGCGTGGGCTTCTGAACAATGGCATATTTAGGAATAACTTTCACAAGTAGAATGGGGAAGGGGAAAGAAAAGATGACATCCTGTTTCCCAGTGGGCCAAACTGGGCCCAAATGAAAGAAAATCAAAAGGCATTGCAATAGGAACCTAGGAGGGGATTCTGGAAAGGAAGGTGAGTGGTTCCAGAGGGGCACCAGACACTTAACTTTGGTAATAAACATTGTTTCCATAACTTACTTTTTTTCAGTAAATGATTTGGTTTGTTGGGATTTGGGTTTTATGTTTGATAGGATTAAGGGAAAGATACTGATTTTCAAGATTTTGTGTTTCACACTCAATATAAAGGTTCTTCTCTCTGTGTATTCCCTGATGGCTCAGAGGTTAAAGCGTCTGCCTCCAATGCGGGAGACCAGGGTTTGATCCCTGGGTCACAAAGATCCCCTGGAGAAGTAAATGGTAACCCACTCCAGTATTCTTGCCTGGAGAGTCCCATGGGCCTGGTAGGCTACAGTCCACGAGGTCACAAAGAGTCGGACATGACTGAGCGACTTCACTTTCACTCTCTCTCTGTACATACAGAGGAAAGGATTTAATAAACTGAAGTTCATTCCACATCTATCACTAAATATCCTCAACACATCCAACAGAGGTGATATGCCTTGGCCTTTGAGCCCTTGGGCTAGCAATGCTTAGATGAGCAGCTCAAGAGTAAGACAGCTATAAAAATGATGTTGCTTCAAGAAAGACCCCAGGTGGCGCAGTAGTAAAGAATCCATCTGCCAATGCAGGAGAAATCAGAGACATAGGGTTCAATCCCTGAGTTGGGAAGATTCCCCTGGAGGAGGGTATGGCAACCCACTCCAGTATTCTTACCTGGGAAATCACATGGACAGAGGGACCTGGTGAGCTACAGTCCATAGGCTTACAAAAGTTGGATGTGACAGAGCACGCACACACAAGAAAGACCCAGTCTCAGTGAGCAAGTGGAGGAAATAGACATTTCGTAGGTGCCAAGGGTTTGGTCAAAGTCAGTGATTTTTATGTCTAGAAATACAGTAGTGATCCTCTCTGGGCTTGAGAAAATGACAAGCAAAGTAGCGAAAGGGAATGACTTAGAGAAGTTAAACTTGGCTACACCTGTCTCAAATGATGTGAAGTAAAAAAGTCATATTTTATTTAGAAACAACAGTGCTTTTCAATCTTTGTTTTATGTCAAGTAGGATCAAACTCAAAAGTTTGCAAGATTGTTTATACAACAATGTTATCTAATGGGAAATTTCCCTACATGCCTTAAGATTTAGAAATTTCTGTGACTTTGGACCATGCTATAGAACATTGCCATTCAAAGCATCACTCTTTGCACTGTCATCTCATAATAAGTGCCTCCCTGCTATCTATTTCTCTTTCTATTGGCAAGACTTAACATATTAGAAAAAGAAAAGGTTTCATCCAACCAAAATAAAAATCCCCAGACCCTAGTGATCTGAGGGTTACAGCCAGTAAATCAGTGACCCATATTTATGGAAAGCATCCTCTATGTTTGTAGAATCTGTGTGTGTGTGTGGGGGGGCGTTGTTATAGTTCAGGGTAAGTTTTAGACTCAGAAAAGGAAGAGATAAGATACAGAGGGAGGGAGGGAAAAGGGGATAGAGAGAGAGAGAGGGAAGAGCATGTATAGAGGTAGACAGAGAGAGATCTTGCCTGAGAGTGAAAATGTTGTGTTCTAAGGCGCTCAGTCAAGTCTGACTCTTTGCGACCTCCTGGACCATAGCCCTCAAGCCTCCTCTGTCCATGGTATCTTCTAGTTAAGAAAACTGGAGTGGGTTGCCATTCCCTTCTCCAGAGGATCTTCCCACCCAGGGATTGAACCCTCATCTACTGCATTGGCAGGCAGATTCTTTACCGCTGTGCCACCAGGGAAGCCCGAGAGTAAAAGAGATGAATGTAAATATGAAATCTGGCCAAAATACTCTCCTTTACAGGGAGTCAGAGGAAGGCTTTGGGAGGGTCAGGGTAATGGGGCTGAAAAATGAAAATATGCATGTAGCACCTCTCAACCTAAATAAGGGTATATTGCCTTATTATTGGCAAAGAGTATGATCTAGTCTGGAAATTAATATGTGTAGCTTCGTGTTAATCTGGGTCTCATTTTACTGAGATAAAGGCCCTGGCGTGGAACTACACACCGCCATCCTACTTGGTTTTTTTCCACTTCATAGCCATGGATGGAGACTGTACTTGTTGAAAATTAACCAGCTAGCTTGCCAAGGTGGATCATTCTTCAGGGTGGTGAGAGAGTGGGGATGGCGCCGTATGCATTCATTCCTGTTCCTGAGAAAACTACTTGGAGTGCACGTTTCGACTAATAATGCTGAGGTCAGCACCATCTCCTTTGTTAATAAGGGTTGAATCAGAGAAGGGAATTTATTCCTTTTAAATACACAGTTTCTCATTGTATAAATCTTAATTATGTTGAATTGGTTCATGGTGCTTTTCAGATCTACTTTTCTGTATATTTTCCTTCTACTTTTCTGTATATTCATTCTACTAATTTTTGAGTTTGATATTGAACCTCCAACCAAAAATCTTAATTTACCTATATAAAAAATAATTGTAACATACACTAGTTCAGTTCAGTTCAGTCACTCAGTCATGTCCTACTCTTTGCGACCCCATGGACTGCAGCACACCAGGCTTCCCTGTCCATCACCAACTCCCATAGCTTAGTGAAACTCATGTCCATCGAGTCTGTGATGCCATCCAACCATCTCATCCCCTGTTGTCCCCTTCTCCTCCCACCTTCAATCTTTACTAGCATCAGGGTCTTTTCCATTGAGTCAGTTCTTCAATATATACTGATTTTATATATGTATGTATATGAATGTAAATTTTATATATGTATATAACTTATGTCGGAGAAGGCAATGGCACCCCACTCTAGTACTCTTGCCTGGAAAATCCCATGGACGGAGGAGCCTGGTAGGCTCCAGTCCATGGGATCGCTAAGAGTCGGGCACGACTGAGTGACTTCACTTTCACTTTTCACTTTCATGCATTGGAGAAGGAAATGGCAACCCACTCCAGTATTCTTGCCTGGAGAATCCCAGGGACAGAGGAGCCTGGTTGGCTGCCGTCTATGGGGTCACACACAGTCGGATACGACTGAGCGACTTAGCAGCTTAGCAGCAGCATAACTTATGTAATATATACATATATGTATAACTTTATATTTACATATAAATGTATGTAACTTTGTTCTGTATTTTCCAAGTCTCCTATAAATGTGTTATTGTACTTTCATAATTTAAAAAATAAAAACAAAAGAAAAAAAAGAGAAAAAAAAAATAATAATAAATAAATATACATTTTTCTCCATGGAAACATCACCTGCTAAAAACATGCAGTGTTATCTGACTGCATGGTAAGGTGCCCATTAGTTCTGTCCTTTATCTTATTTTCTAAGAACTGGTCAATGTCTTAAAATCTCACATTCCAAAAATATATCTGAAACCTCCATAAACTAAGTGTTATTATGTTCACATGTAAAAAAAAAGCCTTGATAAACGCTGGTTCCAGCCACATTGACCTCCCTGTTTTTCTCTGCACATAGCCCATGCTTTACTGCCTCCTTGCTCTTGAACATTGCTTAACTTGCCTGGTAATTCCTACACTATTGCCACCTGATTCAGATCCTCAAGCACCACCTCAAACATCATAATTCTATAAGTCAAAAGTTATTTTTTCTTACTTTCTCCTACTGTTTTATTTCTTACACTACTTTTTGCTTCCTCTCATGTGTGATGGAATAAAAGACATGAAGTTAGCGTTGGCAGGTCTCTGCTTCTCTCTGCCCTCGAAAAATAATCCTCTTTTTGGCTGAAAAGGCCTCTCCAAAGCCAGAAACTTCTACAGAGATTCTGTGTTCTAGATCATTTTCAGGGCTTTTTCTGTGAAAAATAGGTGTAATGGGCAGAAAGAGCTGAAAAAAATTGTGAAGAGCAATCCTAGTTTAGATTATATTAGAAAGGGGAACAAGAAATTGAAAAGAGAAAAAAAAAGCAAGAGATAGAAGATGAAAGAGGACAAAAGAGGAAAATGCATTCTAAGGGAAGTTTTTTAGTTGGGAATGAGAATGAGGAATGATGAGAGAGGTTTCTGGGCAGCTGTCTTATGTAATAAATAGTGAGCATGAGAGTAGTGGAAAAGATGATTTCAAATACTGTGGAGGTGGGGCTTTTCCATTTTTTTTGTGGTACCATGGACTGTAGCCTGCCAGGCTTCTCTGTCCATGGAATTCTCCAGGCAAGAATAGTGGAGTGGGCAGCCATTCCCTTCTCCAGGGGATCTTCCTGACTCAGGTATTGAACCTGGGTCTCCTACATTGCAGGCAGATTATTTTACCATCTGACCCACCAGGGAAGCCCAACTGTCCTCCCATATAAAATAAAAATTAAGTTTAAAAAAAAGATTGAAGGCAGACATTTAGGAAAGCAGAGAAACTAATTAGGAGTTTATTGTAACAAGACAGATAAGAGAGCTTGGCTTGGACCAGCAGTGGAATGGAAGGCACAGATTATGTAATCCCCAAAGGTCAAGGAAGTTAAAACCCTGTGGAATAATAATACATTGACCAATGGGAGATGGGAGCAGAGAGATAAACTGTTCTCCTATTCTCCTCCTGGATCAAGTATGTAAAAATACCCTTCCTTCTTCACTGCCTCACTTTGCTTTTACCTTGTTCTTGTTTCCCTGGGATTACAATCCCTGGGTCATGAAGATCCCCTGGAGAAGGAAATGGCAACCCACTCCACTATTCTTGCCTGGGAAATGCCATGGACGGAGGAGCCTGGCAGGCTATAGTCCCTGGGGTCACAAAGAATTGCACATGACCGAGTGACTGAGAACACAGCACACACTCTCTAATACATATTCACTTTTTGCCCCAGGATTCACTTTCTAGGAACCCAATGATGAGACAGGAGGAAGATCAGGAGTTCCGTTTTGGATCTATTGGTTTTAATGTAGGTAGAGATGCTGAAAAGTCTGTTGGATAAAAAATTCTGCAGAGAGATCTGGGTTGGAAGGTATCTATGTTGGAGTTACCAGTGTACAGATGGTATATAAAACTGAGACTGCATAAACAGATCATGGAGGGAAGTGGTGTTAATAAAGATGGAAAAAACTAAGGACCAGGCCCTAAGAGTCCTCTGACATTAAGAGATCAGGAGAAATATGAGGAGTCAGCAAAGGAACTTCAGAAAAGATAACTGATGAAATAAAGGGAAAACAAGAGAGTGTGACTCTTTAAAACTCAGGTAAAGAACATATATCAAAAAGAAGGGATAGTCAACTGTGCTAAATGTGCTGATCTTATAAAAAGAGGAGTGAAAATTGACCTGACCATTGGATTTAGCATTGTTGTAGTCATTGGAGACTCCAGTTTTGGTGGAGTGGTTAAGGTAAAATTCTGATGGAAGGGACTTTCCTGGTGGCTCAGACCATAAAGAATCTACCTGATGCAGGAGATGCAGGAGATGCAAGAGACCCAGGTTTGATCCCTGGGTCGGGAAGATCCCCTAGAAAAGGGAATGGCTACCAACTCCATTATTTTTATCTGGAGAATTCCATGAACAGAGGAGCCTGGTGGGCTACAGTCCATGGGGTCGCAAAGAGTCAGACACAACTGAGCAACTTTCACTCCCTCAGTCACTGATGGAAGTAGTTTAACAGAGAATTAGTGGAAAAAAGCTTAAGATGGTGAGTGCAGACAACAGTTTCTTTGAAGTAGTTTTGCTGCAAATGGAAACAAAGAAATGGAGGCAGTGGCTGTCAGGGGAAGTAGAATTAAGAAGCATAGACCTTGACCTGTGTGTATGCTGATGGAAATGATTCAGTAGAAATAGAAACTTCCATGATAAGAGAGATGGGAGAATGGCTTCAGTGATATCCTCGAGTAGGCAAACATGGTCAGAATCGAGTGTATTAGTGAAGTGACTGGTCTTACATGGGAGCTTTGCCAGTCCATCAATAACAACAAACCTGAAGGCAGAGTATGTGGGTACAGATACCAGTAGGTGGATAGATGTAGTGGATGTTCTCTCCTAACTGCCTCAATCTTTTCTCAGTAAAACGGGAAACAAGGGGAGGAGATGTTGGAGGCTTGAGAAGAGCAGATGTTAAATAGTCATCTAGGAAGACAGGAGACTGAATGGTGCAGTAATATACCATAAGACTATGTGACAGCATTAAGAATCCATTTGAGGTTCATGATAATGAATTTAAAGTGAGATCAGTGAACATTATATGGTTTCCTTCGGTCAGGTTCAGCTAGAAGGATACAAGCATAGATGGAGAGTTGGATTTACACAGTGTTGTGGTTTTCACAAGTGAGTAAGATAAAGGGGGAAAGGGTCTTGGAAAACAAGAAGGTATATATGAGATTGATTAAATTGACTGATCATGGAATTTAAACTGTTAGTTTGAAAAGAGAGTGGTGGATAGTGAAAGAATTGTGGGACCAGTGAGTTGCAGCTCTGGGTAGAGTTAATACATTATTGGAACTGTGGTACAGAAAGAGTGAGCCCAAGTTGGTGGCCAGAGAATACATGCAAATGAGATAATCGAGGAGATTACTACTGCCTCCACCACTCCAAAATGTTGCAGATCACCTGCCTGCCACAACCATTACATTACCTAGTTGGATACTGGAAAGACTTTGAATTTGCAACTCCTGAAATAAGTTGAAACACTGATATCAACAAAATAATCATAAAACAGAAGATCACTGAACTTGTGTAATGATAAAAGGAATGGAACTAAATGAATACCAGTGTTAGGTAGCTCATCAGTGATTACTTGAAATTAATTCTTGTTTTCTAATGATCAAATATAACCCATTAATTCTTACCAAGCAGGTAATCCAGCTGACTAAACTATAAATATCTGTTTTCCCTCAGTAAATAAGCTGGAATTGAAAATAACATAGGTATTATAAAATAGAATGATTATATTTCTGATTATTACAAAGCTAATGTGTTATAATATGGTTATATTCTAAACATTATACCATGTCTAACTTACTATTAATGCAATGAAAATTAACTGATACTAGTTTGTCATTTAAGTTATGCACAATTTTTTAAAATAAGCAGATTATCAAATTGTGGAGGTTAAAAAATGATATTTTCAGGTTATATATGTGTTCTTTTATGTATATTTGCTACAAAAATAACTGTATCAGGGACTCCCGCTTATAAACCAAAATAGGAGGAAAAAAATAACTAACCGCATAACACTCTAGCCTACACAGGCCAGAAGAGGCCATTGCTGCAGTCTTAAGACCCTGCTGCACAATCTGGATCTTTTCTGAAGTCAGATAATTCTCTAAGATTCAGGATCTCATTTTTCCTACAAGAAACTATCTGCTATCCTAGAAATTACTACCTGGGCAACCAACTTGTTTACACTTAACTTTTCAAAGATCAATAGTTAAGCTGGAATTGAATTATGAGAAATGTTCAGTCCTTGAAAATCTCTTGGTTACCATGGTGGGGAGTAGGTTAGGTGGGTGGAAGGTGATAAAAGGTACTTCTTAGTGTCTTAGGTAGACTAGGACAATTACTTTTGTTTCTAAAAGCATAAATTTCCTTGCAGTATGACATAAAGGAAGTCCCATGGTACATGCTCAATGAATATTTGTTGACTGAAATATAAAACTTAATATATGCTACATAGGTACTTTTTGGTCAGGATCATTTAAAGGCCATTAAAATCAGGTGAAATTTTTGTACACTTATATTTATTTCTTATTCTTTTTAATTATGGAACATTTCAAATATATTCAAAAATTTAAAAAGACAATGAACCCTCATGTATTCATTGTATAGATCCAAAGATTAGCCCCATACTACATTTATTTCAAATATCTTCAATTCCCCTCAATTCTTCTGGTGATGTTATTCTGCAAGAGTAATAATCACTCAAATGTGATGAATAGCAGGGCAAATGTCATGCCTCAGAACTGAATAAATGCACTAAGGAACCCTTCACAAAGAGTTTGTGAGGCGTTCAGATTTTGAGGACTTCACTTATTTCAGTGATTATTAAAGACTGAAAATAGTTGGATTATCTTCCTGTTTAAGAAGGAGTTTCCTAATTCTGTTTACTTAATCAGAGAGGTAAATAGCCATAGTGGTTTTGAACTTATCACTGATTCTCTGAATGTGGCCACTGTCATCCCAAAACACATAGGTTTCTACAGATATTCAATTATATTTAATCACTCTTTTCAATATCTTGAATTCATTCAGGATTACATGAATACATCTATCTTCATCCATAGCTTACGTCACCCCTTTTCCAAGTTGTTGAGAAAGTGATGTGTGGGATTTTCTCAAAAAAGATTACTCTCATCATTTTTATTCTACTAAGTGCCTCCTCCACTGAAAAGATTTGAGTAGAAAGGGGAATAGACAGTAATTCTTGGATTAGCATGGCTCTCAAAATATGACTCACTTCTCCACCATCCCTCTATTACTAACCCACTGACATGCTGAGAAATTCAAGTAATCATTCTTGAGATTAGCCAAAGAAAAACACAAAAATGAGTGATTGGCTACTGAAAGGTCACAATCTGTAAACTTTTCTTGCTATGAGTTAAATGGCTGGAGAATGTTACTAAATATTTCATATCTGCATTTTTTTAACCACACTGAAATCAGTAGAGTAACTTTTGATGAGGTTGATAAAGGATAGGAAAATAATCCATAATTACTTTAAAGTAGTATCAAATTTGAGATTTTAGGTGATATAGATATTGCCAAATGCAGAGCCTTTTTCACTATAAATGTCAGTCTCTTGGCAATGGCATAACATCACCTGCATAGACTGAATTTGGAGCCTATGATCCAAATAGGAGTCAGTGATCACTACTAGACCTGAAAAATATGTTTATTATTTATACCCAAATTCTAGCTACTTCACTTAATGCTATTCTGGAAGAGATAAAGCACAAACAAGCAGATTACAAAAACAACAGCAACAAAAAACAATGAGGAGGTTATGTCAAAGAGACAGATGCACCAACTGAAAGAGCTTCCAAAGGTGGATGAATTTGACCCAGAAAATACAGTAGCACTGAATTATTACCCAGTGTATAATATAAATGTCCATGAGTCCATAGTGATATAATAAATGATTGAATACATAGATGGGAGAAAAAAACAAATATCCCGTGCAGAAGAAATCTAAATAATTTTATATAGATATGGGCTTCCCTGGTGGCTCAGATGGTAAAGAATCTGCCTGCAGTGCAGGAGACCTGGGTTCAATCCGTGGATCAGGAAGATCCCCTGGAGAAGGGAATGGCTACCCACTCCAGTATTCTTACTTGGAAAATTCCATGGACAGAGGAGCCTGGTAGGCTACAGTTCACGGGGTTGCAAGAGTCAGAAATGACTTAGCGACTAACACTTTCACTTATGTACATAGTTTGCTCTTAATGAAATGGAGCGTAACTACCATTTCGTATGTATGGACTATTGAAAAACTACTTCCTTCCAAAGAGGACAGTTTGAAAAAGGAGGGGAAAAATAACAACTTCAGAGTGGAGAAAGACAAGTACTACCTTGAGCCAGATGATCAAGGTCAATATGAACAGTGATAATATATGCTGATACTCCCTACCCTTGATATGATGTGATGAGAATGCATTTTACCTCTGTGTTCTTCCTCCTCAAAACACATTACCCCAGTATAAGCATGAAAAATTATCAGGTTGAGATTTGAGAGACATTCTACAAAATGTTTGAATAGTACTATTTAAGCTGTCAATGCCATTAGAAACAAGAAGAGTATGAGAAACCCCTACAGCCAAAAGGAACTTAAGGAGACATGACAATTAAATGTAAGGTGGTCTCCCAGATGGAATCCTGGAACAGAAAAAGGGCATTAAGCAAAATCTGAGGAAATCTGAATAAAATAAATGGACTTCAGTTAATGATGATTGGCTCATTGATTATAACAATTGTACCACAGTCATGGAAAATGTTAATACTAGGGGAAATGGGTGTAGGGCATACAGAAACTTTCGGGAGTATCTTTGAAATAATTCTGTAAGTCTAAAACTGATCTAAAAATTTAAAAGAATATTTAAAAACCAGTTGGGAGCTTTTATTGCAGCACTTTTTATAGGGACAAAAAATATATGCACATAAATAGCAAAATGATAGACTAAATTGTGATATCATAGACTACTGAGCAACACAGAACAGTATATATTTAAAAGGATGAGTGCACTCTCTATCAGTTGACTTGGAAATATTTCCTATATATATTTAATAAGGAAAGAAAATGCAGGGAAACATGTAACTCTGTTTTTAGTTTGTAAAACAGTGAGGAGAAAATCCCCATGTAGATATACTTGTGCAATTAAAAGAATCAGGAGAAGGTATGCAAGGATACGGGCTTCCCAGGTGGTGCTAGTGGCAAAGAACCCTCCTGCCAATGCAGGAGACGTAAGAGACGTGGGTTCGATCCCTGCATTGGAAAGATCCGCAGGAGAAGGGCATGGCAACCCACTGCAGTATTCTTGTAGTGTCCTGAGAATCCCATGGACAGAGGAACCTGGCAGGTTATAGTCCATAGGGTCGCAAAGAGCCAGACACAAGTGAAATGACTTAGCACACATGCATGCAAGGATACACACTAGACTGTTAGCATTTATCAGATAGGGGAAAGGGTAAGATGAGTACATGAGTGTTATATTTTTTTAAGGAAGAGAGGAAAGAGAGCCAGATTGGGGAAATAAGCAGAGCAGGGGAAGTAAGCAGTAATTAATTCAGTAATTCATTATAAATATAGCACCTGTATGTAGTTGGCTGATGCTCTGCAAATAAAATATTTAATTTGTGAAAACAAAACAGAGCAAGTGGAATTTGAGGAGGAAAAATGATCTATTTTAGATTGGCAGGATTTAAGAGGGTGGGGAATGAAGAAGGTATAAACAGAGAGAGAGTAGCAGCACCCTAAAGAACAGAGTGTCAGACAGTGAAGCCAAATTACACCCACTTCTCAGTTCTGCCAAGAGCTGTCTAAGGAGGTGAAAATGCTGCTTATTACTAAGGGTGTGGTCAGAATGACTGCTACTTTTGCCACTATTCTGGGGCTTTTGCCCACCGCAAAGAGACGAAACTTGTTTCCCCAATATTTCCTCCCAACACACATACAAAAGTGATTCTTAAGGCATCAAGAAAGCTCTCTATTTATATACCACCTGGTCTCCTGCCCTTTTGAACAATGAGGCCACACCAGGAATTTCAAAGTGCTTTTGATGAAGAGGTGACATAGCTTTGACATCAGACAAAGTCCACAGGAAACAAAAATGGAAGGGTCTGCATTTCCCAGAAAGTAAAATCAAACAACAGAGTACAGATCCCTGGTGAGCAAGATCAGACTTAGCAAATGGCAGTTTTGAAAATGTGTTTAAAGTCACCTCAGCTACCTACTTCAACACTTAATACAGTCTCTATTTGAGATTTGAGATCTTAGACCCTGACAAGGGGAGATGGAGAGGGGAGGAAGGACATACTGTGGAATTCCTGAGCAAAAAACTGATTTCCTGTCACTATGAACTTCTTACAAACAGGAACTGTATCTGTGGTATCTTCCACAGTATAGTATATAGGAAGACAGGAGGACCATATGTTTATAGGGTCCCACATTGAATACTTAGATACAGTAGACTCAAATTCACATTGCAAATTCCACAAAGAATTTCACCAGAAATTAAAAGATCTCCTGTTAAAAGATCTCCCAGAAACATTTGAAACTATTTTCCTTCAATAAGAAAGGTGAGACCCTGACCTAAATGATACTTTAGGTAATTTTCATGGCCAGAAATCAAGATCATTGAGCCAAGTTGCTGCTGCTACTGCTAAGTCGCTTCAGTCGTGTCCGACTCTGTGTGACCCCATAGACGGCAGCCCACCAGGCTCCCCCATCCCTGGGATTCTCCAGGCAAGAACACTGGAGTGGGTTGCCATTTCCTTCTCCAATGCATGAAAGTGAAAAGTGAAAGGGAAGTCACTCAGTCGTGTCCGACTCTTAGCGACTCCATGGATTGCAGCCCATCAGGCCCCTCCGTCCATGGGATTTTCTAAGCAAGAGTACTGGAGTGGGTTGCCATTGCCTTCTCCATTGAGCCAAGTAGCTCTCTACAAAAACATTTGTTAATACAGGTCTTCCTGTATTAACCATTAGGGTTATGGCCTGATAAACCCATTGTTGTTGCTGTTGTTTAGTCACTCAGTCGTGTTCTACTCTTTGTGACCCCATGGACTATAGCCCTCCAGGCTCCTCTGTTCATGGGATCTCCCATGCAGGGATAATGAAGTGGGCTGCCATTTCCTTCTCTAGGGGATCTTCGCTACCCAGGGGTCGAACCTGCATCTCTGTGTTTCCTGCATTGGCAGATAGGTTCTTTACTACTGAGCCACCTGGGAAACCCGAGTTGAAAATACCTGAAGTCAAAATACATTTAATACACCTAACCCACTGAACATCATAGTTTAGCCTGCTGCTGCTGCTGCTGTTAAGTCGCTTCAGTCGTGTCCGACTCTGTGCGACCCCATAGATGGCAGTCCACCAGGCTACCCCGTCCCTGGGATTCTCCAGGCAAGAACACTGGAGTGGGTTGCCATTTCCTTCTCCAATGCATGAAAGTGAAGTCGCCCAGTCATGTCTGACTCTTCGTGACCCCATGGACTGCAGCCTACCAGGCTCCTCCGTCCATGGGATTTTCCAGGCAAGAGTATTGGAGTGGGGTGCCATCACCTTCTCTGATAGTTTAGCCTAGTCTACCTTAAATGTGCTCAGAACAGTTTCATTTCACGTTGGGCAAAATGATGTAATACAAAGCCTATTTTATAATAAAGTACTGAATATTTCATGTAATTTATCGAAAGTGAAAACCAGAATAGTTATACGGGTACAGAGTGATTTTAAGTATACCATTTGATTACCCCATGATCACATGGCTGACAGAGAGCTGCAGCTTACTGCCTGTTACTACCCAGCATCATGAAATATTATCATGCCACATATTGCTAACATGGAAAAGATTCAAAATTTAAAGTGTGGTTTAGGTTGAATATGTGTCACTTTTGCACCATCATAAAATTGAAAAATTATAAGTCCAACCATCCATCATAAGTCAGAGATGGTTTACATAAGGCCCTGGGGAAAGAGTGGAGATAGGGAATTAAATGAATCACCAAATTTTATGAATTGAATGAGTACACACAGTAAATGGGAATCTTGCTTTATGAAAATGTGATGAGAACTTGCTATGTTGTCTTAATAAATAATTAAAAAGATATGTATAGAAGCTCCACATGCACTGTAGCCTGTCAAGAATATATCCACTGTATAACATAAGGCACCCTTACACACTCCAGCCCTAAACAAGACTCACCTGTGACGCTGAGCAATGTTTTCACGTAGCACTCACCTTAAAACACAAGTGTAGAACCCACTGTCTTGTGCTTCAACTGAGTGAAACCATATTGAATCTTCCTCTTTGCTCATCCTGACCTCTGAAAAGATGATGGGCTCTTCCAAATCACCTTTGTTTTTGTACCACATCAGCCTAAGCCCAGTGCTTTGGGCCATGCTATAGTTGGTACGAATGTAACTGTAGAAAAGGGCACATTTCACTCGGACTGGCTCGCCTGCCAAAGCCATGTATGTCTTGAGATCCACTGACCAGTCGATGCAGCCATCCACTGAAAGAAAACCAAATTGGGCATGAGACGCAATGAACATTATTGATAATGATGAGAGCAATAATAAATCATTGCCAACATATACCGAGGACTCACTATGAGCTAGACATTGAGTCACGAGCTTTACATAGATTATCTCATTCAATCTTCCCAGTGATCCTATGACAGGGGTCCCCAAATCCCCATGCCATGGACCTGTACCACTCTACGGGTACCACTCTACAGGTACCACTCTACTGGGCTGCACAGCAGGAGGTGAGTGGCGGGTAAGTGAGTGGAGTTTCATCTATATTTACAGCCACTTCTTATCACTCTCATCCCCTAGGTCTGTGGAAAAATTGTTTTCCATGAGACCAGTTCCTGGTGCCAAAAACATTGGGGACTACTGTCCTATGAGATATATCTTATCCTTGGACCTGGGCAAGCATGATTCCTGTTCTAGCCCTGTGCCTCTGGAGTATTTCCAGTTCTCTACAGTAATCTGCTTGGAGTTAACTAGATCCTCCAAGGAGCTCCAGCACTCATACCTATGGGGTATTCCTGGGGTCCCCACAACTAGGTACCAATTCCAGTAGGGTGGCTGGCCAAGTGCATCATTACTGCCAGCCAAACGGCATCCACTTAACAGGATTTTGTGAGACTGGATGGCTGGAATGACCCTGGCATGCTGATTTTTGGTGACTCAAATTGTTTATATAGACAGGAGACCCACAAAACAGAGACTTCTTTAGGACCCTGTATAGTCTAGGAGGAGCCCTGAAATTGAGGTTTCTATTATTCTTATTTTATAGACAAGAAAATAAATGAGACTCAGGAAAGGTTAGTGACTTTGCCTATGGATACAGAGCTGATAAATGGTGGAAAACCAGTCTGTGGTTCCAGAGACTGTTTTCTTAACCCCTATCCTGTATTGCCCCTGTCTATAATTGTGACCGGAACCACTGTTTTATTTATTTGCCTTTGAGAAAGTAGATGCCAGAGCTGGAAGCAGTGGGTACCTAAAGTGATTATTTGGCACTGTCTACATGCCAGTTTTCCATGGTATGACCTATTAATAGCAAATATTTAATCACAGCTCAATTTCTTTTTATACCCTTAGGCCTCCCTTGCTGCTCAGCTGGTGTACGCTCATGGGAATATATTATATTAATGTCCTATATTAATGTCAAGTTTAATCAAATAATATTAGGTGGGTAAATCTACCATTAAAGAAAGACATAAACAGTGAATTCTCTTTTCCAGAAAGGTTGGAAATGAGACACTGTGGCTAATTTTATATGCTAGTCAATACAATTAGCATAGCTATTCTATTTCCAATTGCTGATTTCAAAGAATTTCATTAAATTATGCTACATCCCTTTGTGTAACTTGATTACCCTTTATAAAATAATCCTTTCGTAAACTGTATAAACACTGTCATTTTAAAATTATGTTTCGCTTATCATTTTGTGAACTCATCTGCTTCCTTTTTTTAGATGTTGAGAACTCTGAGCCCAATGTGTTTATCTTTTAACCTCAGTTGACAGGGAAAGCTCAGGGCTACATGCAATGCTCAAGTGTAATAAACTATCCTCCCTCAGGATTTTGCTTTCTCTACAGAAGGGCTTCTTGACCTGAGGTTCAAGGACACCCAGAGGCAGATTGCCTGGATAGATTTCAAGGTGGTGCTTATTTGCATAGCTATACTTTTCTGGAGCAATGTTCCATAGCTTCCATAGCTCTTTATCAGATCTTCAAAGGTGTCTGTAACCCAAGAAAGTTTTTAAATTCTTTGACTTCTGACCTCTCTTTGTGACTTCATTTTTCACTGCCTTGCTGCATATGGGCATTTATTATAAGTTGCCTCAAATCCTCTTGTAGTATGTCAAGTATTCACTAGAAATAAATCAATAATCAAATAACTCACCCTAAATTTATAATGAAGGGCATTTGAACTTTGAGGACTCACAGGGCACCAGATTCATCACTATGAATTTTGATGACCATTGTTCACTGTCGAAGTCAAGAAGGTACAGCCAAATTGGACTAAGAACATACTGATCTCTAGCTATCTCTTGGGGGGCTTTTTTATTCACTTCCAGGCATCAGTTGTTTACCTGTCACTTGTCATTCTCATAACTGTCAAGAACAGGGAGGGGGCAAATCTACATTACTTACACTTTGGGGTCATTGTAGATTACTGGTGATACATCACTGCATTTAATGCAGTTTTGATATTTATTGTATTGTCATCTTTGAATGAATTTTATATTTTCCCTACTATGGATTATTTGTGATATTGCTCCCATGCATTAACACAACTGTGAGGAAATGATATGCTTTTTTTTAGAAAATGTATTTTTTCTCATGCTATGCTAAGTTGCTTTAGTCATATCCAACTCTTTGCAACCCTATGAACTGTTGCTCCCCAGGCTCCTCCGTCCATGGAATTCTCCAGGCAGAATACTGGAGTGGATTACCATTATCTCATCCAGGGATCTTCCTGAACCAGATTGCACCTACATTTCCTGCATCTCCTGCACTGCAGGCGGATTCTTTCCCACTGAGCCACTGGGGAGACCATAGCTTTATTTTAAAAGTTGGTTAATAGAAGAAACAAAGAAAATATGGGGATTTCTTAAAAAGTCCTTCACATTCCAGTTTTTGTTATTTTCTAACCCTAAAGGTGCATAGCAAATGCTTTTGAATTAACAAATGTGTCTTGGAAGAGTAGTTTTAAACCTCGATAATTACCTACTTGATAGGGAAAAAAAAAAAATCTGGAATGTTTTCTCATTTGCACCCTAAATCCCTGTAGTTACTTTCTCTAAACAATCTGTTGCATAATCTATACCTATACAATGCTAACAGCCTGGTTTGTCCCATTACTGACAGGACATGGTTTGTATAAAAAATAATCAAAATATCTGCTCTTGGGACATGACAATCAGGCTCAAAGGAGGGTGAAGACATTTAACTGCCATTACAATCAGCTTTGTCATACAGACTTTGAGAGGACACTGAGATTTCATTTCCTCTTAAGAGCTAGCTGGGTAAAATGGATTTGATTTAATAGTTTATGGTTCCTTTTCTTCTGTTCCCTTGCTTTAGGTAGCAGAGAGGGAATCTTTAGTTATAAAGTTGTCAACAGGCAGAGAACATATATTCAATAATAAGGACAATTTCCAAAGGTTATCCCCTTATTCTTTTCCTTTAGTACAATCATCCCTCAATATCTGCAGGGGACTGATTTCATGACCCCCAAGGATATCAACACCTCTGAATGCTCAAGTCTCTTATATAAAATGATATGGTAGTTTCTTATAATCTACATATACCTTCGTATATGCTTTAAATAATCTCTAGCTTGCTCATGATAGCTAATACAAAGTAAAAGTGATATAGATATAAATACAACATAATTTCCAGTGTGCAGAAAATTTGAGTTGTGCCTTTTGGAACTTTCTGGAATTTTTCAAAAATATTTTCCACCCATGGTTGGTTGAATCCCAGGAGGTAGAACCTGAGAATATGGGCAGGGGCCGACACAACTGTATTCACCACACAAGTTAGAATATAATGTATCTCAAAACACCTGAGGCAATTTTTAAAAAATAAATGGATTAGACAAACAACAAGATACCAGGGATACATGAAGGCTCATCTGACACCAAATATTTTTCCACACTGAACTTTCATCAGCAGAAATCCATTCCCATGAATAAAGATCTTATAACCTTATATCTAGACAGTACAGAACCACTATCAGATTCCAGCAAGGTGGTATGATTCATTGTTAATGGATTGCTATTCCTAGGAAAACCAACAGAGACAGGGGGCAAGGGGGGATAAAATACGATACAGTGCATTTCTCTTTAGATTTGGGACTGGTGAAACAACTAAGAAGGCCTACTGAAGTAAGAGGTCTGGAAGCTCAGGTGGCAAGGGAACATGATGGGATTAATACCTTGAGGGTGAGAGAGAAGGTTAAGAGAAAAGCATGAAAGGGTCACAAGAAAGGGCAGGAACAGAAGAAAGATCACATCAAACTTAATTTTCCAAGAGCCATTCCAGGGATCAAAGATGGTAGTATCAGAAGTCACCAGTATAAGTCACATGTATATCATGAGAAGGAGATTGTAATACATGCCATGCAGTCAGAGCCCTTTGCATGTTGACACTCCATATGTATTTGGCAAATGGGTGAATGAATACATCTGTGATGTAGCTGACAAGGGAGCATGCTATGGCCAGGATAGAGACATAGCAGAACTCAGGAGCCCACAGATAAAGCCCACCTGCAAGTTTGACCTTATCAGCAAAGCCTCTCATTCACAGGGGGATCCAGCCCTATTCTGTTCACAACTCCAGTCATACCTATGTAGGTTTGCCCCCAAAAGCCTCTGAAGAATGGTGGTTTCTGGACAGACTGGCTTCTCCCAAAGATGGCTTGATAACTGTGTTCCACTAACTAGCCAGAAGTGTAAATACAGGTACTGTAGGTCCCTGGTAGGTCAGACCATAAAAAATCTGCCTGTAATGAAGGAGACCTGGGTTCAATCCCTGAGTAGGGAAGATCCCCTGCAGAAGGGAATGGCAATCCACTCCAGTATTCTTGCATGGAGAATCCCATGGACAGAGGAGGCTGGTGGGCTACAGTCCGTGACATTCAAAGAGTTAGACATGACTGAGTGAGTAATAGTTTCACTTTTCTTTTCAAGAAGGAAAACAATCCCCCTCCCCACAAAAAAAAAGAAAGAGAGAGAAAAGCAGCAACATTCTGCAGTTGGATTGAAGCTTGCCACAGAGCAAATCCACCAAAGCCATCAGGAAGGCCTGACTGTCTTCTGCTTCATGGTCCCTTGGTATGGCTATAAATATTTTCATCATTCCACTGAAAAATACCTATTTCTATATAAGCCATTCCCTGTCCACCCTTGACTCGTAAGAATAGCAATTCAAGTATTTAAAAGAACAATTGTATTTTTTAGATTCTTATTTCAGCTTACTTAATCTAGGTTTCTATAAAACTCCCAAAATTATTACTCTTAGTTTGGTCATGTTGGTAGAAATGTTTAAATATCTAAGCGACACAAAACACTTCAATGGAGCAAAGAAAGTCATTCTTTAAAACCCAGTTCTCGGTTTTAATTGCTTTCATTTCAGACTGCAAAACAAGCATGTGCTCAAGGAGTTTGACATGAAAATTCAAAAAAATGGAGCACATTTAACATATAAAGGGACATGTTAGTGTTCATGCAATTTATTTTGCCAACAGGAGATTCCTAGGGGTGAAAACTAATGCAGTATCCTGGAAAGTGCCCTCGGTGACCAAAGCAAAACTATTTAGCCTGCTTATAGATAAGCCTTGGATTCCTTGTCAATACATCTGGAAAAACAAATCCTGTCACATCTACCTGCTGTGGAAACAGAGTCATGAGAAAAGCATTTAATCCCTCAAAGAGGATAAAATGTTATTATCAGCAACAACAATTATATTATTTTAGGAAACAAGAATACTGCCTGCAGTAAAATTACAGACTCTAATGGCTATGTACATTACAATTTTTATTTGGGAATAGGATATATAGCTATGTATAGAAATGCCAGTTCTGGATATCTGCCCCAAATTGGAAATCTCTTTAGGTAAAATTAGCATATGAAAATAGGCAAGCTCCAGATATCTTGATAATGTTCATTACAACCTAAGTCCTTTGCCTAGGATGTACATCTGGTATTAGTTTATTATGTGCTTTTTTATCAATAAATTGATTTTTTTAAGCCAGATGTTTTTTACTAACTATGTCAGCTATATGCCATTGATTTTTATGGCCAGCTCTCATTTGTGAATCAACAGGGCAACTGTTGGGGGAAATTCATCAAATTACCACTAGAGGGCAGGCTGTGCAAGTTTTTGTATATTATAATACCTTATCAGCTGAGCTCCAAAGAATTGATGCTTTTGAACTGTGGTGTTGGAGAAGACTCTTGAGAGTCCCTTGGACTGCAAGGAGATCCAACCAGTCCACTCTAAATGAGATCAGTCCTGGGTGTTCTTTGGAAGGAATGATGCTAAAGCTAAAACTCCAGTACTTTGGCCACCTCATGCAAAGAGTTGACTCATTGGAAAAGACTGATGCTGGGAGGGATTGGGGGCAGGAGAAGAAGGGGACAACAGAGGATGAGATGGCTGGATAGCATCACCGACTCGATGGATGTGAGTTTGAGTAAACTCTGGGAGTTGGTGATGGACAGGGAGGCCTGGCATGCTGCAGTTCATGGGGTCACAAAGAGTCAGACATGACTGAGCGACTGAACTGAACTGAACCGAACCAGTGTAATAACTTATCTACTACTGTGGGCAAGAATCCCTTAGAAGAAACAGAGTAGCCATCATAGTCAACAAAAGAGTCTGAAATGCAGTACTTGGGTGCAATCTCAAAAACAACAAAATGATCTCTGTTCGTTTCCAAGGCAAACCATTCAATATCACAGTAATCAAAGTCTACACCCTAACCAGTAATGCTAAAGAAGCTGAAGTTGAACGGTTCTATGAAGACCTACAACATCTTCTAGAACTAACACCCCAAAACAGATGTCCTTTTCATTATAGGGGACTGGAATGCAAAAGTAGGAAGTCAAGAAACATCTGGAATAACAGGCAAATCTGGCCTTGGCAAAATGAGGCAGGGCAAATGCTAATAGAGTTTTGCCTAGAGAACGCACTGGTAATAGCAAACACTCTCTTCCAACAACACAAGGGAAGACTCTACACATGGACATCAGCAGATGGTCAATACCAAAATAAGAGTGGTTATATTCTTTGCAGCCAAAGATGGAGAAGCTCTATACAATCAGCAGAAATAAAACCAGAACTGACTGTGGCTCAGATCATGATCTCATTGCCAAATTCAGACTTAAATTGAAGAAAGTGGGGAAAACCACTAGACCATTCAGGTATGACCTATATCAAACCCCTTACGATTATACAGTGGAAATGAGAAATAGATTCAAGAGATTAGATCTGATAGAGCACCTGAAGAATTATGGACGGAGGTTCATGACATTGTACAAGAGACAGGGGTCAAGACCATCCCCAAGAAAAAGAAATGCAAAAAAGCAAAAGGGCGGCATGAGGAGGCCTTACAAATAGCTGTGAAAAGAAGAAAAGCAAAAAGCAAAGGAGCAAAGGAACGGTATACCCATTTGAATGCAGAGTTCTAAAGAATAGCAAGGAGAGATAAGAAAGCCTCCCTCAGTGATCAGTGCAAAGAAATCGCAGAAAATATTAGAATGGGAAAGACTGGAAATCTCTTCATGAAAATTAGAGATACAAGGGAACATTTCATGCAAACATGGGCTCAATAAAGAACAGAAATGGTATGGACCTAACAGAAGCAGAAGATATTAAGAAGAGGTGGCAAGAATACACAGAAGAACTGTACAAAAAAGATGTTCATGACCCAGATAATCATGATGGTATGATCCCTCACCTAGATCCAGCCATTCTGGAATGCGAAGTCAAGTGGGCCTTAGGAAGCATCACAACGAACAAAGCTAGTGGAGGTCATGGAATTCCAGTTGAGCTATTTCAAATCCGAAAAGATGATGCTGTGAAAGTGCTGCACTCAATATGCCAGCAAATTTGGAAAACTCAGCAGTGGCCATAGGACTGGAAAAGGTCAGTTATTATTCCAATCCCAAAGAAAAGCAATGCTAAAGAATGCTCAAACTATTGCACAACTGCACTCATCTCACATGCTAGTAAAGTAATGCTCAAAATTCTCCAAGTCAGGCTCCAACAGCATGTGAGCTTCCAGATGTTCAAGCTGGTTTTCGAAAAGGCAGAGGAACCACAGTTCAAATTGCCAGCATCCACTGGATTATCAAAAAAGCAAGAGAGTTACAGAAAAATATCTATTTCTGCTTTATTGACTATGCCAAAGTCTTTGCCTGTGTGGATCACAATAAACTGTGGAAAATACTTCAAGAGATGGGAATACCAGACCACCTGACCTACCTCTTGAGAAATCTGCATGCAGCTCAGGAAGCAACAGCTAGAACCGGACATGGAGCAACAGACTGGTTCCAAATAGGGAAAGGAGTATGTCAAGGCTGTATATTGTCATCCTGCTTTTTCAACTTTTATGTAGAGTACATCATGAGAAATGCTGGGCTGGATGAAGCACAAGCTAGAATCAAGATTGCTGGGAGAAATGTCAATAACCTCAGATATGCATATAATACCACCATTATGGCAGAAAGCAAAGAAGAACTAAAGAGCCTCTTGATGAAAGTGAAAGAGGAAAGTGAAAAAGTTGGCTTAAAGCTCAACATTCAGAAAACTAAGATCATGGCATCTGGTCCCATCACTTCATGGGAAATAGATGGGGAAACAGTGGAAACAGTGACAGACTTTATTTTGGGGGGGGGGCTCCAAAATCACTGCAGATGGTGACTGAAGCCATGAAATTAAAAGACGCTCACTCCTTGGAAGAAAAGTTACAACCAACCTCGAAGGCATATTAAAAATCAGAGACATTACTTTGCCAACAAAGGTCTGTATAGTCAAGGCTATGGCTTTTCCAGTACGGATGTGAGAGTAGGACTATAAAGAAAGCTGAGTGCTGAAGAATTGATGCTTTTGAACTATGGTGTTGGAGAAGACTCTTGAGAGTCCCTTGGACTGCAAGGAGATCCAACCAGTCCATCCTAAAGGTAATCAGTCCTGAATATTCATTGGAAGGACTGATGTTGAAGCTGAAACCCTAACACTTTGGTCACCTGATATGAAGAACTGACTCATTTGAAAAGACCCTGATGCTGGGAGAGCCTGAAGGTGGGAGGAGAAGGGGATGACAGAGGATGAGATGGTTGGATGGCATTACTGACTCAATGGACATGAGTTTGAGTAAACCCCAGGAGTTGGTGATGGACAGGGAGGCCTGGCATGCGGCAGTCCATGGGGTTGCAAAGAGTTGGACACGACAGAGCTACTGAACTGAAACTGAACTGAATATCTTTTCTCCATCTAGTATCTTGAACTAAGGATTTGCCGTCTGCCAACCACTCGTTGCACTCTTGCCTGGAGAATCCCATGGACGGAGGAGCCTGGTGGGCTGCAGTCCATGGGGTTGCTAGGAGTCGGACAAGACTCAGCGACTTCACTTTCACTTTTCACTTTCATGCACTGGAGAAGGAAATGGCAACCCACTCCAGTGTTCTTGCCTGGAGAATCCCAGGGACAGGGGAGCCTCGTGGGCTGCCGTCAATGGGGTCGCACAGAGTTGGACATGACTGAGGCGACTTAGCAGCAGCAGCAACCACTGGTTGCTGGGGTCATTTCATAGCAAACTTGTGGGGATGAACCATTAGGGGTGGGTGATAGAGGGAGCCAAAAGCTAAGCATGTACCTAAGATCTTGCTCAAATTGGATAACTAGGTTACATATGCCAGGTAAATGAACCAGCTAAGAAAGATGCAACAGCAGCTACTAGCATTCCTTGAACCTTTCCCTGGTGGCTCAGGTGTTAAAGAATCTGCCTGCAATGCTGGAGATCCGGGTTCGATCCCTGGGTCAGTAAGATCCCCTGGAAGAGGGCATAGCAATGCACTCCAGTATTCTTGCCTTGAGAATTCCATGGACAGAAGAGCCTAGCAGGCTACAGTCCATAGGATCGCACAGAGTTGGACACAACTGAAGCAACTTAGCATTCACGAATCAGCTAGGCACTGTGATAGATGCTTTGCGTGTAGTTTTCTCATTTCATTATCACATCAGCTCTGGGATGTAGGGACTTTTGCTATTCCCATTTCACTGAGGAGAAAAGAAAAGCTCAGAGAGTTTAAGTGACTTGTTCAAGGTCACTCAGGTTTTAATGGCAGAGTCTGGACCCCAGTGCAGGTGAGCTTCACTCCCAAACTGATGTTCTTAATTACTGTGTGTCCTATATACTGCCTCCTCTACTCTTCATCCCAGCTCATGAGCCATGAAAACATTTAAATTTTCTTGCAGGAATCCAAATTGTCAAATATATTCCAAACAGCACAGCCCTGTTAGGTACAGTGGACCTTTCCAGCTGAGTAATAATCTAGCCCCAAGTAATAACTATTGTGGGAATAATAACCATCAAATAATGTATGCCAATTATTTATCTATGAAATATATATAGTATACAGAGTAATGAATTATTAATAACCTGTGTACTTGATTTAACTTCTGAAGATCAGTTCTAAAACTTGGATAAATCTTATCTGACCCATATTTATTTTAAATTAAATATCTAAGGATGATCACCCAACTCCTAACATTATAATCCAGAAATAGAGTTCTATGCTTAAAATTTGTACTTACTATATATTATGCCTATTGAATACATGACTCTCTTTATTTTTGGTATTTTGATGTAGGAGTCACACACCTGCATCTCTCTCAGCGCTCCTCCAAACACAGGTCTAAAGACAAAATTATTTTTATTTATACCCATCACAGTGGATGCTGTCTGCCTCAAGGGGTCAGCCTCCAAGAATAAAAAGTCAGACTCTCCAAGAAGTGAGTGGCCTATGCCACAGCTGCTGAATATATGCCTCTTTGCCCCCAGCCTGGAAATATGGACAGAGCTGTTTCATCATTTTTAAAATAAAGTTCTGACAGTGAGAAAATTTTTGATTTCTAAAATCTCATTTCCGTGGCAGTATCTATCCATATCCCCCACTCCACATCTATAAATACAATGAATGATTATCGCTTTGGCTTTTAAAAAGCATTTCCACATTTTTTATGAATTGGATTACATGGTCTTCTTTTACACTTTTACCCCCCAGTATTTATCAATGGCAAAGTTCTGCCTAAATGAAGCCCTTCTTCTCATTTCAACCTAGTTATTATGCTTAATAATGGCCTATCAACCATCTTCATTAACCTTTCATTACAGAATTTGTGCTGTGCTTTGTCAAGATCATTCCTTCACTCTTTATTTGACAAATGGGCCTCAATTATGTTCTGAAGGTGAGGCCACATGAGGCTTTACAACCAACTCTTCAACTCCTGATTACCCGAGGCTTGATGAGCCTCCTTGGGTATTACCCACTAGCCTAAAGCTCTTCTCAAATGCACTGATGTTCATTTGAAGGCTGCGGTAGAAAATGTGCCTATGGGAGACAGGATATCAGCACTGCCCACCAATCCCTCTAGCATGCTTTCTGCTACTCCCTCAAATCCAGGATGCTTGGCAATAGTAAGCTTATCGCCAATGCCAAATCCTCTCTGCCTCTCATGTTCACGGTCATCCAAGCCAAAAATTTTGGAAGCCACCCCTGAATCTTGCCTTTCTCTTCCCACTGACCTCCCTCTGCTCCTCCCTTAAGACATTCCTGTCAAATTCTTCCCCCTCCTCTCCCTCCTCATAGACATGAAAGTCTGGGCCTTTCCCATATCCTGCTTGGACTATTGCCGTATCTTTCTAAATGGTCTCCCAACTTTTCCATTCCAATGTGTTCTGTAGACAGCTACCAAAATGATCTTTCTGATGCATAAGACCATGTCCCTTTACTGCTCAAAACCTGCAGTGGTTCCTGGTATGCAAAAGCCTAAGCCTACCTTCTCTGGCTCATCAGGGATGGCCTGCCTGTCTTTCCTGACCTCATCCACAAGCCTTCACACACCCTCCACTTCAGTCCCTGATATGCCATTCACTTCTCTGCCTTTGTTCTTCTGGGTCCTTCCACTAGATTGCCCTTTGCCTCTGTGCCTATCTATGGAGATCCTATTTATCTTCCAAGTTGTTGTTTAGTCTCTCAGTCGTGTCCAACTTCTTGCGACCCCATGGACTGCAGCACGCCAGGCTTCCCTGTCCTTCACTATCTCCCAGAGCTTGCTCAAACTCATGTCCATTTAGTCAGTGATATCACCGAACCATCTCTGCTGTCCCCTTCTCCTAGTGCCTTCAATCTTGCCCAGCATCAGGGTCTTTTCCAATAAGTCAGCTCTTCACATCAGGTGGCCAAAGTGTTGGAGCTTCAGCTTCAGCATCAGTCCTTCCAATCAATATTCAGGACTGGTTTCATTTAGGATTGACTCATTTATCTCCTTCCAGTCCAAGGGACTCTCAAGAGTCTTCTCCAACAGCACAGTTCAGAAGCTTCAATTCTTTGGTGCTCAGCTTTCTTTATGGTCCAGCTCTCACATCCATACATGACTAGTGGAAAAAGCATAGCTTTGACTATATGCACATTTGTCAGCAAACTGATGTCTCTACTTTTTAATGTGCTGTCTAGGTTTGTCATAGCTTTTCTTCCATGGAGCAAGTGTCTTTCAATTTCATGGCTGCAGTCACCATCGCAGTGATTTTGGAGCCCAAGAAAATCAAGTCCATCACTGTTTCCCTTGTTCCCCCATCTATTTGCCATGAAGTGATGGGACTGGAGGCCATGATCTTTGTTTTTTGAATGTTGAGTTTTAAGCCAGCTTTTTCACTCTCCTCTTTTATCTTCATAAAGAGGCCCTTTAGTTCCTCTTCGTTTTCTGCCATAAGAGTGGTGTCATCTGCATATCTGAGGTTGTTGATATTTCTTCCTGCTATCTTGATTCCAGCTTGTGCTTCACCCAGCCCAGCATTTCTCATAATATATTTGGCATATCAGTTAAATAAGCAGGGTGACAATATACTGCCTTGACGTACTCCTTTCCCAGGGTTGAACCAGTCTATTGTTCCATTTCCCAGTTGAACCAGTCCATTGTTCCATATCTTCCAAGACCCAGCTTCAAATGCCACTTCCAAAAACTGCACTTCACTGCCTGGTGTCCATTTACCACCCCGTGGTGCTCTGACCACGTGTTTGCCTACAGATCCCCTTCCCAGTTAGATGGGTGCCTTACTTCCTTTGTATCTCTAGAACAAGGCCCAATGCACTGCACAAAGTAGACATTCATAAATCTTTAAGGGATGAAATTGTGTGGGGTTTCCCCCCTCAAAATTCACTAATAATAAAAAGCTATTTGCATGTGTCAAAGACCTTAAAAGTCCTCCTACCACCAGAACAGTAATACATCCAAGTGAAAGTGTTATTAGCTCAGTCCTGTCTGACTCTTTGTGACCTCATGGACTATAGCCTGCCAGGTTCCTCCATCCATGGGATTTTCCAGGCAATAGTACTGAAATTGGTTGCCATTTCCTGCTCCAGGGGATCTGCCTGACCCAGGGAATGAACCCAGGTCTCCCACAGTGCAGGCAGACTCTTTTCCATCTGAGTCACCAGGAATGCTAGCAACCAAGTTCAATGTACAAAATGTGTTCACAGTAACAAAAGTTTGCTACTTTCCTATTAGCTAGCATCACAATAAACAGTAATCACAAAATAAACTCACCTCCATATCCCCACTCCAGAGCTCACGAGTCTATGCTAATAGCTGATCAAAATCACCAAGTCTATCACCCAAGTCCTTACAAATTAGGCCCTACCCTATCAAAATGGCTGCCTACCACTTTCCAAGAGAAATGATTTACCTTGGAAACAAACCAAGATCGTTCTGTTGTGTTTGAGGTTGCACCATGTACTGAACTTCAGACTCTTAAGTTGACTATGAGGGCTACTACATTTCTTCTAAGGGATTTTTAACTGTCATCTGAATCAAAATTGGTGATTCTCATACATTTTAGTTCACTGACTCCTAAGATATCAATGTTCAATTTTGCCATCTCCTGCTGACCATGTCCATTCAATTCATGGACCTAACATTCCAAGTTCCTATGCAATACTCTTCTTCACAGCATCAGACTTTACTTTCACCATCAGACACATCCACAGCTGAGCATCATTTCTGCTTTGGCTCAGCCACTTCATTCTTTCTGGAGCTATTAGTAATTGCCCTCAGCTCTCCCCAGTAGCACACCAGACACCTTCCAACCTGGGAGGCTCATGTTCTGCTGTCATATCTTTTTGCCTTTTCATACTATTCATGGAGTTCTTCAGGCAAGCATACTGGAGTGGTTTGCCATTCCCTCCTCCAATGGACCAGGTTTTGTCAGAACTCTTCACTAGGACTCCTATGACCCTCCCATCTTGGGTAACCCTATATGAAATGGCTCATAGCTTCACTGAGTTATATAAACCCCTTTGCCATGACAAGGCTGTGATCCATGAAGTGGAGAAGACTTAGGAGGTCTTATTAAATATAGGTTTATATATTCTTATCCCATGAGAGTCTGCATAATTAATTACTATTATAGTGAACTGCTTTGATTAATTAATTTTCATATTAGCTGAAGTTTAACCTTTGGATTATTGAAAATCTTTTTTTAAAAAGTCCTTATCCACTTTTCTGCCTCAGTAAGTAGAGAACCGTGATGAGAATAACAGTTTCTGGACTGACTAAGGATTTGACAGGTCCTTAGGGGCATCACCCTAGACCTTGATGCCAAGGCAGTATAAGAATAGAGACGGGCATTGTGAAAAGAGCATAGAGCTAGCTGGAGATGTGACACCCTGGGTTCACATTCCAAGGAAATATGTGACTTTGGGTAGTTAGTTTCTACTCTCATAAGAAATGGAGACATTAAACTAGACAAGTTCTAATCCAGCACCAAGAAAACAAATTATACAATGGTTGCAGAGGTCTTTGGTCAAGACGACCAGCTGTATATGTGCTAAACTGGAAATTTTCCCCCTGGCAATCTTTTGTTTTTTCCTTAATTTCAAAGCTACAGAGAAATAAAAGGAATACTATTACAAACTCCCATGATCTCAAGGATCAAAATTTAATAATGTTAATTTTTTTTCCAATTTTCTTTCAGTAACTTTGCTTTATTAAAGAAATAAGGCATTGCAGATATAGCTAATATTCCCATTAACAACCACACACAGTCCCATCCTTATCTCAAACACCTGCATGGATGTAACCACTACGCCTTCCAACTTTTAGACTCTTATCTGTATGTAGCAGGATACCCTGAAGAAAATATTTTGTAGCGATTAAATGTTTGTCTTCCAATAGGGAGTAGAGGTAGGAATAAAATCAGTTAAGTGAGGGTTCTTATGAGGTAGGTTCTAGTGAACTGAGGTCTAGGAGAGCACATATAGAGTTGTGCACATGCCCCGTATATGTGCACCCTGCGCCTCTCACACATGCATCCCTAGTGGGGGCCAACATCAAAGTTCAAAGGGGTTTTCTGCCTGAAGTTAGTTGTTTCTACACCATCTGCAGCCACACATTTCAGGATGAGACTCTGTTTCTGTTGGGGTTCTGCTCTGTTATAGGGAGAGTTCTGATTCATGGCAGAGATACAACTGTTACTCATCAACTAGCCAGTCTCTAGAGGTTACACACACTAGGCAGGGTCCACATCTTATGGCCAACACCTGACAGCCCTTTTTTTAAAAATCAAATTCTGGGTCAGCTAGGATACATAGATTCCAAAGTGCCCAATAGGGCTTAATCCTCTTTAGATAACTTATTCCCCTCTTCATTTCTATGTTTAGCATACCATTCAGCTTCCATAAACCTCTCCTCTTAATAAACAATGGAAGGCTTTGCCAAACCCTATCAGGGGACTGTGAGGATTAAATGTATTAATGTACTTCAAGTCCTTAGAACTAGAATGTGCAGTGCCTGGCATATATACAATGATCAGTAAATCTTTCTTACCTCAACCACTACTATTACTTCTTTTAATTATATACTTATTTATAAAATTACTCTATTACATTCAAGCTTTACATATGACAATACACACAATTTCAATAAAACTTGTCTTTTATACCATCTTTGTATTAAACTTAGGTCATTAAATTGCTTTATCATTAAATTGTTTGTTCAAATTTGAGGCATGGGTAAATCATATTATAAATTTCATTTCAGGACAGTTAAGGGCCACTAAGAAATATTTTAGCATGATATATATATAGAGTAATATGTGTGTGTCACTCTATACCATTATAATGTATATACTTCCCATATGCTATATTAGAACAATGTTATAATGCTATTGAAGACTATATGTTAAAATTTTATATATTATATATACATTTACTTTATTACATATTGCATATTATAGTTTATAAATTTGCATATATCTATAGTGTGTTTTGGAGAAGGCAATGGCACCCCACTCCAGTACTCTTGCCTGGAAAATCCCATGGATGGAGGAGCCTAGTAGGCTGCAGTCCAGGGGGTCGGTAAGAGTCGGACAGGACTGAGCGACTTCACTTTCACTTTTCATTTCATGCATTGGAGAAGGAAATGGCAACCCACTCCAATGTTCTTGCCTGGAGAGTCCCAGGGATGGGGGAGCCTGGTGGGCTGCCGTCTATGGGGTTGCACAGAGTCAGACACGACTGATGTGACTTAGCAGCAGCAGCATAGTGTGTTTATTTTTACTTTCAGTTCAGTTGCTCAGTCGTGTCTGACTTTTTGCGACCCCATGAATTGCAACACGCCAGGCCTCCCTGTCCATCACCAACTCCTGGAGTTCACTCAAACTCATGTCCATCAAGTCAATGATGCCATCCAGCCATCTCATCCTCTGTCGTCCCCTTCTCCTCCTGCCCCCAATTGCTCCCAGCATCAGAGTCTTTTAAATGAATCATATAATGAGTATTCAAAATATAAAATAGGTATAACTAATTATATGAATAATTTATGTTAACTATAATATGTTGAATCATATGAAATTGCTGTTTCATAAGTCAAAAAGATCAAATATTAAAAACTTTGATTCATTCTAATACATATCTTATATGAAATGTCATAAATTTAAACAAGCATTTGTTATATAAAGTTGCAGCTATCCTCAAAAGGAAGAGTAGAACTGGACAGAGTTGAGAATTACTGTGCCAGCTGGTCATTATTTTTATTATTTGTCAATACAAATTGGTCCATTCTACATCCCTTCAGATGGTTCATAAAATGAGCAGAGCTTCTTCTAACTCCAGCCCATTGCAATGGTTGTGCCCTATGCCTAGTACACTATTCCCTCAGATATCCACATGGTTCAGTGACTACCAATCTCCTTCATTCATCTGTTCAAATAAGGTGAGGGTGAGGAGAATTTACAGATTCCAGGACCAATCAAACAAAGGGATGTTAGCTTGATAACCTCCTCTGGCTCATTTTACCTCCTCAAGAAGCCCCCAGACCCTGAGCACTTCCTTTCCTTGTCCCATCCCCCAAGTGTATCTGATCCCTTTTGTTGTTTAGTCCCTATGACTCCATGTACTGTGGTCTGCCAGGCTCCTCTGTCCACAGGATTTCCCAGGCAGGAACACTAGAGGGTGTTGCCATTTCCTTCTCCAGTTTGATCCCTATGCACTTACAAACTCATCTGTGGTCTGTACTATGAAGCCCCACTTCCCCTAGGCAGGTGTCCAGGGAAGGAGGAAGGGTGGTATCGGAAGGGGGAAGCAGTATTTCCTCTCTGTCTCTACCCAGTCGTTTCCTCCACTCCCGGTCTGGTCCTCCAATCAGCCCTTGTGGCTGGGGGCAGCAGCAGCCCTGGAGCACCTAGGAGTGGCCATTAGTGGGCTGGCCCACATGGCCTTGAGGAGGAAATGTTTATGGCTTTTGCTCCATAGAGTGTCACCCCTCAGTGACCACCAGAGAATAGCATTTTGGGGGAAGAGATGCAGAGAGGCACTCTGAGCTGACAGACTCTGGCTGGTCATAGGAAACCAGTACCTCTGCTCCATGTGACTGGGAGTAATGAGTGCCTCTAGCACTGATATGGTCTAAATAGTGCTCAAGGGGGTGCCACCCAATGCGGACCTGGCCCTACCTTCCCTGCCAGAGAAACAGCCAAGCTCATACCACTTTCCGGGTCTGGGCTATAGACTGTATCTACAAAATGTTAGCACCATTATGTTGACAGTTTCACTAGCCAGGATGCTGGTCCTTGTCTTCTCCCCTCCCAGATATGGGTATGGTTATAGGACATCCCACAATGTTGCACATGCATTTAGGTTAACCTCAGAGGATTAATATAGAATCACAGTGTTCAGGTACTGATTATCTCTGGGATAAAGGGGGCATAATTATTTTATATTCCTAATATTATTATTTATCAGTTCAGTTCAGTTGCTCAGTCATGTCCGACTCTCTGCAACCCCATGGATTGCAGCATGCCAGGCTTACCTGTCCTTCACCAACTCCTGGAGCTTGCTCAAACTCATGTCCATTGAGTTAGTGATGCCATCCAACCATCTCATCCTCTGGCATCCCCTTCTCCTCCTTCAATCTTTCTCAGGATCAGGGTCTTTTCCAATGAGTCAGTTCTTTGCATCACGTGGCCAAAGTATTGGAGCTTCAGCTTCAGCACCAGTCCTTCCAACGAATATTCAGGACTGATTTCCTTTAGGATGGACTGGTTGGATCTCCTTGCAGTCCAAGGGATTCTCAAGAGTCTTCTCCAACACCACAGTTCAAAAGCTTCAATTCTTTGACACTCAGCTTTTTTTATGGTCCAACTCTCACATCTATATATGACTACTGGAAAAACTATAGCTTTGACTATACTATAAAGATTATTATTTATAATTCAACAATATTATAATGTTGTAATATTAGTTAACCAGGATACACCACCAGGGAGGCTTGTGTCATGCTTTACTTGTTAACTGGGGACAATTACTGTGCATTAATATGATTTATGTTTATATTATTGTTAATTATTTATTTCATCTTTATAGTATTCACTAATATAATTAAGGTCATAATTAAATGATTATATCATTAATCATCATAATGATTAGTAGTAATATTAATATAGTCATAACTGTGCTACTATTAATATGTATACCATAACTGTATTAAGTATTACAAATATTAGGGCTTCCCAGGTGGCTCAGTGGTAACGAATCTGCCTGTCAATGCAGGAGACACAGGTTCGATCCCTGGGTTGGGAAGATTCCCTGGAGTAGGAAATGGCAACCTGCTCTAGCATCCTTGCCCGGAGAATCCCATGGACAGAGGAGCCTGGCATGCTATAGTCCATGGGTTGCACAGAGTTGGACACGACTGAGCAACTAGGATGCAAGCAAGCATAATTAGTAGTAAACTAATTTTTTACTGCTCAAGTATCCTGGTGTTTTGTACTGCTAGGAAACCTTTTTACCTAGTCAGAATCAGAGTAACTGAGATAAAGTGTTAATGCAGTTAGTTGCATTATTTTGATATTTAAGGAAAAAAACTATAATAACTACCACTCGTGTTAATTCTGGTGTGGTATTTTTCCCCTCTGAGAAATGGCATAATTATGTCACACGGTTAATAATGTTATTGCTGCTCCTGTTATTATTTCTATTATTACTAATATTATCCCTGGAGAAGGAGATGGCAACCCTCTCCAGTATTCTTGCCTGGGAAATTCAAGGAACAGAGGAGCCTGGAGGGCTGCAGTCCATAGGGTAACAAAGTGTAGGACATGACTGAGCACACACACATACGCACATGTTATTGTAGCATTTATCCTGATGATGGATACCAATATACAGATAATAGTGTTATCTGTTCCTACCTGTGAAATGGGGATGATTTTAGACTATTGACAATTTATATTAGATTGACATTATAATAATAATTAATACCACTTCTGAGAATCTTGGCATGCATCTGTAAAATAGACACAATTTTGAGGCATCACTAATACTGTTATTATTTGCATTCATGTTAGTGCTAGAGTCACACTTAATGTTACTATTAGGAATGAGTGTTGCTTGTAAACTATGGAGAAATTCACATCTCATAGTTTTTGTCAGTTTTAAATGACTTTGGGGGACTTCTCTCATGGCTTATTTGTAAAGAACCTGCCGGCCAATGCAGGAACCATGGGTTTGATCCCTGATAAGCAAGGATCCCACGTGCCTCAAGGCAGCTAAGGCCATGCATCATAAGTATTAAGAGCCTAGGAGCCACAACTACTGAGGCCATGTGCTACAACCACTAAAGCTGGAGTGCCCTAGCACCCTTGCATTGTAACAAGAGAAGCCACCACAATGAGAAACCTGCACACCACATCTAGAGAGTAGCTCCCACTCTCCGCAACTAGAGAAAAAGCCATACAGCAACAAAGACCCAGCACAGCCAAAAATAAATAAACAAACTTTAAGAAATGACTTTAAACCTGGTGCACAGTAGTAAGGCTGATAATATTATTAATAGAAGAGTTTCTTAACTCCTTTCTGTACAGCAGGCACTGTTTCAAGGATTTTACATGCATTGACTCATTTAACCGACACAACAACCTTATAAGTAAGATAGGTTATAGATATGCCCAGTTTACATGTGTGCATACTGGGACTCAGAGGTTAAATGTCTTTCCTAAGATTCTGCAACTGATTTGAGTCCATGTTTCATTCTTTTAACCACTACTGCTCTCTTGGGGGTTAATGGGAAGAATTATGTCCTCCCTGAGGAGGCTTCACACATCAGCTCCTCTCTTTGTCCATCCAGGAGGATGACTGGTTTTGTCCATAAGGTAATGTCCCCAGACTTTTGCCCTTGCTGACTTTGCCCTGCTCAACTTATCTGTTCTCAGCCCTTCCACACATGCACTTCACCCACCAAGTTTTCTCCAACTGTCCTCTCAGGACTGCCAAGCACAGCTGATGCTCTCCTCACCCCAGGGCATCCTGGCCTTCTGGTGCTGATGGTTGGCACACCACAGGGTGTTCTCATTCAGAGAAACACTGTGTTGACTTTCTAGACATGGTCTCTGTCCCTCCCCGGGTCTTTGGGGGTTGGGAATATGCAATTCTCAAAAACGCAATATGATATACTTCTGTTTGAGCTTAGCCGAGAGAGGGTCATCTGGAAAGGATGTGACAATTCTGTGAATGTGCACTTCCCAGGGGTTCCCTCAGCCTCAGGGGTGGCTCCTTGTGATTTCCAGCTGCCCTGATCCCTCTAATTCTCTTCAGGTCCCTGTAGTTTTCCCCCTTTTAGGATAGAGAATAAAGGCAAGAGATAGTGGAGGAGGGAAGTGCTGGGCCCCTTCCACCCACAGGTGCTGCCCTGCCTCCCTTGCCTAACCTTAGGCTCCAAAGCCAGTGGCACATGCTGCCTATGGGTGGATACATGCAAGAACCACCCCGTCAGCCAAACAATGCCACATGCTTCATCTGCCTACCAAAGAGGACTGAGAAATGTGACAAGATTCTTGTAGATCCCAGTTGTCAGCGTCACACTTGACTAAAGACTCTCGATGACTGGCTCCTTTTACGCTGTTTATCATCCTATTATTACTACTTGCAGGACAGAAAACAGTTTGAATATTATCATATTTGCATAGCTTTCACTTGTCCTTCAAGTCCCACAGATTCCTGACACAGAGCAGTCTAGGACGCTGCTTTGCAGGAGAGTTGAGAGACACTGAGCTTAGGGAAGCTATAGATTTGTACCAAACAGCAAGCAAGGCCCATCTTTGACCTAAGATAGTTATATTGTTGTTGTTGTTTTGTCGCTAAGTTGTGTCAGACTCTTTGCAACCCTATGGACGATAGGCCACCAGGCTCCTCTGTCCATGGGATTCTCCAGGCAAGAATACTGAAGTAGGTTGCCGTTTCCTTCTCCAGGGGATCTTCCCAACTCAGGGACTGAACCCATGTCTCCTGCATTGCAGGCAGGTTCTTTACCACTGAGCCACCTGGGAAGCCCCCAAGAGGGACTTCACCACATTCCTTAAGGTTGTGTGCTGCAAACACAGCACTGTGAAATGGTCCAGGTACAGGACTTCAAGGTCTTGCATTCTGACATCCCAGCAAGACTTTGGGAGCATGACGGTCTCCCCTCAAAATTATCCTTCAATAAAATTCACCAAAAAAAACCAATAATAATCCTGACAACATCCCCCACAACTGACAAATCTTCCTCCTCCTCACAACTCCTCATTCACTTCCTTCTTTCACCCACTGCCCACACACCTGATGCTATTACTTTTCCAAACAGCTTTCTCTCTCCTCACCCCAGGGCATGAACTCTGAGCCAGAGAAGGGGCCGGGTTTAGAGAGATCTGGGATTGGACACTGTCACATGGTGAAGTCTGGGGAAAAATTTCCTGAAACATGAATCACCTGTGGTGTTCGCAGCCAGGGAGAGGTATTCCCTGTTTCCCCAGAACTAGCCTCTACCCTTCAGCATCTGTATGTGCCAGGCAGACATAGACAGGTAGGCAGATCAGGAGACTGGGGGTAGAGAGAAGAGGGAACACGTTCAACAAGGTCTGCCACATACATACACAGAGAAGCTGACTATTTTAGTTAGCATGGACTTAGCAGGCTTGCAGCCGAAACAAGAACAAATGAGGATATTGGGATGAATGTCACTAGGGTAGGCTCCCTAACATGTGGTGGAGGCTAGATCACCTTCATCCCAGGACCTGCAAAATGTAGGACAGTGGGACAAGACTACCCCTCAGAATACCAACTGAGGGCCTCCCTGGTGGCTCAGCCATAAAGAATCTGCCAGGAATGTAGGAGAGGCAGCAGAAGCCATGGGTTCAATCCCCGGGTTGGCAAGATCCCCTGGAGAAGGGAATGGCAACCCACTCCAGTATTCTTGCTTGGATAATCCAATATACACGGGGGCCTGGCGGGCTACAGGGCATGGAGTCACAAAGAGTCAAACACGACTAAGCAACTGAACATGCATGCAGCCGCACACACCCTTGTGTATAGTATTCTGGCAGATGGAATCATCTCAAAAGCAGAAAAGGCTTGACACAGTGTAGAACACAGCAGCTTCTAGCAACACATTAAAAGCCAGAAATTTCAAATAACCTACTCAATAAAAATAGTAATTTAACTGAGCTGTGCCTTGCTTAATATTGTGAGACTTCTGTTCAGTGTTTAGACTTCTCTAAACTCCACTTGAAAAAAAAATAATTAAAGAAGCTGGACTTCATCCACACTCTCAAAAACGCTAGTTCTTCTTGAACCCTAATTCCAACAGATCCTCAAGTAGAATCAGATACTAGAAAAGTCTAGAAAAAAATTTTTAAATAGGTGGTATAGCATGTTGCTCAGTCACTGTCATGTGACCCCATGGACAGCAGCACGCCAGGGTTCCCTGTCCTAAACCATCTCCTGGAGTTTGCTCAAACTCATGTCCATTGCATCGATAATACCATCCAGCCATCTCATTCTCTGACACCCTCTTCTCTCCCTGCCCTCAATCTTTCCCAGCATCAGGGTCTTTTCCAATGAGTCTTTAAGCATTTGGGCCTCAGAATGAGGTCTAGCTACCACTCCTGTGATGCACTAGCTGTGTTCCCTTGCGGGAGGGCAGGGGTTCATTTTAATGTCTCTATGTGTCAGTTTCTATTATACAGCAGCAAAAGAGACATAATATCTGTGCTACTTCATAGGGTCATTGTGAGGATTTAAAGATAAATACTTCTCAGGCACTTAGGATACACAGCATCTAACACCTGGTAAACACTCAATAAGCATTAGTTATGCTTAGTAGTAGGACAGAGGAGCCTGGTAGGCTGCAGTTCATGGGGTCGCTAAGAGTCGGAAACGACTGAGCGACTTCACTTTCACTTTTCACTTTCATGCACTGGAGAAGGAATTGGCAACCCACTCCAGTATTCTTGCCTGGAGAATCCCAGGGACGGGGGAGCCTGGGGGGCTGCCGTCTCTGGGGTTGCACAGAGTTGGACACGACTGAAGCGACTTAGCAGCAGCAGCAGCAGTGATAATAAATATAACTTAATTTATACCTGTATCAGTGATGATTATTAGTTATATAATTTATGATATTGGAAATACTGTTTCATGTTAAAATGATACTTTACATTAGTAGAAATAGTATATAATGATAGTAGTGATAATTCAATTCTCACTGGCAACCATAACTTAACTCATTATCCTGATAATCCCCCATTAAGATGTTATAAATTCTTATACTCATTTGTAATTTTTCCCATTTTTATGATATTTGCAAAGTACTTATACAAAATATTAAAAAGACTCTCCAATTTTTATACATCTCTTTCGATGAGGTCATTACTAGCAAGCTGCATAGAAGCTTTTGAAACAAAGCAGAAGCTGTGGTTATGTCCCTTACGACATTGACTTCAGTATTATGAAGTGGCTCGGAATCGGGACCAGAAGTGGACTTGTTTGTATGTGTTGAAGTTCAAAGCTGCAGCTTACAAAGCTCCTCCCAGCTGTGCCTAGAAAATCAACTCAATGTGTAAAGAGGAACAAGCAGAATCCCACCTCCCTTCCCTGCTGCCACACCACCACTGCCATCCACTAGGTCTTGTTCCCTTTGAGAGGCACTGAAAAGCTTCCCAATCAAAGGGATTTACCTGGGTTTCTCTCTTCAGCATCATCTTCCATAGTGTTTAGGAATCATGCAGTTTTACTAAATTAGAATGTCTTGCTCCCTTGGAGAAGTGTCAAACCTCCTGACAGAGATATTATATATGGGCACAGAACTGTTACTCTGTTTAACACATTACTCTCTATCTCAACTAGCACAAACCTATCAATAAAATAATAGAACCCTGGATAAACAGCTTTGATTAACTAGAGGTGGGAGAAGGAAAAAGGAAAGGACTACTTGGCCTTTGTGTGTTCTCTTGCCCTTAGCTGTTAGTCCCTAAGTCATGTCTGACTTGTTGCGACCCCATGGACTGTAGCCTACCAGGCTCCTCCGCCCATGGGATTTTCCAGGCAAGAGTACTGGAGTGGGCTGCCATTGCCTTCTCCATCTAAGCCTGCATACCTTCCCCAAATAGCACATTAGACATTGTACAGGCAAAGGAAAGGGCTAGCTGCAAACATTAGTGTCTGCCTCTTCCAGGTATATGAGGCAAAATGGGGCTTGCTGAGTTGAGATATTAAATGGATTTTGTGGGAAAGGTATTTCAGTTTCCATTTCTTTATTTTTTTATTCATTCATTCATTCACTCAATCATTTATCAAAAAGCATCAATTGAACACTCACATAGCAGATAGTAGAGTAGGCCCTGGGGCTAGACTGTGAAGTATTATATGGAACTGCTTTCAGGAAAATTACAATCTGCTGGGATGATTAAGTAACACAGCATGGCAATAATGGTATTAGTAAGTGACACAAAGTGGTTTACCATGTGCCAGGCACTATTCTAGGCATTTTACATGTATTAACTCTTCGAATCCTCACAAGAACCTCTTAGGTAAGTTTGATTACTTTTATTTCCCCAATTTTAAAACAAAGACACTGAAATTTAAGTAACCTGCCCAAAGCCAGGTGACTTGTATTCAAATAGGATATTCAAATATTCAAATCCAGGGAGACTGCTCCTGAGGCCATGCATGTAACCATTAAGCAGATGCCTCTTCAGTGTGATACTGCAGACAACAGAGGTGACTTAGGAGCTGCTAAGCCAGACTGGGAGGTCAAGGAGAGGTTTGCAGAGGAAGTGACCCTTGAATTAAGTTTTGAAGAATGAGGAGTCAATAGCTAAATGAATACATAGGAGAGAACATTCCAAGCAGAGGAAACCACACATGTGAGTCATGGAGGCCTGAAACAATATGAAATGTTCAGGAAATTACAAGTAGTTCCATATGGCTGGAACATATGGGTAAGTGTCAGGAGAACATTCCAGTGAGGTAAATAAGCAACAGATCATAAAAGAGCTTTGTATGGTAAGCCAAGAAGCTTGACAATTATCCTGAAAGTTATGTGGTGTCACTGAGGATTTTTAGCATAGTTTTTACAATGATCATTCTGGTAGTGCTACGTCACTTCAGTCGTGTCTGACTCTGTGACTCCATGGACTATAGCCTGCCAGGCTCCTCTGTCCATGGGATTCCCCAGGCAAGAATATTGGAGTGGAAAGCCATTCCCTTCTTCAGGGGATCTTCCCAACTGAGGGACTGAACCCACATCTCTTACATCTCCAGCATTGGCAGGCAGGTTCTTCACCACTAGTGCCACCTGGGAAGCCCTCATTTGAGCAAAGAATGGGAGAAGTCGAGACTGGAAGCATAGAGATGATTTATGAAACTACCACATGTCGGGTTAAAAAAATGTGAACATGGTAGAAAAGACACTAGTTGAAGATATAAGCAATGTTAAGGTGTTAGGAAGACTGGCCTTGGAGAATAAGGGAGAGGATGGGTGTAGTGGATCCCAGGTTTCTGCTTCATTCACAGTACAATCAAAATCTCAAATTTTATACTACATTATGCTTCCCTGGTGGCTCAGCTCGTAAAGAATCTGCCTGCAATGCAGGAGACCTGGGTTTGATCCCTGGGTTGGGAAGATCCCCTGGAGAAGGGAGTGGCTACCCACTCTAGTATTCTTGCCCACAGTAGCCAACACTAAGACAACACTAAGTGCATACTGAATTCCAGATACTGTTCTAAGAGCTCTGTAACGACTTGTTTAAGATTTCCCTGTGTGTTACTACATAAGTCTCCTACATACGAACCTTCAAGTTGTGAGCTTTCAAAGATGCGAGCATGCGTCTGCATGTTTAATCATAAGTTAGTCCATGTGTCTGGCATACATTGTCAAATGTGTGCATCCTCTACAAGTCTCCTATTGCTGATGATCCTTCAGCTCTACCATCTCTCAGCTCTTCTCCCTCCTCCAGTCAGTAACTCTTCTTGCCTGTTCACTCCATGCCAGGCCCTGTATACCAGCTACTCTACTACTGTTCTTTTCAAGGTACTGTACTGTAAAATTAAAAATGTCGTCTTTTTTTTGTGTTTGTTTTTATGCATTATTTGTGTGAAAAGTATTATAAACCTATTACAGTACTGTAATATATAGCTGATTGTGTTAGGTACCTAGGCTAACTTTATTGGACTTATAAACAGTTTGGACTTACAAATGTGCTCTCGGAATGGAACTCATCCATATATATGGGACTTACTGTATTACTAATAGCTATTATTATTAGTATCCTTATTCACAGATAATGAATTCAGACACAGAGAGGTTATATAACCCATTCAAAGTCACACAGCTTATAAGTGGTAGGGAAAAGATGTAAACCCACACTGTCAATTCCCAAGACTTAAGCACTATGTTGTATTGGCAATCCATAGCAGAGATGGCACATGAATTGAAAGTACTAAAAGGAAAATGTGATTAAGCTAGGGAGCCCCTGTTAGGGGACCCATTGCTAGAACCCAGCAAAGCTTTAATCTTTGCTCTGTTCACCCTGCTTGTTAGCAGATATCACTTCTGCCACTAGCTGGCGCTGGATCGCCTTTTCCCACATATCTGCACAGTATCTGGGGTTGAGTTGTTTTCTCCCATAGTCACATCTGGGGTGACCACCTTGTCCCAGATTGTTTGGGACTAAAAGCTTTCCCAGAACATGACACTTCAACTTTGAAAAACAGAACAGTCCAGGGCAAACAGATAAATTGGTCACCCTGGACACATTTAACCATAACCAAAAATGGAACGCTTAGGATTCAGCTCAGGCCACTTTCAATTTCACCAATACCTCTCTTCAAAGAAGGATATTAGAACTTGGTCAAATACTGCTTCTGAGGCACAGCTTGATTACCGGGCAATCTGCTGTCAGCTAAGGATTGGTAAATTTCAATATAGGACAAGTACAAGATTTCTGATTTGTTTTCCAAAAGCATTTTAAATCCTTTTAGGTTATTCTTCTCCATCTTTATCTATTGATAGGGATACATGAATGTCTTCAACTCATTAAAAGTGTCTAATTCATCAGTTTTCCTGACACCTTATATAGAGTTTGATACCTTCAGAAGAGTTGACTTAACTCTCCTCTTTAGACCACAGGTGGGGCATAGCAGGTAGGTCTTAAACAAATGGCAGGCCTCTAGATAGAGATCAGTGATGAGAAGGACAAGTGAAAGGAGGAAAGGACCTACCGTGACCAATTTCTTCTTTGTACATTTGGCCAAGCCTAACTCTGAACAGTTCCTCCTTTTCTGGAGCCTGAAATGGCCACCATTTTAGGAATTGAGTATGAAAGGGGCAGATGTCTACAAGCCCTAATGCGTGCACTCAGTTGCTCAGTGGTGTCCAACTCTTTTGCGACCCCATGGAGCTTTCCAGGCTCCTCTGTCCATGGGATTTTCCAGGCAAGAATACAAGAGTGGGTTGCCATTTTCTCCTCCAAAGGATCTTCTATGAATGATAAGAGGTCCCAGACACCAGGGTGAGAGCACAGAGGGCATTTGTTGCGTATTGCACTTGCAAGTTTTGCTAATTCAACAAGAAACATGCATGATATAGTAGCAGAGATATATCAAAAGTGCTGCTGCTGCTGCTAAGTCGCTTCAGTCGTGTCTGACTCTGTGCGACCCCATAGACGGCAGCCCACCAGGCTCCCCCGTCCCTGGGATTCTCCAGGCAAGAACACTGGAGTGGGTTGCCATTTCCTTCTCCAATGCATGAAAGTGAAAAGTGAAAGTGAAGTCGCTTAGTCATGTCCGACTCCTAGCGACCCCATGGACCGCAGCCTACCAGGCTCCTCCATCCATGGGATTTTCCAGGCAAGAGTACTGGAGTGGGGTGCCATTGCCTTCTCCGATCAAAGGTGCTAGAAAACATGATTTATTCCCCAAAATATTTGTACAAAAAGTACAAACTTTCTAGCTATTGTTTTTATTGGCTATATGGGGAGAGTTGGAAAGAGAATTGAAAGGAATCAAACACAAAAGCAAGAGCCTTATCAGTTGATCCTTGTAGTTTCTTTCACTGGGTGAAATTATGCCTTTAAAAAAGCTGGTGCTTTTTTTCAGGGAAAAAGGATGCATTTCATGTGAAAAGGGGGTGAAATTTTTGAGAAGTCTTTACTGCAATGTATAAATAAAGCAGGAGTCTGCAAACTTTTTCTGATCTAGGGGTTAAAGGAACTCCCAAGATAATTGCCTAACTGCCACCATACACAGCATTAAGCATAGTGTCCACATTTTCACAAGTGTCAGTTTGTAAAAGAGAATTCATTGTTTCCTTCATTATATATATTTAAAAATGTGATAATTTGGTTACATAAAATAATGGGGGAAATATCTGTTATATTATCATTCAAAACAAATAATTATTTAAGGGAATTTGTGTTTACTTTCTCTTCATAAAAGTGTGGCCACTACATACATAAAGGGCTCCCCAGGTGGCGCTAGTGGTAAATAATCACCTGCCAATGTGGGAGATGAAAGGGACATGGGTTCAATGCCTGGGTCAGGAAGATCCCCTGGAGGAGGAAATGGCAACCCACTCCAGTATTCTTGCCTGGAGAATCCCATGGACAGAGAAGCCTGGCAGGCTACAGTCCAGAAGATCGCAAAGAGTTGGACACGACTGAGCACACAGGTATATAAAACATGCCCTGGGATATTTCTGTGCCTGACTTTGAATGCTTCCTAAATTCCAAAGTTGCCTCTGGTCACATACACACTAAATAATCTTATAAACCCATTGATCTTCGTTTCAGCAACAAAAGAAATACTTTCTTTCCACTTTACATTTATGAAGCATTTCCATATGAATTTGCATTTCTTCCTCAAAACAGTTGTGGGTGGTAGATACAGTACATGTTTATTACAAGTTACATAGGAATCTGAGTCTCAGAGAAGCTCTGCAACTTAACTCATATTACATGTTAAAACCCCATTCTTGACTTCATGGCAAGAGCTGTTACCACTGTAGCATAAGTAAGACAACTAAATAGTTTCTATTTTTATATAACTCTAGACTTACAGTAGGAGAAGGCAATGGCGACCCACTCCAGCACTCTTGCCTGGAAAATCCCATGGACGCAGGGGCCTGGTAGGCTGCAGTCCACAGGGTTGCTAGGAGTCGGACACGACTGAGCGACTTCACTTTCACTTTTCATTTTCATGCATTGGAGAAGGACATGGCAACCCACTCCAGTGTTCTTGCCTGGAGAATCCCAGGGATGAGGGAGCCTGGTGGGCTGCCATCTATGGGGTCACACAGAGACGGACACGACTGAAGTGACTTAGCAGCAGCAGCAGCAGACTTACAGTATCATTTAACAGTGGTGAGTGGACATAAACTGTGTTGAACAAATAGACATTTATTCTTGAGTTAAGGAAATTTGTTCCAAACATAAAACTCAGTTCAAAATGCTATGCAGAGATAAGCCTGCAGAAGTCTCCTGTAACACAGTTTTCAGGATCAGAGCCAGAAAAGCCACATTATAAGGGAAAGTACCTTATGCCATCCAGTAACTAAATCCCCTTGGAGAGGGTCCAAGGCATACCTATCTCATAATGAACTCTAATTTATGGCAAATAATATTTTAGTGAGACTCTACTGTCAGATATTTCTGTTGTGGTTTTGTAAGCAATGTTGTTTTAAACACTGTCATGAAATGAAGATTTTGACAGACAGGTGATAACAAATTAAAGGGTCTCACACAAATTGCCATGTTCCAATGTTAATATTCATTTTATACTGCAGATTATGTTTACCAAGCCCTAACAATTTGCATTTTTCTAATTTAAAATAAAAACATGTGGTACAGATAAACTGAGTGAATTTCAGCATGAACCACAATAATTTATGAGCAATTACAGAAGCACATGTACACAGTCTCTGAGTAATTTGTCTTTCTGCTTGCTGTCAAACATCTTGAATCTGCCTGTAGTAATCTTGCTATGGCACTGTCATCTAGAGCAATTTATACTGTACACTTGTTATACCTATTTGTATTATATGAGTTACAGAGTCCAATTTTAAATTCAAGTAAATGAGAAAAACACAGTCATTTTTGACATATTTTCTAAAACAAGCTAGTGACTTAAGTAGCAAGTTATCAGGTAATAACCAGAGGTTATAATCCAAATGGGTCATCTCAAATAGTTTCATGTCTTAGGCAAAAAGCACAGATTCTCAATTAGATATTCTGTTGAGTTTCCTTAACTATATTTAGATAAATTAAGGCAGTAGACTTCTCTAGTTTGAAAGCAAAGTAAATGGGAAAAGTTGATGCCTTTTTGGTAATCTCAGATAAATCAAAATCAAGTAATCAATCTCAATCAATACTCTCCCACCATCCCTCACTCCCTTCCTTCTTCTTAGATATATGGCTTACTTGGTAAAGTGCAGGTGGTTAGTTCTGGGCAGGATGAAATGAAGGGCATATGGATAAACTAGTCTGTATGTATATATACAAACATATATATAAATACTTGAATATTTTGATGTGAAAAAAATATATATATATTCACTTTCTGTGAACATGTGTATTCAAAGAAACTTCAACACACTTGCACAACTGAAATAGGAGATTAAAAACATGAGCAAAAATTAAAATATATATCATTTCAAGTCCCTTGTCACATTCTTGAATTATAGTGTACATGCACTCAGTTGTATCTGACTCTTTGCAACACCATGGACTGTAGCCCACCAGGCACCTATGTCCATGGAATTTTCTAGGCAAGAATACTGGAGTAGATTGCCATTTCTTTCTTCAAAAAAAGAATTATACACTCAGTCGTGTCTAACTCTTTGAGACCCCATGGACTTTAGCCCATCAGGCTTTGCTGTCTATGGAATTCTCCAGGCAAGAATACTGAAGTGGGTAGCCATTCCCTTCTCCAGGGGATCTTCCTGACCCAGGGATCAAACCTGGGTTTCCTGCATTGCAGACAGATTCTCTATCATCTGAGCTACCAGGGAAGCCTGTTACAGTACTGCCTGTAAATTGTGCAGTCATCCCAGGATGTACACACAGTTATACTATTTCATCATATTGTATAACAAAAATAATAATGATGGAATGAATCCAGGATGCCAGAACAATTTCCACATCTGCTTGTGCTAGGCTGTGGAATAAATTCAGGAACCACTGAGTCATTAAAACAAGATCACTCAAAATCATCAATGAGAAACCTAAAACTCAATCAAATATTTGTAAACAAACTGCAAAGAACGTTTCACTGTTCTATGGATTTTCGCTGTCAACTTTTGTGGGAAAGGGGAAACACATGCAACCAAGTAGGTTAAGGCTCTAGAATAACAACAAATTTTCAGAGTAGCATGGGCCTCGGGCTGGATCACTAGGTCAGGCCCTAATAGATTATGTTCTGTGAAAGTATTTTCATTTCAAAAAACAAGTATGCTCGTTCTTTAAATCAGTTCTATGTAATTTTTAATGGACTAACCTCAGGCAGCACGCAGGCTGCGACAGACCACGCAGCAGAAGCGCTCTGGCTGCGACAGACCTCGCAGAAGCCTGGCCTAGAGGAGCTACCCCACATTCGAGGTCAGGGGTGGTGGTCGAGAGTGCCAGGCTGCGATGGCGCAGGAGCGGCAGAGTGCCAGGCTGCAACGGCACAGGTACAGCAAAGAGGAGCTATCCCACTTCCGAGGTCAGAGGCCGCGGCTGGGAGGAGCTACCCCATGCCTGAGGCCAGGGGCGGCTGCCGGGAGGAGCTACCCACACCCTGAGGCCAGGGGCGGCAGCCCAGAGGAGCAACCCCACGTCCAAGAAGCGGTGGCTGCATGGGTGCAGGAGGGCCAAGAGGAGCTACTCCATGATCAAGGTCAGGAGGGGCGGCGGTGAAGAGATACCCCTTGTCCAAGGCAAGGAGTGGCCGTGAAGACATACCGCACGTCCAAGGTAAGAGAAACCCAAGTAAGATGGTAGGTGTTGTGAGAAGGCACCAGAGGGCAGACACACTGAAGCCATAATCACAGAAAACTAGTCAGTCTAATCACACAGACCGCAGCCTGGTCTAACTCAATGAAACTAAGCCATGCTGTGTGGGGCAACCCAAGACGGGCGGGTCATGGTGGAGAGGTCTGACAGAATGTGGTCCACTGGAGAAGGGAATGGCAAACCACTTCGGTACTCCTGCCTTGAGAACCCCATGAACAGTATGAAAAGGCAAAATGATAGGATACCGAAAGAGGAACTCCCCAGGTCGGTAGGTGCCCAATATGCTACTGGAGATCAGTGGAGAAATAACTCCAGAAATAATGAAGGGATGGAGCCAAAGCAAAAACAATACCCAGTTGTGGATGTGACTGGTGATACAAGCAAGGTCCAATGCTGAAAAGAACAATATTGCATAGGAACCTGGAATCTTAGGTCCATGAATCAAGGCAAATTGGAAGTGGTCAAACAAGAGATGGCAAGAGTTAAAGTCGACATTCTAGGAATCAGCAAACAAAATGGAATGTGTGAATTTAACTCAGATGACCATTATATCTACTACTGTGGGCAGGAATCCCTTAGAAGAAATGGAGTAGCCATGTCAACAAAAGACTCCGAAATGCAGTACTGGGATGCAATCTCAAAAACGACAGAATGATCTCTATTCATTTCCAAGGCAAACCATTCAATATCACAGTAATCCAAGTCTATGCCCCAACCAGTAATGCTGAAGAAGCTGAAGTTGAACGGTTCTATGAAGACCTACAAGAACTTTTAGAACTAACACCCCAAAAAATGTCCTTTTCATTATAGGCAACTGGAATGCAAAAGTAGGAAGTCAAGAAACACCTAGAGTAACAGGCAAATTTGGCCTTGGAATACGGAATGAAACAGGGCAAAGGCTAATAGAGTTTTGCCAAGAGAACGCACTGGTCATAGCAAACACCCTCTTCAAACAACACAAGAGAAGACTCTACACATGGACATCACCAGATGGTCAACACCAAAATCAGATTGATTATATTCTTTGCAGTCAAAGATGGAGAAGCTCTATACAGTCAGCAAAAACAAGACCAGGAGCTGACTGTGGCTCAGATCATGAACTCCTTATTGCCAAATTCAGACTTAAATTGAAGAAAGTAGGGAAAACCACTAGACCATTCAGGTATGACCTAAATCAAATCCCTTATGATTATATAGTGGAAGTGAGAAACACATTTAAGGGACTAGATCTGATAGATAGAGTGCCTGATGAGCTATGGACGGAGGTTCATGACATTGTACAGGAGACAGGAATCAAGACCATCCCCATGGAAAAGAAATGCAAAAACAGCAAAATGGCTGTCAGGGGAGGCCTTACAAATAGCTGTGAAAAGAGAAGCAAAAAGCAAAGGAGAATAGGAAAGATATAGCATCTGAATGCAGAGTTCCAAAGAATAGCAAGAAGAGATAAGAAAGCCTTCCTCAGTGATCAGTGCAAAGAAATAGAGGAAAACAACAGAATGGGAAAGACCAGAGATCTCTTCAAGAAAGTTAGAGATACCAAGGGAACATTTCAGGCAAAGATGGGCTCGATAAAGGACAGAAATGGTATGGACCTAACAGAAGTGAAAGATATTAAGAAGAGGTGGCAAGAATACACAGAAGAACTGTACAAAAAAGGTCTTCGTGACCAAGATAATCATGATGGTGTGATCACTCACCTAGAGCCAGACATCCTGAAATGTGAAGTCAAGTGGGCCTTATAAAGCATCACTACGAACAAAGCTAGTGGAGGTGATGGAATTCCAGCTGAGCTATTTCAAATCCTGGAAGATGATGCTATGAAAGTGCTGCACTCAATATGCCAGCAAATTTGGAAAACTCAACAGTGGCCACCGGACTGGAAAAGGTCAGTTTTCATTCCAATCCCAAAGAAAGGCAATGCCAAAGAATGTTCAAACTACCACACAGTCGCACTAATCTCACACTCTAGTAAAGTAATGCTCAAAATTCTCCAAGCCAGGCTTCAGCAGTATGTGAACCGTGAACTTCCAGATGTTCAAGCTGGTTTTAGAAAAGGTAAAGGAACAAGAGATCAAATTGCCAACATCCACTGGATCATCAAAAAAGCAAGAGAGTTCCAGAAAAACATCTATTTCTGCTTTATTGACTATGCCAAAGCCTTTGCCTGTGCAGATGACAACAAACTGTGGAAAATACTGAAAGAGATGGGAATACCAGACCACCCGACCTGCCTCTTGAGAAACCTATATGCAGGTCAGGAAGCAACAGTTAGAACTGGACATGGAACAACAGACTGGTTCCAAATAGGAAAAGGAGTACTTCAAGGCTGTATATTGTCACCCTGCTTATTTAACTTATATGCAGAGTACATCATGAGAAACGCTGGGCTGGAAGAAGCACAAGCTGGAATCAAGATTGCTGGGAGAAATATCAATAACCTCAGATATGCAGATGACACCACCCTTATGGCAGAAAGTGAAGAGGAACTAAAAAGCCTCTTGATGAAAGTGAAAGAGGAGAGTGAAAAAAGTTGGCTTAAAGCTCAAAATTCAGAAAACAAAGATCATGGCATCTGGTCCCATCACTTCATGGGAAATAGATGGGGAAACAGTGGAAACAGTGTCAGACTTTATTTTTGGGGGCACCAAAATCACTGCAGATGGTGATTGCAGCCATGAAATTAAAAGGCGCTTACTCCTTGGAAGGAAAGTTATGACCAACCTAGATAGCATATTGAAAAGCAGAGACCTTACTTTGCCAACAGAGGTCTGTGAAGTCAAGGCTATGGTTTTTCCTGTGGTCATGTATGGATGTGAGTTGGACTGTGAAGAAAGCTGAGCACTGAAGAATTTATGCTTTTGAACTGTGGTGTTGGAGAAGACTCTTGAGAGTCCCTTGGACTGCAAGGAGATCCAACCAGTCCATTCTAAGGACATCAGCCCTGGGATTTCTTTGGAAGGAATGATGCTAAAGCCGAAACTCCAGTACTTCAGCCACCTCATGTGAAGAGTTGATTCATTGGAAGAGACTCTGATGCTGGGAGGGATTGGGGGCAGGAGGATAAGGGGATGACAGAGGATGACATGGCTGGATGGCATCACTGACTCGATGGACGTGAGTCTGAGTGAACTCCGGGAGTTGGTGATGGACAGGGAGGCCTGGCGTGCTGCACTTCATGGGGTCGCAAAGAGTCAGACACGACTGAGCGACTGAACTGAGCTGAACCTTATGCAAGTCACTTAACTCATGCAGTCTGTGTCTTCTCATGAAAAAATGAGGGGCTCAGGCTCCATGAATTTTAAGGTTTTTCAAAGCTGGTGATTTTATGGTGAGGGAAAAATAATCACTCATCGTCAGATATTGGAGTAAGCCAAATATCATGGAGCATGGTAAGGCTTGCATAAAACTGAGTAAACTGCACTCTATGTGGAATGAAGAGTACTAATCTACCCAAGGTGGTTCACATGTCTGTCCACAAATGGCTCCTCCACTGGCCAGCCTTGCTACTTAGCTTTTGCCTTCTATGACAGTAATGGCTTTGCATGAATGTAGTGTGTTTCTGCGAGACCAATTTGGAAATTTATTAGTCTACTGCCACCAAGTTAGTGCAGACTTGTTTATTCCCAAAGAAAAAGAAAATCCCAGAAGGGATATGCTAAAGGGCAAGCCTACTGTTCTATCTTATCCTCTCATTCTCCCATTTCCCCTCATTCTTTCCTTCTTAACATTTTATTTATTTTGGTACTAGAGGAGGCAGAGAAAGACCTCCGGTAGGACTCGTTAGGAGAAGATGGAGATCTCTCACTTGCTTGGCTTCTCAGTCTAAAAGGAATAATGTCAGCACTTGATATTTTCCCACTTCCACTCTGGACCTTTACTATCAAAACTTCCCACCAAAGTTCAGGCTGTAGAGAAATGGAAAATGTCTCTTACAGACAGTCTGGAAAAACCTAGTCTAACTCTTATTAGCTTTATAAGTTGAGCAAGTCATTTAATGTCACTAGAGCTTAGTTTCTTCATCTCCAAAATGGGAAAAAAAATGATACCTGCTTCATAGTGCTGTGAGGAGGTTTAAACAAGATATGTATGCAAATTGCCCAGTATAATTCTTGGTACACAGAAAGTATACTATAAGTAGTGGAATTTATTCTCCCACAACAACCAGTCTGGAGGACTGTGTGTTGTGAATGGAGCCAATGGATAGTGAATGGATAGGACCACAGGGCTTCCAGAAGCAAGGTGATGAGGGCAAGTAAGGTAGGAAACAATGCTGAGAGGAAAGAGATCCTTTAGAAACTCCATGTTGCAGAGAGGTGAAATGACTTCCCCAGTTAGCACAGTTAGTTAATGGAAGAGATGAAATGAGAGGCCATACCATTTGCCTCCTTCTAGAGTTCTCTTTCCTAGTCAAACCACCATCTAAACAGCTCCTCTACCTATTGCATTATATAGCCAAAGGCAAGCAATCATGCCGGCTCTTGCAATAGCCTTAGTAAGAGATGATGATGGCTTTGACTAGCAAGATGGCGGGGGAGATGATGGAATTTGGAATCTAAAGTATGGTAGATTGGATATGATAGGAACCAAGAAATATCCTTTAGGTTTTATGCCTGAGTCAAAATGAATGCAGTTACCATTTATTTAAAGAAAAGAAGTGACAAATTGCACATGAGGGGAAGGTAAGAATCAAGAACTCAGGACTGAGATGCATTATTCAGCACCTTGTCTAAACTTTGAAAGATATAAAAAAGGGCCTATCTATAGATGAAACTGTTTTTGTCAGTCCCCCATAGTTCTGCTCCTTTTTAAACTAGTGCCTGATTCTAGATCCCAAGGAGTTCATATTCTTACCTCTCAAACTGAGCCTATTTTTTCAAAAAGGAAGCTAAAACACATCTACCCTAAAGATAAGTAATTAACAACAGCTTGAAATCTATCTTACATTTACAGCAAATTTTGTGTTTTAACAGTAACAAAGAAAATCTCTCCCACCTGCTGGTTAATTTGTGAAATGTTCCCCATTAAGCACTATCTCTTATTGCTCAATAAGAACTTTTTGATTAATAGGAATTCAGTGATGGAAAATGTGCCAGGTACAATTCAGGGTACCTATCTGCCTGTTCACACACTTTTCTAAAATATATCTTTTCCTGTCCTTAACTCCCATTTTGGCTTCATATGGACCAAACCCCTAACAGTCAAGACTAATTGAATTGTTGTAGACACAGCACAAAAGCATTCACTCCACTGGCTGGACGGCAACATATGACTTATGAGCTCTGGCTTGAAAAGATGAGCTTGACGAATTATATTCCCTCTTGAATTTTTAAACTGGAAATTGAGATGATAAGTCTAAGAATTATGAAAGCTCAGTTAGAAGGTCATGGGAGACTTAGAGCCAGAACCTTAGTGGGCCCTGTGTAAGCAAAGCTTCAAGTGGTAGAAAGACAATAATACTCAGAAGAATGTTGCAAATATATGGAGAGAAGAACTGAAAGAGAGAGGGAGGGAAGAAGAAAGAAGAAGGAAGGGGGAAATGGAGGCAGGGAGACACACACAGAGAGAAAGAGAGAACAAAGTTGTTTTGTAATCAGCCAGATCCTGAGAGAAAATAACTTCCAATCTTGATGGCATTCCTGTACCCATTTCAATTTCCATAAGGATTGGGTGTGCTGAGGCAGAACCTGGTCTTAGAGTCCTACAAGTCCCTGAAGTTTCCATGTTAGATGCTTTTCAACAGGCTTTCCTCCCCCTCCCCTTGAGCTAACTTGAAGCCAAAAATAGTGTTAAGACAGAAGGTGATTTAGTTGAACACTCTGGTTTTATAGATGGGAGAAAAAAAGAGACCTAGGAAAGGCAAGTACCATGTCTAAGTTCTCATAACACTTAAGGGGCAGACCTGGCACTAGAATACAGGGCACTCAAATTTAGTAATAACAGAGAAATTCCTGTAAAAATTTCATGTAATGGGAATTACTGTCAACACATTAAATCTTATAAATTGTATAAAATCTTACCAACTTATATGTATGACTGTACAAACTGGCATCAGTATCTGATGGGAAGGTACTTGGGAAAAGAGTCTCAAGGTCAAATAAATACATTCCCTGGTTGCTTTATAATATTAGACTCATAAAGTAAACTGTATTTTTCAGGTGATAGCAAATCTCTTCAGAGATGAGTAGCCATAGAGTTCACGTGACTCAAAAATATTTTGAAAATGAACAAAATTTTAAGCACTTTACAAAATCAAACCAACAAAATCCATCATTCGTCCAAATACATTCACTTTTTGGAGTGTAGCTAAGGTATGCAAATGGTGTTTAAGCTGCATGAGCTGTGAGGCAGAGCCCATACATACCACAGTCCCGGGGTGTGAGAATAAAATCAGCCAATCAACCAAGCACCCAGTGAGGCACAAACTCTGTGTTCTCATTCAGTAAATACCAGTGGAAGAAGAAAAGAGACTGTGGGAGACGACATGCTGAAAGTCTCTGAAAGCACCTTAGGCTTGGATATGGTAAAAGAGTTCAAGTGCAGTCCTCATCAGCATAATATACAGGGAAATATGCCTGTAAGATAACCACCCGAATCCTCTTGAGATAATAAAAGGAAACAATCATGGAAAATATTTTTAACAACTGTGGATCTAGAAGGGAGTTCCCAGTTGACACAGTGGTAAAGAATCCACCTGCCAAGCAGGGGACGTGGGTTAGATCCTTGGGTCGGGAAGGTCGCCTGGAAAAGGAAATGAGAATCCCATGGACAGAGGAGTCTGGCGGGCTACAGTCCATAGGGTTACAAGGAGTTGGACACAACTTAACGACTAAACACCACCATGAACAACAATGGGTCTAGAGCTGGATGAGGTAGGATGGGGTTCTAAGAAACAAGATATGCTCTCTGTACTGAAGAGGTTCGTGATGTCTCTCACCACAAAGGTAAAGCGTACTCACATTGAAAGCCAGTTTAATAGAAGGCATGCAGTTTACGCAATGTACTTACTGAAAGTATGATTTTAAGGTCTCCAGAACTTCAGAGCATGCAAAATCACTGCCAGTGGAGTGGGCATTCACTTCATCCTGTTAGAGCATTTATTATGGACAAGATGTCTTGTTCCCAGTGCCTTTTCAGGACAAGCCCTCTTACAGGAGGGAGCACTGAAGCTTGAAGGATGGGAACATTTTGATAGACACTTTTCTGGTCATCTGGACTCTACCCTTCCCACTCTCCCCACTCAGCCCCCATTCGGTAGAGTGGGAGAGACAATTCAGCCTTTGACAAAACCTTATCAAATTTCCTGCCATAAGGCTTTGCACATCTGCATCCATCTCATCAGTTCTGTTCCCAGTGCTGTGCTATTGAAAGCCTTCATTAATTCACATCTGAACCTTATTATAACCCCCTAACCAAGCCTCCTCTCTCCAGTCTCTCCTCCCACTAATCTACCCTGCACACAGCTGCCAGATTCATCTTCCTGAAATGCCAATTTCATCATGTCTCTATGCATTTTCTACAGGATACATTTTAAATTCCTTTGCCTGGTATTCAGTACTTCCTACAGTCAGAGTCCAAGCTACATTCCCAATCTCACTGTTCTACAGTAACGTTCTGGTTCAGCTGGGACTATTAAAGTCCCCAAACTTTTCTTCTATTTCTACCTCAAGCTTCTGTTCACATACTTTTCCCAATCTTAAAGGCCTCCCCCAGGCTTTATTGTTGATATAAATTCTAAATTCCATCTTCTTCATAAAATTTTCCCTGATTACCCCAGCTAACAATGAAAGCTTGCTCCCCTGACTTCAAACTATTCAACTGGCATTTATGTTAACTCTAGTTTATTATGGGTGTATTCCTCCTCCCTAACCTCAGCAAATTGGTGATTGGAATATGAAATCGGAAAAGACACCAGGTGATAAGTACCAGGGAAGCCAAGAGGCCACTTAGAAGGTTATTGTACTCTTACAAGCCAAAGATAATGATGCCTGGAAAATATTTAGGACCCAGGAATACAAAGGAACTAATGGTGAGATTGATTACCAAAACAAAAAGGATTAGCAGGACTAGATTGGGGAGATAAAGGAATCATAAAAATAAGTAACGATCAGTTTTGAGGCTGAATCACAAACATTAAAACTTAAAAAGGAGAGTCAAACTGGGTTTGGTAAAGAAGGTGATGAGTTTGTTCTTAGGCTAATTGGGCTCCTGTCAGGGTATAGTAGATAGTTAGAAAAGAGCCTGTAAAAGTGATTTGAGCTGGTGAAACCGGTTGGATAGAAAGCTGCATAGAGTTAGTAACTGAAGCCATGATTATAAATGCATTTATAAAGAGCAAGAATGAGTGAAGAATAAGAAAAAAATGGGGGAACAAGAAAAGAGAATCCAGTGGAGGAGACACAGGAGCAATAGAAAGAAATAGGAGAGTTAAATAATCAAAGAGCTTAAACACAAGAAAGAAGAAAAAACAAACAAAAAAAATTCACAGGTTCATCTAGTCAAGGCTATGGTTTTTCCTGTGGTCATGTATGGATGTGAGAGTTGGACTGTGAAGAAGTCTGAGCGCTGAAGAATTGATGCTTTTGAACTGTGGTGTTGGAGAAGACTCTTGAGAGTCCCTTGGACTGCAAGGAGATCCAGCCAGTCCATTCTGAAGGAGATCAGCCCTGGGATTTCTTTGGAAGGAATGATGCTAAAGCTGAAACTCCAGTACTTTGGCCACTTCATGTGAAGTGTTGACTCATTGGAAAAGACTCTGATGCTGGGAGGGATTGGGGGCAGGAGGAGAAGGGGACAACAGAGGATGAGATGGCTGGATAGCATCACTCACTCAATGGACGTGAGTCTCAGTGAACTCCGGGAGTTGGTGATGGACAGGGAGGCCTGGCGTGCTGCGATTCATGGGGTCGCAAAGAGTCAGACATGACTGAGTGACTGATCTGATCTGATCTGAATTCTCATCTTCAGAAGATTAACAGTAACATCTAAGATACCAGATTTAGGGGCCAAAGCCATCAGCACTGGATGTAGGAGGCCCTAAGGAGTAAGAGAATGAAAGCAATAGGTGTTTGTCACTGAGATTAAGAGAAGGAAAAAAAATGGGACAGAAGCAAAAGGGCACAGAAGGGCATACCAGTAGTTTTGGTGTATTGAAGCTCTACCATATTCCATGCAGACATCGCTGAGTTATCTGATTTAGTGAAGAGTACAGATGCTAGTGTCAGAATAGCCAAGTTCATCCCAGATCTGCCACATTGAACCCTTGCAAAACCATACAATTTATTTACCCTCCAATCTTTGTGATTTGCTTTCCTCATACATAAATTGAGGATAATGAAAATAAAATCTACCTGACGGGTTGTTGTCAGAATTAGGTAACATAGATCATCTGATTAGAATATAAAGTATGTTCAATACATGTTGGCTATATCATGATGGTAGTTCATCCAGATCCAATTAATACTGGGGCCCTTTGCAGATACCTGCACATTTGTTCAGGACTCAAACTTGGAAGAATTATTAAAAAATCAACCCTGATGTTAAGGCCTGTTGAAAGAGAACTCACATACAGATACCGAGTTGTCTCAAAGTTCAGCAGAGTTAAGTAAACAGAACAATTAACTGATTAAATTATATTTGTGCTGTTTGGACATGGAAAAGTTTTCTATCTAGACTTTTAAATGCCCTTGAATTGTGATGTAAGCTACCTATGAATAGTCAGGATCATACATCTAACATGTATGATGTTTTAAATGAATTGCAGGGTACATAAAATGCCTCATTTAATTCGATTAGAGACTTTAGTAAACAACAAGTGAACTGGATGGTGTTATGCAGTGGCTTCTTAGAATCATGCTGTATCTAATAATAAAACTACTCCTTGTTATTTTTATGGGCCATAGAGCACATTCAGTGAACTATGAATATGATGATAGTCAGCCAGCTGAAAATTCTTTTACAAGATGAATTGTATGCACTTTAAGTCAGTAGTATATACCTGAAAAAATAATTTTTCTAGAATCAAAATTTGTCATGTAGTCGTATAGCCAATTTTATAATACTTTGAAATAACACAGGTTCTGGGTACTGTCCCAATTTTATATTTATCATCTTAACCCCATCCCCAGTAATCAGTAAAATAGAGGAAGTGGAATTTTCCTTCTAGCTGAATTCTGTCCTGTCTACTACGATAAATCTCCAGATTTTACAAACCTTCTATATCATACATGTGCCCGTAGCATGTACACCATTTCAGTTATTGTGACCCCCTCTCTTTCTTTCTCTCTCCCCTCCCTTCTTCTCCCTCTTCCCCTTATTTTTCTACTAGAATAAAGTCTTGATTAACCAAATCACAATTATCACAATTAAGAGAACTCTCAATTCATGACTTGAATACTTAGAAAAAGAAGTGGCAAATCATATGGAGACCAAAATCACAGCAGTAATTCCATTAAAAATGCTTCCAGGGAATGAATGAATAACTCAGTGCAATTAAGCACAATCTCCTAAACCATCTCCATCAATGACTATGGACACTGTTCTCTGATGGTCAAAGCAGTGGTCCAGATACACTGAGCACCATAGTTGCATGATTAAGTGGCTCAAAGACACTACAAGTGCTTCCATCATTATCAAAGTTTCTTTCAATTTGATCAACTTGTTATTAAGACAGGAAAGCAAGCACAATTTAGAAAGATTTCCTAATAATTTGAAATCTAAAGCAAACTGAAACTGTGACACATAATGAAAACAATCTCTTTAGAAATATGGTGTGTGTGTGTGTCCCCTAAAAATTAGTGATGTTCTGTTTCTCCACAAATTTAGGAAATTCCTGTCACTTGATTCTTTTGTCACTTTTTCACTTTTCAAGACAGGTCTAGGAAATAATGTGGCAAATAGTTTAAGCTCTGTTTGTCACATGTGGTGATGTACTTCGACATTTGGTTGCTATATTAGTAATATAAGCGCTGTTTCTAAGTGCATAACCAAAAGGATACTTTATTAAGATCAGTGACAGATTGAGTGCTAAAGCTAGAGCCATTATAGAGGAACCAACCAACAAGAGAAGCTCTTATTAAACTCCAGGAAAGATAAAGTACTTAGTTCTTTCCCTAAAGGCTGAGACAGCCTAGAACTGTCAGCCCAGTCCAGTTTGAGACAGACAGCGTATATCCTTTCTACTGAGGCAGCCATTCATTTACTCAAAGGAATGAAGATGTTTAACAAGATGAGGAAGTAGAGAAATGTCAAAAATAATGCACTGTGTAGAGAAAGACACCTGGGGGCCCTTTAAACAAGCAGTTTCCAGCTCCAGTGAAATATCTGAACAGATGGATTTTTAACCCTCAGTAGGCCTGATGAAACCAGATCCAGCTGGGACCTGGCTGTAATCTGGGACTCTGAAGTTACTGGCTGATCCTCCATGCTATCACTCTGCCACACTGGCAGAAGAGAGTTAAATGTTAAACTCTGATCCAGTTACCAAGGAGAATAACTAAAATGAAGTCCTGAGGGCACAGTGTGTCTTTTGATCATAGTATTTGGATGTTTTAGTGCTTTGTTAATTAAACGGCATTTGACTTAATTGTGTTTTGAAGTGATTTCCCTGCTTGGCTTGTGGTTCTATATTGATGTCGACCCTACTGATATTTGAGTGTCTTCATTTCATATATTTTATTGTGAAGTAAAGGGCAATAGTACAAAAGCCTAGATTTTGAATGGAATGTGTGTTAACTGATAAAAATTTAAATTCTTATAAATGTAGGCCTCTCCATCACATCATCCAGATATCATCAGATCTCCTCTCTACAAAAACAATGTGTTATCATTATTAATTAAAACTTATATTGTTTTTTAAAGAATTATACAAATGCATATTTGTATTCTGATTTACTGTGTGCCTAATAGTGCTTTCATATACATGAAATTGATGTTCACAATCTTATAAGGTAAATATCATTATTATATACCTCCATCTTATATAGATGAGGAACCTTATAGCACAGAATAGTTAAGGAATATACTCAAGGTCATACACCTAATAAGTAGCAGAGTTAGGCTTAAAGCAGAAGTAACTCCACTGTTCTTTTTCCCCTTTTCCAGCTATTTTTACGGATTTTACAACTATTTAACTTAAGAGACTTTCTTATGTTCCTTTTTCCTGGTCCTCAAGTCCCTCAAGTGAAATTTCACTCTATGGATCATGCATACAGATATACCTTAAATACATGTTTGGTATTTAAAAAAATGATTCCATAGATACTATCATGAAAAAAATCAAAGAAAAGAGCTTCAGACTAAAAAAGCAGTGTGGTTTGTTGTCTTTAAATTCTCTGACTCTGTGAGGTTGTCTTCTGTTGCTGTCATCTTTTTATTCCTCATGAATGTACTGTTTTGTTTTTTTTTCTGCCTCACGGACAGAGCCAAAGAGCATGTACATCAGTGACCTATGACAATTCTCTTGCTAATCAAAAAAACTTCCGATGAAGAATGTCTTATAGTCAACAAGAAACTCATCTCCATTACTGGATATGAAATAACAACTCAGAACTCTCTTTAAGGAGAAATTATAAATCACTATTTTCCCTACCTTCACAGGATTGTGGGATCCATTGCATCAAAATAGGTTTCCTAGATTCCAATAAAATATTAAGTAAACTTAAGAGGGAAATAGGGTTTTTTTGTGTGTTTTTTAAATTTTTTTTAAATTGGAGGATAGTTGCTTTACAATATTGTGTTGGTTTCTACCATTCATCAACATGAATCAGCCATAAATATACATATGTCCCCTCCCTCTTGAACCTCCCGCCCACTCTCACCCAATCCCACCCCTTTAGGTTGTCACAGAGCACCAGGTTTGAGCTCTCCCTGAATCATACATGCAAACACAGAGAACACACTTGTGGACAAAGCAGAGGAAGGAAAATAACTTTTATGAAATCAATTGGGTGACACATCCATAGCATACTAATTATAAAATCCAAATAATACATTTTCAAATAAATTTATTTCTATACTCTCAAACTATGGCTGTTGTTCAGGTGTAAGCTGAAAGTTAAAGCAATACATTTTCATCAGAATTGTAATCTGTAAAGAGTCCTGAGAAGACAGAACATGTGTTATAATTTATCATCACTTTTGATAAGCAAAAAAGTACATTTACCTCATTACATGGGGTTTATAAATATAAGAGATTCCATGCTTTGATTACTTTGAAGGCAGGAAAATAGCAACTTCCTTTTTTTCTATGCAACTTTCCTTAAATAATTAAGTTTGTTTATTGATTAGTGGTGAAAGTAGCAATGTGTTTTTCCTCCCAACATCATAAGGGAGCACAGTAGGTACTTGTGTTTCTACTGAGGCCTGGAGTCTTAATACTAAAAGCAAATTAGCAATTCCACTCTGAGGTACATGCCCAGGAGAAATAAGAACATATGTGCACAAAAAATGTGTACATGAACATTCACAGCAATTTTATTCAAAATAGCTGAAAATTGGAAAAAATAAAAATGCCCATAAGGAGATGAGTAAATAAACAAAATATGACATATCCAGGCAATGGAATAGTATCACTATAAGAAGGAATAAAGTCTTCATACATGCTACAACATGGATGAGCATTGACAACATTACACTAAATTGAAAGGCGGCCTCAAAGTCCACAGATATTATCCAATTTCTATGAAATGTTCAGAATAGGCTCAGAGACAGAAAATAGATTTAGTGGTTGCCAGGAGCTGACTTGGAGTGTGGGGAGGGATTGATTATTCAAAAATTTTCTAAAACTGATTGTGGCAATGGTTGCACAACTCTGTGGGTACACTAAAGACCACCGAACTGTACATGCTAAATGGCTAAATTGTGTTATGTGAATTATATCTCAATAAATCTGTTATATTAAAAAAAATAAATGAACTAGAAGACAGAAAGTGTGGCTTCTGAAATATAATTTACAAATAGAAGATTTGTATTAGCCAGATAAGATAATTTGGAAAATTCTAGACAGCTTAGATAGAAGGAGTGGGTGGGCCCAAGACTCTTCTCCCACCCTCTCATAGACTAGGGCTGTAGGATACTTTCTCAGACTTTCTACCTTAGTAAAGCAGGAACAAGAAGAAGAAGGCTTATAAAGGCCTAGAGGGCAATTCAGTACCAGGATACGGCATAAAATCAAGGCAAGAGGGATCAGAATCATCTTGGACCAGGCCAGATTAAAGGCAGAGCAGGATATACCTGGGCTTCCCTGGTGGCTCAGACAGTAAAGAATCCACCTGCCAATGCAGGAGACATGGGTTCAGTCCCTGGGTTGGGAAGATCCCCTGGAGGAGGGCATGGCAACCCACTCCAGTATCCTTGCCTGGAGAATCCCATGGAGAGAGGAGCCTGGCAGACAACAATCCATGAGGTTACAAAAGAGTCAGACGACTGAGTGACTAAACAACAAGGATATACCTAGTTTGTAGAAAGTGGCAGAGCCCACAGTCAAGAATGAGTTTCTTAGTCATGAGAAGTACTCTAAGTAGCAAAGGAGATGACTGACATCAGTTGGATCATTGTGGTAGACTTGAGCTCCCAAAAGAAATAACAAGACTTCCACAGAGATAAGGGGAATGTCTTATACCTCTTAAAGTCTCAGATTAAAAGGAAACGACCATAGTGGGTGTGCCTCAGGAATCTCTTTAGTGTTTGAAACTTGAGTCTGCAGGGTCATCTCTGCAGCTGGGTGATTGTGAATCTAAGAAAGCTGAGCATAACTAAAGCTTTCTTCTTTGCAAATAATCCCCACCCTGACATTCCCTCACCAATCTGCCACCTTCTCTGTACTGAATTACTGCAGGAGAATTCTAGGGGTTTTAGGAACCAAAGGGAACAGGGGAGGTTGAAATAGGAAAAAAGCAGGGCTCTGGCTTTGACTGCAAGTGCTCTGAGTAATTTTCTTTCATTTGACATGTACAAAATCAATAACAATGTAATTCCAGTTTATTACTTTAGGATTTGTAAAGAAACTTTATATCATAAAGCACTGTCTCAGTTTAATATACACAATAGTGACCTCTTTAAAAGAACAATATGATTCCAGCAGCTACTAGATTTCAAGCTCTGTGGTAGGCACTGGCCAAGGGTAGTCGACCAAAAAATTAGAAGAAGAATGTTCCTGGTGTAGGAAACACTGTGAACAGAGACAGGGAGGCACCAAACCACAGAGGGTTTATGGGGGAATCAGAAACCACTCTACAGGACTAGAAAGCAAAGTGAGAAGATGGTGCATGATAGTGAACGATACAGAAGAGGTGCTCGGGCCAAGTCCTAAACAGTCTTAACCAGGCCAAGGTGCCAAGATAAAATCTCATAAACAAGGGGGAGCTACTGAAGATTTAAGTGGGATATGTGAGTTTTAACACCACCACTCAGGCTGCAGAGAAGATGATTTATGTGAGGATATATACTTGCAAAGCTACTGAAAAAAGAACTTGCATAAGGACAGTGGTGTGAGGAGATACATTATACTCTTCTCAAGAAGACCTATGCACTGTCCCCTTCCTTCATCCTTGGCACCCAAACTTTATTGGCTTCACCTCTTAGAGGCTGACTGATAGTAAGGCTAACGTCTAACAACCTAATTAGTATAGAGGACTTAATAGCTATCACTGGTTTAACGTGTAGCCCTCCCAAGATTTGCACCTTAAGTAGGATCTTGAACTATCAGTGATTTAAAGGAGTGAAAAGACAAATGCTTTAATCTCCTAGTATTAATGGTAAATCTTTTGAGTTATTCTGGCCAACCCAATACAAGTGAAAAATAACCCAGAGAAAAAAAGTGTTGATAATGATGAGGCATTGGTGTCAGTAAGTGGTTGCCTCCACCAAGGGGAGAAGAAGAAATCATGTGCACTGGAAGGGTTGTTAAGAGCAAATCGTAAGGCAAAGGGAGGGGACATAGGAATACCTATGGCTGATTCATGTTGATGTTTGGCAGAAACCAACACAAAAAGCAGTTATCCTTCAAATAAAAATAAATACATTTAATTAAACAACAACAACAAAATAAACAGAAGGAAGACAACAGATTCACACACACTCCACATCTGTATGTTCAAAGGCGGTTCTGGATGTAATCTCTTGGATACAGGAGGTATACTAAGAGAAATAAGTATTCTGAATAAATGTATCTCTATACAAAAAAAAAAGAGGAAGAAGAAACAAAAACACTAGAAGAGTCGCACATACTAGAAATATCTTCTGAAAGTCACAAAGTTAAACAACCTCACTGAAGCTGCAGAGGTACAGTTTCCTACTCCCTGCCTCCTTTCTCTTCCTGCATTGTGCCTAATGATGGAAAAAACACAGCATCCAGGAAGGGCCTCTCAAACAAGATGAAATGAGCTCAGGTGAATAAGGTGGAAATTGCTGGAAAAATGAACAGGACAAAAACTCCAGTACTTTGCCTGGAAAATCCCATGGACGGAGGAGCCTGGTAGGCTGTAGTCCATGGGGTCGCTAAGAGTCGGACACCACTGAGCAACTTCACTTTCACTTTTCACTTTCATGCATTGGAGAAGGAAATGGCAACCCACTCCAGTGTTCTTGCCTGAGAATCCCAGGATGGGGGAAGCCTGGTGGGCTGCCGCCTGGGGGTCGCACAGAGTCGGACACGACTGAAGGATTGTAAAATAAAGAACCAGTATTTGAGCTTACATTTGACAGTGTAATAAATGCAATTATAATCATTTGCATATTAAAGGCATTATTATTACTTCGTGGCAAATATTTCCAACAAGATGGGATTGAAAAGAATCCCTCCTTCCAAGCAGGCTACACATGCTTTTGTAGGATTTGACATAATCTGAAACCATGCTGTGTCAAACTGTCAATTGCCGGATTTCTAAAAAGCTACCACTGATCTTGTTCTAATCTCTTTTAAGACTCATTTGATGCCACATAACTGAAAATAACCATTGGTTGGGATGTGTTAATTTTATGCAAGGAAAATAATAGGGTACTCTTGTTACAGTTTCAGCCAACTACTGTTGGGGGAAAACTGTACAAAATGTTTAATCTCTATGACAGCTAGTGTTAGGCTATATAACCCTTTCTAATGTCATTAGAAAGCCCCTGGAGAAGGAAATGGCAACCCACTCCAGTACTCTTGCCTGGAGAATCCCATGGATGGAGGAGCCTGGTGGGCTACAGTCCACAGGGTCGCAAAGAGTCAGACACGACTGAGCGAATCCTTAGCACTTAGTTAGTAATGTCATTTTGTGGCCCTATTTAAAGCCAAATATCCTGAAATATGGCATCCAAAATGATGAGATCTCAGGTTTCCTTTCTTTGAGATATACTAGCTTGCCTTCAGAGAAGGCAATGGCACCCCACTCCAGTACTCTTGCCTGGAAAATCCCATGGACAGAAGAGCCTGGTAGGCTGCCATCCATGGGGTTGTGAAGAGTCGGACATGACTGGACGACTTCACTTTCACTTTTCACTTTCATGCATTGGAGAAGGAAATGGCAACCCACTCCAGTGTTCTTGCCTGGAGAATCCCAGGGATGGGGGAACCTGGTGGGCTGCCGTCTATGGGGTCGCACAGAGTAGGACATGACTGAAATGACTTAGCAGCAGCAGCAGCAGCAGCAGCAACCTAAGTTGCCTTCGGTACTCTACACAAAAACTGTAACCTAATTTATCTTGACTTACAAACTTGAGATGGAAAAAGAATCTCTCCTTTCTCAATCTCTTTCTCTCTAATTTTCTCTCTCTAACTTACAATATCATTGGTTATTTCATTTGACATACTTTAAGTGACCTAAAAAGATAAACTTCATCATTCAAAGGCTTGCAACACTCTAAAAACTAACATTCACTTATGGGTTTCAAATATTTCTTCCTGTCTATCTGGGGGTATTTCAATAAATCACATATAGTCTGTAGCTTAAAATCTAAATGATAGATGGAGCTTAGATGGAACCCTGGAAACTAAAGTGAACAGTTAATGAGATACAAATTAGTAACAGTGAAAGCTTTCCCTTAAAGAAAACATTATTGATTTTAAAGAACTTACTAATGAAAAAGAACTGTCCTCATTTAGGCTTGAGATACATTATAGATCCATGTATAAGAATAAATGAGGATGAGGATACCCAAGAAAGCAGCTTTGCATTCTGGCCAGGCTACTCCCCTGCAACCTCTTTTTGGGCCAATTAGGTTGGAGGATTTTTTTTTTTAGTTACTATTTGGGCCCTGTGATATCTGATGTCCCCTGTACAGCACTGGCACCTTTTTACAACCACACCCACTTCACATAACACAAATACAAATGTATTCCACAACTGGATTTCTTTAAAACACTGTCCTCTCATGAACGCAATTTTATACTACAACTCCATATTAGCATTTGCTATCAAACATCTGAAATTGTTCCTTTAATCCTTCAAAGCTTCCATGTAAGCTTAAAAACTCTTCCATTAAGTCTCGTAGGGTGTGAGCATTACATATTCATTCACACTTTGGGACAGTTGACTGCATGAGTATTGTATTACTTGTGCTTGCATTTGGCTTTGAGTAGTAACAGCAAAATGGTTCACTGGTAAAGAATCCTCCTGCAACGCAGGAGACTTGGGCTCAATCCCTGGGTTGGGAAGATCCTCTGGAGGGTGAAATGGCAACCCATTTTTGTATTCTTGTCTAGAAAATCCCATGGGCTACAGTCCACGGGATCGCAAGAGATGGACATGACTTAGTAAGTAAACAACAATACGAAGTAACAGAAAACCCAGATTCAGTGGCTGAAACAAATGGGTGAGGTTTTTTATTCTCACAGAACAAAAACACCAGAGGTAGGCAGTTCAGGGAGGGGACAGCTCCTCCACAAAGTCATCAACATTCCAGGTTCATGATATCCTTCCACTTTATTTTTGATATTTGATTTTCATCTATGTGTTTGTCATTTCCTGGTCCCAGAATGGCTGCTCCACCTCCAGCCAAAAAATGTCTGCATTCTATTAACAGTCAAAAATAGGAGAAAAGCAGGAACAGGTAGTGCCTAACCTCAGCCTCTCTGTCTGCCATTTGGGAAGAAATTATCACACAACCACTATAGCTGGAAGTGAATCTGAGAAAGCAAGTTGTTGTCAACAACAAAGTTGGCATCCTTAAGAAGGTAAAAAGTAGAATGACTATTGAGATTTCAGTGGCATTTTCTGCTAGTGTTCTTCAGTCATGTTGTGTGACTACAATCTATTCCCTAATTAAGCTATGGATTCCGATATAAGGTCATTAATTAAGTTGTTTTTTGTATCTTCCTCCTCCCATTGTCACACCCGAACCAGTTCATGCCTAATGGTAACTGAATGAACCAAGTAGGCAGCTTTACCACTTAGCTAGATGACATTTGTCTGTCAATATGATATTCATCCATAAAAAGAGACAGCAAGCAATATTTATCATTTTTAAACAGCTGAAGTAACATTAAATGATGATTTAGCTTTTCTTCTACCAAATAAATTCCAACAAATTACTTAGCATTTGAGACCCTCCCCATCCTAGTTTCTTTCTAACCACTTCTCTTGTGTTAGGTCCCACGTCTAGCTTCCATATCCTATTCCCTTTCTCAAACTGAACCACTCACTGTTATGACTTTCATCTGCAAATGACTTATTTTGTGTAATATGCTCAAGCGAAAAACAAAGACACAAACAAGCAATGACAACAATAAAAAACAGCCTTGCACTTGACTTTGTCCCTGTACATACAGTGTCCTCTTACCACACTCAATGCCCAAATTGTTCTACGCCTTCTATAAAATCGTTTCTGATTAGGTGAGACAATGTGAGTACTGGGAGAGTGTACAGGATGAAGTGTCATGTGCCTATAACTCCTTTCCTGTCTTACCCCTCATGTAACTAAGGCTTCTTTGTAGCAACACAGGCAAAGTGACACACCAAAACTATCAGCATTAACAAGAAAGAATTTTGTCTTTGTACTGCTTCCACTAATAATCCAAAAGTTTATTTCTGTGGAAGTCTAAAAGAACTGCATGGACCCAAGAAGGATAGTCTCAGAGGCTTCCACCATATGGGCCACTAGCATGGTGGAACCAGTACTCTGGGAAGAGGGCAGAGGGTGGATATGGGAAGAGGGCAGATACTCCCTTATGCTAATTAGAGGCTGACTTTCCATGGGTATTATTTCTACAAAGTCAAGAAATTATATATACCATTCTGTGAATACAGATATTCATATTTAGCTACTACTGAAAATGTATGATTTCTACAACAGAATGTACCTTTTCAGACATGGCAGAGTATAACAGGGCTATGCTATGCTATGCTATGCTAAGTCACTTCAGTCGTGTCCGACTTTGTGTGACCCCATAGGAAGCAGCCCACCAGGCTCCCCCGTCCCTGGGATTCTCCAGGCAAGAACACTGGAGTGGGTTGCCATTTCCTTCTCCGATGCATGAAAGTGAAAAGTGAAAGTGAAGTCGCTCAGTCTTGTCGGACTCTTAGCGACCCCATGGACTGCAGCCTACTAGGCTCCTCTGTCCATGGGATTCTCCAGGTAAGAATACTTGAGTGGGTTGTCATGCCCTCCTCCAGAGGATCTTCCCAACCCAGGGATCAAACTGAAGTCTCTTATGTCTCGTGCAATGGCAGGTGGGTTCTTTACCACTAGTGCCACCTGGGAAGCCCTATACTAGGTTGCCACTCAATAAATGGCACCTACCCGCCCAGTTCCCTAGTCCCAGAGGAGTTTTCCTCCTCTGACTTTTCATAGCACTTTGCTTATACCTCTCTATCAGTGATTTTCATTTTTCTTTCTTAAAATAGTTATTCCACTGGATTATAAACACCTCCAGGGAAGGTAGTGCCTAATACAATCTCATAAACTCCACAAAATCTGCTAATAGTGCCTGAAAGATGGTAGTTGCTTCGTTTTTGAATAAAAGAATGAAAACAAACTAATGTCTTAATTCATTCAAAACATCAGTTGAACCATCTAAAATGAATTTATTTTCTTATTGGAATATAATTGCGTTACAATGTTGTATTAGTTTCTGCTGTACCACAAAGTGAATCAGCTACATGTATACACATAAGCCCTCCTTCCCTCTTGGGCTTCTCTTCCACCCCTAAATGGATTTTCTTGCTGGTCAGTGGAGGCATTCGGGAGGGGTGCAAGAGAAGACAATAGCAGTGGCTGTCATCTACACAGGCAGTCACCCTTTAATTCCACAAGGACTTACTGCAAACAACTTTATCTTTACCCATGAGGAGACTGTATTTTGAGGGAGGTATATCACAAGTTTCATACGAAAACAATGCAAGAAAATATCTTTTCAGTATCAAAATGTGTGTATCTCTTTAAGTAGTATAGTTAGTATAACTACAGAGTTTTACTTTTTAATTAGTACTTAATGCTTATTAAAAAAAATTTTCATCCTCCACATCCTTGAAGCCTATAACAGTCTGTACAGTAGGAAAAAAAAAGCCAAATAATGATTATTTTGTTATGGCCTTGACATCAATGCAATGGATCCATACAGATTAGGGATTGGACCTAAATGAGACTAAAATCAGTAAGATTTTACCAGAAAATCCAGATAACTCTAATTAAAAGCACCAGAACAAATCAACCCAAACTAAAATGAAAAGAACAAACCCTCGATCACCTTGATTGAAATATATGGTCAGGCTTATTCTTTCAGCGACAACCATAACAGACCTGTATTTGAACTTTCCAGGAACAGAAAACATATACCGATTTTCGCTTGTCTCTTCCTTTCTCATTTAATACCACTGGTGTTCTCACTTGCTCACACACACACACACACGAGTTCTGTGGTCACTCTGGCACTCATAGCTCTCTAGGGGCCTCCTACCACTTAAGGCATCAAATAGTTATTCCTGCCCTTTGCTTTATAACAGTGCTTCCAATAGAATGTTCTGAGGTGCTAACAATGTTTTGTATCTGTGCTTTCCAATATAGTAGTGGTTAGCCATATCGAGTGCTTGAAACGTAGCTAGTGTAACAAAGGAACTCACTTTGAATGGAATTGAATTTTCACTCATTTACATTTAAATGGACACATGTGGTTAGTGCATCGGAAAGCATGATTCTAGAATGTGTAGAAAAGCCCCTTCTTACAGGGCTGTCTTCTCTCACTCCCTGCCTCGGGCCATCTAGCATTCCTCCCTCTCCATTCATCAAGGTTTCCCCCTCTGTGAGTCTTCATTCTCCCACTAGAAAGCACACATTGACTCGAATGGATACCTCATTCCTAACTTGGTTTACTTGGCAGGGCAGGGAACAACTCTGTCCAATTTAAGTTTATATAGCTTTACTTCTACCCAAGATCTCATCATGTCCAGGCATAAGAAAACCCAGCAGGACACTGCATTCATAATTTGGCTCTACTGCTGTCTCACCCATATCCCTCTCATCGTATAAGTTAATTTAGAGCTTGATTGCTCCAAGAAATTTCCCCACCGAATCTTGCCCATTCTCTATTCTTCCTCTTCTAATCTCTCACGACTCTATTTCTGTATGCAGTGCAACATAGTGACATAAAAGGAAGGAGGAGAAATTAGGAGTTTGTTGTCATGACCTACTGTCAACTAAAATATTGAGATAATACTGTAATTTTCCAATGATGGCTTCAGTTCTTCCAAAGAACTTGAATACATATAGCATGAATAAATTATGATAACACACTTTAGAGTCATTAGTGCATATAAATAAACACTTGAGCACAGCCTCCTTAAGTCTATGTATCATTATAGTCATTCAAATGCTCATTTATTTCATCACATTTGTTGCACTGCGATGCATGTAGCAGAGGGTGACGGAAAACAGGTCATATTTGTACATGCCTCCATGAATGATATTTACTGCAACTGCCCAAAAAGGAGGCTTTACAAGAAACAGATAATGAAGGTCAAAGTAAACAGTACCCATACTGCTGCTGCTGTTGCTAACTCACTTCAGTCGTGTCCAACCCTGTGCGACCCCAGAGACAGCAGCCCACCAGGCTCCCCCATCCCTGGGATTCTCCAGGCAAGAACGCTGGAGTGGGTTGCCATTTCCTTCTCCAATGCATGAAAGTGAAAAGTGAAAGTGAAGTCACTCAGTCGTGTCTGACTTTTAGCGACCCCATGGACTGCAGCCTACCAGGCTCCTCCATCCATGGGATTTTCCAGGCAAGAGTACTGGAGTGGGGTGCCATTGCCTTCTCCGAGTATCCATACTAGGGAAAATCTAATATAAGCCTGAGCCTTATAACAGTTGTTGGTTATAGAAAAATCTATACCATCTCCAGAAGATAGCTGGATCAATGTGAATAGACACTATCCTAATGAAATCTCCTTTCAATGAGAAAAAAAATTAACCTGGATGCATATTCAGATTAAAAATGATAATAATTAATATTTAATGATTGTTAATAATTAATAATGACAATAATGCAGATTATTCAGATGAATAATCATCTTGTTAATACTTGAATATATTAGATAATACATGAAGTCACAAAACACTATCCTCCCTGATGTCCCTGATTAGTCTTCATTCCAGGCTTTATTTGACATACATGGAGCTGATTCCATCAAAGACGAAGGACTGCCTTTTAGACCCACTGTGGTATTTTCTCTCTCAGATCTCATTGTGATGGCAATCCCCCCAAAATGCCAAAGTGTGGGGTGAGTTCCAAATCCACAGCTTGAGATTTTAGAACCTCTGCTTAAAGTTTGTCTAGATCAGAGCAATAACTAGTATTAAAAACCTTAACCCCTTCTGACACAGTGTGCCAAGTCTTTAGGAGGATCCAGCCATCTGCATAAAATATTTTCTTATGGAAGACTATGAAAGATAAATATTTTCCAAACTTCCTCTGACATCCCTAAGCTTGAGCATTATAAGATGATATTATAAGATGATCAAATCATTTTTGAGCATTTGTGTGCCCAGCATTATTACTAAAGATTACAAATATGATTTAAGGTACAACTCATATCTCCAAAGACATTAGAGTTTAGTTCTCCACTCTAGCTCTACTATCATGTATTAGTAATGGCAAAAAAAAAAAAATTTGTTTAACAAATTATCTGTCCTATTATAAAATGAAGCTTTCCAAATCATATGGTCTGCGAATGGATAACAAAATGCCTGAATGACATAAATATTTGCTATTAAAATTCTACTTTAAATCTATATAAACGACCCATCAATTTGGTGTTTGGCTCATCTTTGGAAAGAAAGAAATGCAGTAACAGTCACAAATGTGTTTATGAGAGAGTCTTACAAACACACCAAATCTTGTAATGGCTGCTCTAGGTACTGATCCACCAGTCACCAAGTAAAGCCATTAAGTTCATGAGAAGAATGGAAGTAAACACATCAGGAGTCCCCTCAGGCTATCGTATCCCACAGGTTACGGCAAGGCATGCTTATGAAATACATTAAATAGTAACTACCATTACCTGGAAATGCTTAATTATGTTACCCAGAATGTGGCATAGGCAAATAGTAGCAATAGTACTAAGCAGGGGTTCCATTTTTTTTTTCTAGCTCTGAATCCAAGTAAGATATGACTTCTCCAAAGTGGCACCCCTCACTTTTTCTGTCCCATCCTGGCCCCAACCAGCAGAACAAATCTGGTTGAGATTGGAAAGATAACAAACTCTAGTTGGAGATGCAGGGATATACCAATTTCATAGTAATTTCTCAAGTTACGGACTTAGAATGATGAGCCTCACAAGGAAAAAAAAAGGCAGAGATTAGACTCAATGGGATACATACAAACATAGGGCACACACAAGAAGATCCAGACTTAGCCAGGGCTAGCCCTAGATTCTTTCTGAAGAATAAATGGAAGCTGACATTAGAATTCATTGTAAAGCCTTGTAAAATGTATATAGTCCTCATTAAAGAGGATGGGACCCCATAATTATCAACTCTTTATTTTATTGCCTATAAAATCTCCCCTGCTACTCCTGAGATAAAAAGCCCCAGTAGACAGTATTAAATACCTGATCTAGTGAAACCTACATGTCGATTAGAATCATAGTGTTGCTATCAGACTAGGGAAAACTAAGCCAGCAAATACCCTTGAATAATTCTGAAGAGAGAGACACTGTCCTATTCATCACTGTATCTCCAGAACTTAAGAGCAGTGTCCATCACATAATAGGCAATAAAATATTTGCTGAATGAATGAATATGCAACACATTATGCTAATTCAGTGACATGGAGTCAGGGAGTAGAAGTCCATAGTATGGCTATGTCTGTGTGAAACTACTTTTTCTACAATTTTAATTGACCCGAAATTTCATTCAAACTGTTAGCCAATTCCATCAGAAAAGAGGTTGAATTGAATTTGCTCACTAGATTGATCAGGTAATTAACTAATATGACTGAATCAACTTTGGATTATTTTTGTATCACAGGTAAATGTTTATAGTTAATAAAAGCTGTTGGTGGCATCAGAAATCACCCAAGCTTAAAAAGTCAATCAGAAAATGGAAATAAAATGAAGTTGAAGATTAGCAAGACAGTACTTTAAACACTAGGCAATAATATATCTCATAGGAACAGAAAATTGGTAGAATGTCTCATTTTCTGATATGAACACACTTCTAGGTCTTTCTGTCAGAGATGGCAATGGCAGCCCACTCCAGTACTCTTGCCTGGAAAATCCCATGGATGGGGGAGCCTGGTAGGCTGCATTCCATGGGGTCACTAAGAGTCGGACACGACTGAGCGACTTCACTTTCACTTTTCACTTTCATGTGTTGGAGAAGGAAATGGCAACCCACTCCAGTGTTCTTGCCTGGAGAATCCCAGGGACGGGGGAGCCTGGTGGTCTGCTGTCTCTGGGGTCGCACAGAATTGGACACGACTGAAGTGACTTAGCAGCAGCATAGGTCTTTCTGTGATAGTGGAGTATAAATAAATATATCATTTGAAATTATTTGATCATTGGTCCTGAGAGAAAATTTATATGAAAGATACTTGGGGTGTATATATACACACACACTCATATACACACACAGGTAAAATCCACTGCACAGAATCCTCAATTTAAGAGCAGATAAAATGAGATAGCTATTTGTATAAATATTGTTTTCACCATGCAGAAAATATTAAAGTTGAATTTCCTTAGGTTCCAAGTGTATTTCTATATTTGCTTTAACTTGCTATTTCATAAAAGTTAGGAGGGGAAAAGATTCAATGCTGAACTATTAGAAATCACAATTTATTGAATATCAATAAAAATAACATTAAATTTCTTTCCAAAATCATGAAAATCAATGAGGAAACACTTTGATTCAGAGATTTTACTTACACCCAATATTTCCAATAATGTCCTGAAATGGGCAAAATGAATTCTACCTCCACTTCAATATCTTAGATTTTTAGATAATTACAGATATCTTCAGATTTGTGAACATATGATGTTTACAAGAAAAGAAATGATGGTGGTGATTCTGGTACTCGACTAATGCCAGTGAACTGGGGGGAGCAATGTAACTTCATAGAAGCATTTTTATTGAACAAACTTCACTCCACAAGGAACTACACACATCTCACGCTTTCGGCCGATACACATTTCTTATGTTCAGAGCAGCAATTTTTATTCTTTCCTTTCCCCCATATTGATTTCAATTAAGTTTCACCTCTGAAAACTCAAGAACCTTCAAATTGTGCTCATCTCCCCCTAATGAGGTTGCCCAAAATGTCTTTTCTCTGCTATAATCACAATACAGGGAATACAAGAAATATCATGGCTTTTTCTTACTAAATTCTCTGAGAGTTTAATTCTTTCTTTTACATGTATTTCTCACAAAAAAATTCTTTTCTGGGTTTTCTCATGGGATAATGTTTTATGAGGGAAGTCATGGGTTTAGGAAAGGAAGTAGGGTGGAAGGCCAGCCAGGCACATCCTCCTCCTCCCTTGGATATCTTCCTGTTGCAGCTGGTTATCCCAAGGCTGGGCAGTCTGCAAAAGTATCATGCTGGAATTAAATTCGTGCTTCTGTTTTCTCCCTGGATGCCTATTTTTTTTCTTAAGAACTCTGAATTCTGCATTGAGTATTATTATTAGTATAAGGACCCTTATTGACTTTTAAGTGCTGACAATTATCTTAATTGAACCTTTTAAAGGAGAGGTAAACTACCCACCATTTTGAATAAAGCATACAAAGGCTAATGACATTTGATAGCCTTCGGGTTGGATTTCCAACTGTGATTTTCCTTTGATTAAAATAAATAAATAAATGGTTGAGCACCAACTTTGTCACCTAAGCATTGTTAAAGCTGACATTTGCAAAACAACTATGCTAATATGACATTTTTCCTTTTTTTCTTGGTACTTTGGTGTGATCTGACAATGAACCAAGAGGACTTTTGTTGAAACCTTTGGTATTTCAGCAAGTGCCACCTATACATCAGTTGCTTTCAAACTATTGTCACCTTTCTGCCTCATTGTCATGAATTAAAGGGATAGACTGACTGCACTAAAACTCCAGCATATTCCCCATTCCCTGAACGGTGAGCAGCACAGACCATAGATTGCATTAAAAGAAGTGCAAAGTTCTTTTACTTAAAAAAAAAAAAAAAAAGACTGCTATGGCTATGGTGAAGCAAATTGCTTTTTAGCACGCCTATCCACTTGGGCTTTCCCTGTTTTCTTCCTGGAGATTAGAAATGAGCAGCATAGAAACATCCACACATAAGCTACCAGGTGCCTTTTTCCTGACAGTTCCTTTCCTTTTGTACATAAAAGTCCTGCAAAACCACTAACTCTACAAGTGAACTTTGAAAGGCTACTTGTTTTCAAGTGATGCTCAAGAAATAAATACCTGCTCAATTTGAGGAAAGATTAGCGTTTGATTGGATGAACTAAGCTAATTTATAAAAGTCAGCAAATTTTGGCCCTTGGGCCAAATCTAGCCTGCTGCTGTATTTTGTAATGGTTTATGAACTAAGAATGATTTTTACAGTTTAATTTAAAGTGGTCTTAAAGTCAAAAGAATAATAACACTTCATGACATGAAAATTCAAAATTATGTGCCCATAGCCATGGTCATTTGTGTATGTATATGGCCATTATACCTATACTATATATTACAGTTTGCATGCTTCAATAACATTTGAGTAGCTGTGACTGAGACATGACCCACAAATCTAAAATATTTACTACCTGGCCCTTCACAGAATAATAGTTTCCTTAACCTGATCTAGAGTCATAATTAACTAGGGGAAACAGTTATAAGTGTTGAGCTCTTTTCTCCTTAAATAAAGCATTAAAAATACAGCTCTCAAACACTTAGACCTAGATAAAATTGAGGATACTTCTTGTAAAAAAAAAAAAAAATTCAACAAGGACAAAATCTCAAACCAAAATAACATTTGAGTTCCTGCTCTACCACTAAATCCTTGAGTGAATTTGGTCACACTCGCTTTTCTTTCTTGCCTTCCTTTACATACCTTGAAACTAAAAGTTCAAATAATTTCTCTGGTCCTTTTCAGATCTCAGACTCTAAGATGTTCTTGTCTTTTAAAATTTCTTATTTACATAAAGAGATGATTCACTTTACTAAAGAATTCATCAGAGGGTTTCTGTATTTAGTAAGTCCTTCTCTCTAAGGTACTTGAGTATTTGTGTAAGTGGTCATTCCTTACCAAGTCCCTGACTGATAAAGTTGAAGTGGAACACTATTAGTGATGTGAAATAAATAATGGCAGCAACTGAAATGATCATGAAAGTCAACAAGAAAAAGGAATTCAAGTAACAGAAATTAGATTTGCATGGGAGTTTTCTAGGCTCTGTCTATTGTATAACATATTATTCAACTAAATTAATTCCAAGTTTATGCTAAACTCACATTCTATCTTGGTCTACTGACTAAAGCATGTAGTAGTGTAGATCTTTGGACCAGTAAGTAATACATGAATACCCTGGGAGTTTGTTAGAAATGCAGAAAATCAAGTGCCATCCCAGATCTTTTGAATCAGCATCTTCAATTTAATAAGATCCCTATGTTATTCCTATGGCATATTAAAGTTTGAGAAGCACTGGCGTAGGACATTGGGCTGTGACACACCAGGATAACCCGGGGATGCTAAGTAACTCTGTACATTGCTCAGCACTGACTCTAGACCTACTGACTCTGAATCTCTTAGATGAATTCTGAAAATCAGTTTCTTTGAAAACACTACAGATGATTATTATGCATAATAATATTTGAGAAGTGCACTGGAATAATGGTTAAGAATATGAATCTTTTTTTAGTGGAACATTCCTAGTTTTCTTACTTAATATCCCTATAATATCACATTATTTAGACCATTTGACTCTCAATTTAATCTTCTGTAATATAGGGATAGCAAAAATACTCACCTTACAGGTTTTGGGGAAGATTTAACTGGAGGGTGAATGTGTCTTGCATATAATAAGCACCCAACACATGATAACTACTATCATCAGAATTATCACCATTACCATCACCACCACTACCATTATCAGGAGTGGTGAAAGGATAAGCTGGACATGTAAGTGCCTTGTTTCCATACAAATCAACTTGTACTTTAATCTGCACATACTGGAGAGTCATTGAAGGCTTTTCAGCAGAGGCACTACTCAAGCTTTGATGAACTTGGTTATAGAGGACGGTGAGGAAGTCTAGACCAAAAAACATCAAGAAGGATCACTTAGTTCTCAACAGGCTTGTGGTGTGCAGTTGCATACTAAGAATTCTACTCTTAGCCATTCTCAGTATGTAGGCTAGATAGTAATTGATATGGGGCTTGGCAATTCCAGAATTACTGAAGATTTGGAATGATCCCTAGATCGGAAACTCCTGAGGTCTCTCTATTTTGTCAATAAATCAGTCACACTGGGAAAGGGTTGGCAGAAGGGTGAGGACAGAAATCAAAATTTCAAGATGAAGGCATAACTTAAGGGAGACCACCCAAAATGCACAGAACTAAGCATCACCACAGAAGAGATATGCTTTGAGTTGAAATAAATTAAATGTCTGGGAGAAATAACAACACAAAGAGGCTCTAAGATTCTTCTATCATTTCCCAGTCTAGAACCAGAACTCTGAAACCTCTACTCCATTACTGCTGAATAATCAACTGATGCTCATGCTCTGTGAACACACTTAATTTTTTTTTCACTGTGGCTGATATTAAACAAAATCCATGTATGTCCAGGAGGAGGGTTCAATTTAGTTATGGAACTAAGGCCAAAATACAAGAAATCACTGCTGCTGCTGCTGCTAAGTCGCTTCAGTCGTGTCCAACTCTGTGCAACCCCACAGACGGCAGCCCACCAGGCTCCCCCATCCCTGGGATTCTCCAGGCAAGAACACTGGAGTGGGTTGCCATTTCCTTCTCTGAAGCGTGAAAGTGAAAAGTGAAAGTGAAGTTGCTCAGTCGTGTCCGACTCCTAGCGACCCCAAGGATTGCAGCCCACCAGGCTCCTCCATCCATGCGATTTTTCCAGGCAAGAGTACTGGAGTGGGGTGCCACTGCCTTCTCCCAAGAAATCACTAGAGGGCAATGAAAGACAGACTAGAAGAATGTGCTAGAAGAAGTGGCTTAGTCAGAAGATGTGGGACTTGGAAAATATAGAGAATCTGAGGCAGAAGTAAAAAGAGAATAGGTTAGCAACATTATGAAATGTATGGAGTCAGGAAAGAACAATAGGAATGGTTTAATAAATTATGATACACTCATAGCTTACAACACTACAAAGTATTAATAATTTTTAAAATAATGAGTTAGAATAACCAGCTAACTTAGAGGGATTTCCATGATGTACCCTTAAGTGAGAAGGCAGAATATACAGCATAATCTCACCTGTGTAAAACAAACAAAATTTCCTATGTGGAGGCTTACGTATAGAAAACTATGTATGGATATACCCCACCATGCTAATATTAGCTTGAGGGGAGTGGTAGGTGGTTCTGATGGGAGAGGGTAATAAAGGGTAATAGGAAGAGGGAAAGAGTAAGTAAAAGTCATAGTACAATTTTTGAGTTATTAAAAAAAAAATCAAGAAACTAAGAATGGGCTTCCCTCATAGCTCAGTTGGTAAAGAATCTGCCTGCAATGCAGGAGACCCCAGTTCAATTATTCCTGGGTCAGGAAGATCCCCTGGAGAAGGGATAGGCTACCCATTCCAGTATTCTTGGGCTTCCCTTGTGGCTCAGCTGGTAAAGAATCTGCCTGCAATGTGGGAGACCTGGGTTCAGTCCCTGGGTTGGGAAGATCCCCTGGAGAAGGGAAAGGCTACCCACTCCAGTATTCTGACCCAGAGAATTCCATGGACTCTATAGTCCATGGGGTTGCAAAGAGTTGGACACGACTCAGCAACTTTCACTTCACTCAGGCTCTACTACAAAGCCACAGTTATCAAGACAGTATGGTACTGGCACAAAGACAAAAATATAGATTAATGGAATAAAACAGAAAGCCCAGAGATAAATCCACGCACATATGGACACCTTATCTTTGACAAAGGAGGCAAGAATATACAATGGATTAAAGACAATCTCTTTAACAAGTGGTACTGGGAAATCTGGTCAACCACTTGTAAAAGAATGAAACTAGACCACTTTCTAACACCATACACAAAAATAAACTCAAAATGGATTAAAGATCTAAACGTAAGACCAGAAACTATAAAACTCCTAGAGGAGAACATAGGCAAAACACTCTCTGACATACATCACAGCAGGATTCTCTATGACCCACCTCCCAGAATATTGGAAATAAAAGCAAAAATAAACAAATGGGACCTAATTAACCTTTAAAGCTTCTGCACATCAAAGGAAACTATTAGCAAGGTGAAAAGACAGCCTTCAGAATGGGAGAAACTAATAGCAAATGAAGCAACTGACAAACAACTAATCTCAAAAATATACAAGCAACTCCTACAGCTCAATTCCAGAAAAATAAACGACTCAATCAAAAAAATGGGCCAAAGAACTAAATAGACATTTCTCCAAAGAAGACATACAGATGGCTAACAAACACATGAAAAGATGCTCAACATCACTCATTATCAGAGAAATGCAAATCAAAACCACTATGAGGTACCATTTCACACCAGTCAGAATGGCTGCGATCCAAAAGTCTACAAATAATAAATGCTGGAGAGGGTGTGGAGAAAAGGGAACCCTCTTATACTGTTGGTGGGAATGCAAACTAGTACAGCCACTATGGAGAACAGTGTGGAGATTCCTTAAAAAACTGGAAATAGAACTGCCTTATGATCCAGCAATCCCACTGCTGGGCATTCACACTGAGGAAACCAGAAGGGAAAGAGACACGTGTACCCCAATGTTCATCGCAGCACTGTTTATAATAGCCAGGACATGGAAGCAACCTACATGTCCATCAGCAGATGAATGGATAAGAAAGCTATGGTACATATACACAATGGAGTATTACTCAGCCAATAAAAAATACATTTGAATCAGTTCTAATGAGGTGGATGAAACTGGAGCCTATTATACAGAGTGAAGTAAGCCAGAAGGAAAAACATAAATACAGTATACTAACGCATATATATGGGATTTAGAAAGATGGTAACAATAACCCTGTGTACGAGACAGCAAAAGAGACACTGATGTATAGAACAGTCTTATGGACTCTGTGGGAGAGGGAGAGGGTGGGAAGATTTGGGAGAATGGCATTGAAACATGTAAAATATCATGTATGAAACGAGTTGCTAGTCCAGGTTCGATGCACGATACTGGATGCTTGGGGCTAGTGCACTGGGACGACCCAGAGGGATGGTATGGGGAGCGAGGAGGGTTCAGGATGGGGAGCACAGGTATACCTGTGATGGATTCATTTTGATATTTGGCAAAACTAATACAATTATGTAAAGTTAAAAAAAAAAAAAAAGAATGAGAAATAATGATCTTGAAGCAAAAGGGGATTTTTCACTAAAATCTGGTTGGAACAAACCCATAGACACAAAAAGAAGGAAGAATTCTGTTAGATTATTTTCATAGCCACTGCTGTAAAAGTTCCTTAAGCATAAGAAACTGGAAATGGAGATCAGACTCCATTGGATATTATTTTGATTTAGTTGTAGGCATGTATATACAGCAAATCACAAGCATTCTCATCACTGTCTATATACTATATTATAAAGTACCCCGTATTTCTAAAGGTAATGAAATCTAGGAAATTAGACTGAATATGTATGTAAGCAGCGCACTCTAGAAGTTCACTATTTTCTAGTTGTAGTTTTCATATACTTGTTTAAAATTATCAATAAAATAATTGTTTTTAATTATTCCAAAATTAAATATTTTAGTTTGAGCTGTCCTCGTGGTATTCTCATGACTTAAAAACAACTATTAAAGCATCAAAGAATGTACTTCATATAAGAAGCACTTAGCTTTACACAACTTATTTAGCAAGGCTCAAATCTGTTGTTCAGTCACTCAGTCATGTCCAACTCTTTGCAAATCCAGGCAAATTTGGCCTTGGAGTACAAAATGAAGCTAGGCAAAGGCTAACATAGTTTTTCCAAGAGAATACACTGGTCATAGCAAACACCCTCTTTCAACTACACAAGAGAAGATTCTACACATGGATATCACCAGATGGTCAATTCCAAAATCAGATTGATTATATTCTTTGCAGCCAAAGATGGAGAAGCTCTATACAGTCAGCAAAAACAAGACTAGGAACTCACAGTGGCTCAGATCATGAACTCCTTACTACCAAATCAGACTTAAACTTAAGAAAGTAGGGAAAACCACTCTACTCTTCAGTTATGACCTAAATCAAATCCCTTATGATTATATAGAAGTGACAAATAGATTCACGGGATTAGATCTGATAGACAGAGTGCCTGAAGAACTATGGATGGAGGTCGTGACATTGTACAGGAAGCAGTGATCAAGACCATCCCCAAGAAAAAGAAATGCAAAAAGGGAAAATGGTGGTCTGAGGAGGCCTTACAAATAGCTGAGGGAGAAAAAGAGAAGCTAAAGGCAAAGGAGAAAAGGAAAGATATACCCATATGAATGCAGAGTTCCAAAGAATAGCAAGGAGAGATAAGAAAGCCTTCCTCAGAGATCAGTGCAAAGAAATAAAGGAAAACAATAGAATGGGAAAGACTAGAGATCTCTTCAAGAAAATTAGAGATACCAAGGGAACACTTCATGCAAAGATAGGCACAGTAAAGGACATAAATGGTAGGGACCTAACAGAAGCAGAAGATATTAAGAAGAGGTGGCAAGAATACACAGAAGAACCATACAAAAAAAGACCTTCATGACCCAGATAACCATGATGGTGTGATCACTCACCTAGAGTCAGACATCCCAGAGTGTGAAGTCAATTGTGCCTCAGGAAGCATCACTACAAACAAAGCTAGTGGAGGTAATGGAATTCCAGTTGAGCTATTTCAAATCCTAAAAGATGATGCAGTTAAAGTGCTGCACTCAATATGCAAGCAAATTGGGAAAACTCAGCAGTGGCAACAGGATTGGAAAAGGTCAGTTTTCCTTCCAATCCCAAAGAAAGGCAATGCCAAAGAATGTTCAAACTACTGCACCATTGTACTCATCTCACATGCTAGCAAAGTAATGCTATTATCCACATTCTCATGATCAGCAAATCTTGAGAAATGATTCCCTATGAAGGAGAGAAGATCAAGGAGAAAATTGTGGATATAATCTCTATTCTCCAAATGACTTCTTATAAGTTATTCCTCACTTAAATTTTCCCAGACATGAGATAGCAGAGATTGGTGTAGAGTTACATGCTAGGTCAATAAGTAAATTTGTCAGTTCCACTTGATGTCGTCAAATACGTGAAGCATTTTCATGTGAAAAATAAAGTAAACTTACTTTGTGTGGCTAGAGAGGTTAACTCTACCCAAACACGGAACAATTATAAAGAATCAGGATTTGAATCAATATTAATGAAGATCTTTTCAACAGTGGAATACACTGCCTATAAAAATAGCATGTTTGCTGTCTTTGCAATGGATATTGTCAAAAGATTTCCTACACTGGTGAGGGTTCAAACCACATTGTTTCAAAGGTCCTTCTAATGCTGAAATTGTAATTTTGTAGGACTATAACTATTTGAAAGAAATAGTTTAAAGTACCTTGTAAATACCTACTGATATAAAGTAATAAATTATTATTAATTCTTAAATACAGTCTAACACACAACTTACATGGAATTTTGTGCTTTAATAAACTAAAATTGTATTCCTTCAAAAATATTTTGTTATTTTATCTGGCCTTCCTCCCATGGGATACCTGTCAGAATAATCACTATTCAGCCAGAATTAATGAAGAGTTAGCACATGGTTTTGGGAAAAATGGATGAGCATTGAAGTTTGCAGGATTAGGATGATTAAATAACTTTTAAAAACACTTAGCTCTTTTTTCCCCAAATTAGCCAGCTTAGTGCCTTATTCCACATTCCACACACATTTCTTGAGCAACTTCTGTCTGACAGGCACTGTGCTACACTCTGGGAATAAACAAAGGAAAACAAAACATACACAACTCCTTCCCTTTTGGAAGCAATAACACTAACCACTATAACTTCAGTGAGGTTATATGTTCATATTTAACAAACTGTATCCACTATTCTAAATGCCTGGGCATCGGGGACAAGCAGGTGGAAAAGGAAGAAATACAAGCTCTATGTCACTGGAACAAAGACTATCAAGACTGTCCTTAGGCAAATAAATGGCTGTTTAAGGTGTAGGGTGCATCAAAAAATTATTCTTTAAGTAAAAATAAGTAAATAAATAAGATAATACATATAAGAGTTATAATACATACTCTCAATATTTTAAACAAAATTTATCCGTCACTATGACTAACAATGGAGAAGGCAATGGCACCCCACTCCAGCACTCTTGCCAGGAAAATCCCATGGATGGAGGAGCCTGGTGGGCTGCAGTCCATGGGGTCGCTAAGAGTCGGACATGACTGAGCGACTTCACTTTCACTTTTCACTTTCATGCATTGGAGAAGGAAATGGCAACCCACTCCAGTGTTCTTGCCTGGAGAATCCCAGGGACAGAGGAGCCTGGTAGGAGGCCGTCTATGGGGTCGCACAGAGTCGGACACGACTGAAGCGACTTAGCAGCAGCAGCAGCAGCAGCAGCAGCAAATGACTAACAATGAAAAATCAAGTTCTTTCAAAGTAGGTGAAAAAAATTCAAAGAGAGAAAAATAGAAGTAGATACAACTTCTAATAAAATAATCTTAAAATATGATTATATAACTGAATATTTAAGCATACATAGTATTTATTTCAAATAAATGAGTTTGTGACTCATATTGTCTTAACGCTGAGACCTTATAATCTGAGATCTATGGATGGGCTCCAACAAGTCTATAAATCCCTTGAAAATGTATATAAAACCATGTGTATATGTGCATTTTTCCTCTGTGGAAAAATTTCATTTACTCCAGAGTCTCTAAAATGGTCTATGACCTGCTCTACTCCTATCCTATCCCCACCCACTGCAAAGTTTAAAAATCACTGTTTTAAAAGTAGCATGGTGAGAGACCCCCAGAAAGGAAGACGGGCTCTTGGCAGCATGAAGGCCTTGTAGTATAGGGAGGAATGATGACTAGTTAAGCACTTTAGCAAAATACCAGGGCTACTATGAGCCAGTTTACAAATGATGGGAAGTCAAGGTTGTGTCTTAAATAAGAACTTGAAATTGTCCTGATGATGCCACATTTAGATACATGATTAATAGGATTGAAGTTGATGAGAATTTTCTCCCTCCAAAAAGAAACTACAAAGGATTATAGCACTGAACCAAGCCAGGTTAGAGGCTACTCATCTCTAAATCATCTTGGGAGAAGCCTGGGTACAGATATGTTATTAGTTATAGAGGGTCTTTGTTTAAAAGTGTATAAGGTTTTACAGGACTGTAGAGATGGGTGAAATGAAAACTTTGATAAGTGTAGCCCTATCTGAAGGTCACACAAGGAAAGAGAAATACTAGTTAATATACATTCCAGAATGTATAACTTTAGCTTTGAATGTTTAAATACGTATTTAGTAATCCTCTTGTACATTACCACAACCATCACCACCCACAAAGAAATTCCTTTCAGTATTCTCTTTGTTCTGAAAGGTCAGGTTCTAATTTACCAATTAAATCTCAGATAATCTATCTACCAATTATTCCCAGGCATCACTGATCAGACAGAAAGGGATCTGGTTGACCCATTCTTCTTTCCACTAGTGGGGAATATGTACTCCTGCTTGTGGTTTGTGCTTGCGTTTGTATAATGACTAATGGGGGTAAGAGTCTGGGACAGATGTAAGTTAACTGGTCCAAAGACTGAATCTTAACTATGAGGCCATCCAAAGATGGGGCTCCCACCAACTAATCTAAGCTACTTGGAGATTGTCCCAATATTAAAATAAATCCTTAAATATGATCACAGAAATAAAGTTTTCTTGATCTCCTTCCCCTCATCCTTATTTCTTTGGCTCAGCTTCTCATTTTAATTTTTATCTTTTTTTTTTGAGATCATTGTTTTTCTCCACCAGGGTATAAGCAATTTAGGCTTGTGGCAACATGGATGGACCTGGAGATTATCATCCTAAGTGAAGTCAGAAAGAGGAAGACAAATATCATATGATATTGCTTAGATGCAGAATCTAAAAAAAGAAAAGAAAAATGAATTTATTTGCAAAACAGACTCACAAACTTCAAAAATAAACTTATGGTTACCAAAGGGAAAAAATGGGGAAGTGATAAAATAGGAGTCTGGAATTAAAATATACACACCACTATATATAAAATATATTACCAACAAGGACCTATCAGGTAGCACAGGAACTATACTTAATATAATAACCTACAGGGGAAAATAATCTAAACATTGTATATATATATATATACAAACTGAATCATCCTGTTGTACACCTGAAACTAACACAACATGGTAAATCAGCTATATTTCAAAAAAAAATTTAATAAATAGATTATATTTTAAAACCATACTTTAGGTAAAGGTGTCTTGACAGAATCTAATCCTGCATTCTTCCCAGTGTACTACAAAGTCATATATGGACATGAGCAAAACAAAAGAAAATAAAAGTAAATGGCTAATATGTACATCATTTCATTGAAATGAGTATTTATGTTCCATTCCATTGCATTTTGCTTATCAACATGCTCTTTGAAATCTCAGGAAAGCATCATAAATATTTATCTTTGACCCAATATCCAGATGCTAGACTAATTAATAGGTCCTGAGCAGTGTATATAACAGATAACAGGTTTAGTTGCTTCTTGTCTGCCTTCCCCCCAAGTGGAATATTTGCTTTATGGGAATACAAACTTTGATTTGTTCACTAACACATTCCCTGAAACAAAACAATGCCAGGAATGAATTAGATGGTCAGCAAGTTTCCCCTCTTCATGAATGAATGAGGATGATTCTTGCCTCTTATAGATACATGCAAATATATTCTGTTAGGAAATTCCATTTGGATTTTTACTTATAAATAAGATCCTATGTACAATATGATGGTTTTCACTTGAACAAATTAAGCTCTCTGAGTTGATTCAGAAATGGCTATGTCAAGATCATGCTTCCCCAGAGAGCAATGGTCATTTGCTTGATTATCATCCTTTCTTTCTTTTTTTTTTTTAAGCGTCTTTTATTTATTTATTTTTTAAATTTTATTTTATTTTTAAACTTTACAAAATTGTATTAGTTTTGCCAAATATCGAAATGAATCAGCCACAGGTATACATGTTCCCCATCCTGAACCCTCCTCCCTCCTCCCTCCCCATACCATCCCTCTGGGCCGTCCCAGTGCACCAGCCCCAAGCTTCCAGTATCGTGCATCGAACCTGGACTGGCAACTCCTTTCATACATGCTATTATACATGTTTCAATGCCATTCTCCCAAATCTTCCCACCCTCTCCCTCTCCCACAGAGTCCATAAGACTGTTCTATACATCAGTGTCTCTTTTGCTGTCTCGTACACTAAACCCTCTAGCCTCTTGTGTGAGTTAGTCTGTCTCACTTCATGCATACTGTCTGTCCCTAGTTGTGGCTCAAATTTACTTTAAGGCATTTTGAAATGAGTGTATATTTTAAACCTCAGGTTTCCAGGCACTCTCCATTACATGAGTGTAATTTCTTTTTTTTAAATTCATCCTCCAAACCCAGAGAGGAGACATTGAACACTCCCCTCCAAGAAGTTGGGGGTTTCACTAGAGCAGACCCTCTTGTTAGAATTTGTATTGCTTGTTCAAAATAGAACAAAACTATAATCTTCTAAAGGTCACCTTGGTTTTAACGGTTACCAATTTTTCCCTTATAGAGTTCTAATAACAGAAGTACACGTACTGTTGAAACAGAGACACTCCAAGGACCAGAAATTAAACAGACTATCATAAGATAACCTGGAAACAAACAGATGGACAAATGCTGGATCTTTAGCTACACCATTTGGTGGGGTTTCCTTTAGCCAATTTGAATGTCTCTGAGGATAAGAGCCTTTATACCTGACACATCTGTGTTCCAGGTCTCCTGCCTTTAAAATGACTTTTCTGAGTGTTATTGGAAACAACAATATTAAGATAATGGCAAGAATGACAGTAAGGCATGTATAAGGGAACTAAAATAAATGAAATCAGTTAGTAGTATAAACATTGCCCCCTCAGTCATGCCTTTCATGTCAATTACAAACACACAACATCTTTAGGCTCCAAGTCTGACCATCTTGCTTTGACTGGTAAAGAAACTAGAAAGAAGAAAATATGGGAGCTTCTATTTTGCTATCTTTATCACTGTCTCTTTCTAATGCCACTTAAATTGATAGAACAAAACAAAATTTTAAAACTCTCCAGTATAATCTATTGCTTGTGAAAACTAAAAAAAAAAAAAATTTGATAATAAAGTAGTGGTTTAAATAAAACTCATTTGATAAAAAAGCAGATGTTCCATTTTACTTGATTTAATGGAAAACCACTCATAGCCTAGTATAAATGAAGACAAAATGTGCATAACCAACAGCTCTATTAAAACAAGCAGTAGCAGAATGTATCATTTTGAGGTCAGCTGTCATTTTGTTTGAATGGGTCCCTTAACAGATCACAGAGCAGATGGAAAAGGCCAGTATGACATGACTCTCTGACTTAATTATAGCATTACCAAAACAGCATATGGACTTTGTATGTAGTGGATAATTTTTATTCAGTGAGTTTATTTGCACATAAATCCCGTGATGTGCCTCATTTGGTTTTACGCTACCTTCAATATTTATATTTCACTTTAATTGAATCATTTTTATCTATGGATTAATAGGTCAGGCTGCTCTACCATTACAGCTGATGCTTGTTGAAGCTCATATAAAAAAGGTATAGAATCTGGATTTATGTCTATTCAAGATTTCTCAATTTATAACACTATTACATCTTACCACACAGCCGTCATTCCTGGTAATTAGGGGGAAGGGCCTTAATGCACCAAGTATTTGACATCTTCTAAGGTACGGGGGAGAGCAGCCATCTCTTGTTTTCAAGAAGCTGATTGGTCTGTCATATGGTAAAATGCACAGCAGGACAAAAATACACTGAAGAGAACTCAATCGGTTTTGTGGGAAACATATCACCTTACAACCCATCCCAAAGTCAAATCCGTGGGAGCTACTAATCTAATTTATTAAAAAAGGAGTTGGAGAGCTCTGAGATTTTACTGCAAATCTGTCACACGCAACTCTGCATGGACATGGTATGCATCACTGGAAAATAATTTAAAACTTCTGCAGACACAGGGGAGTGTAGTCTAAGTGCTAAATTTAGGTGACAGCACAGATAAAACAGGAGATGAAATACTGCCCAAAGAAACTAGCCCTTGACTTGGTCAAAACCAGAATTTAGAACCACAGTCCTCAATATATCAGCAGCTGTAATTTAACTGGATTCCCAGAAGAGCAATAAAATGGTAGCTCGGGAAGAGGGCAGTAACATCACATACACCAGGTTCACAGTCCACTCTAAAGTTCTGGATCTAACTCTTGGTCTTTGCTAAAAGGCATATTATATTTGAATTCAAATGCATATTAAAGCAAAGAAACAAATGGGTAATGCTCTGATCATGCATATTTAAAAGCTATTTCATTTATCTGAAAGACCTAGCATAACTCCAATGAGAGAGTATTTATTCTCTTTCATCTTCATAGACATAAACATTTCTTGAGGTTCAAATTCTTTCCTCCTTATTTAAGTACATAGGAGGAATATAGATAGATAAACATAGATATAGATATATAGATATCCAGTGCTAGTGGTAAAGAATCTACCTGCAATGAAGGAGATGCGAGTTCAGTCCTTGGGTCAGGAAGATCCCCGGGAGAAGGAAATGGCAACCCAGTCCAGTGTTCTTGTCTGGGAAATCCCATGGATGGAGAAGCCTGGCAGGCTATAGTCCATGAGGTTGCAAAAGAATTGGACACGACTTAGCGACTAAACAACAAGGTAAGAACACAAGTTCTGGTGTCATACTTTCTGGGTTTGAATGAGTCTTGCCTAGATACTTACTAACCATGCGATCTTGGACATATCACTTAGTATTTTATGCCTAACCTTTCATGTCAGTAAAAACTGTGATAATAATATCTATTTTACAGGGTTGCTATGAAGATTAAATAACAGACTATGTAATATGTTTGACAAAAGCTCTGTAAATACAGATCTTAATTACTACAGTAATTTAATGACTATGGTCATTGTTATCATCATTATTATAATAATGTCTATTTCTGCAGGCAATTTGTCTGCAGTATATAACTAACTCTTTTAGCTTAAACTGCATTGTTCACAGCTGTACATTCTTTTTCAACACTTCCTCCTGCCACAACTCTGCCTAGGTGGATATACATACACTCCTAGGTGGAGTGAGTCAATTCATCGACCACCAAAAGCCAATCCAATTCTCTCTAGAATTTGAACAAAGAGAAACAAAGACTAAATAGGTCAAAAGTTATAGGTCAGAAGTTGGACACCTGAAGTGTAAGGTCAAAATCATTTGAGAGAAGAATAGGTAATGCCCCAGGTGAGCTGGAGATATGGGAAAGTAGAAACTAACAACCGGACTTGTGAGAGCCTTGGAAAACATTCTGCCAAAATCAGGATGAAGCAGCAGTGCCAAAAGAAGTAGAGATGACAGATTACGTGGCCACAGAGAACAAGAATGGGTAGATGAACTGCCTAACAATTTCCAATCCCAGTGAGACTGGGTTCCATTAAGCTCCTTTTACCTTTAAAATGCATTTTCTTTTCCTTCACTGAGCTTGGGACAGTTTTTGTTCCTTGCAGTCAAATAATTTCTAAGGAAACAAAGATATGCCTCAATTTATATTAAAATTCTCCTTGTTTGCTTCCTTATTTATTTGAAACCTGGTCTAAGTTGTCCCCCACATGAGACACAGGTGTTCAAGTTGATTTATTGATCTGTATAAGACACAACAGAACACTGTTATGACAGAGCTTGTAGCTAAAACCCTAGCTATATCATGAGTCAAAGTGGGTCTTATGAAATGTAACAACCACACAGAGCTTGGTTTCTCTGCAAGACTGATATCTCTAAGGTCTGTCCCCTAGACACTGGCTGAGCTAACCAATGTATCAGTAACTCACCTATAAAAGCATGAATTTTAAATTTACATAGTTGTCAGTAACAAAGGAATTCAGAACCACCAATCCATATCAACTTTTTGCATTTCATTTTTATTAGGGTTCAGTACCACATTTTTTTTGAACTATCACACATGATGGACATTTGCTAATATGCTCAAGCATTGCTGTTACAAGGGAATGTCTATCTATATGTGAGGTTCCCCAAATAGGAATAGTCAGCTGACACTGAAACACCAAGTCTGGAGAAAAGAAAAGCAATATATTTCAGATGAATAATAGAAATTGCATATAAGCCCATGGAGATTTTAAGGCCTTTGTAATATGTTTTTCTCTTTCTTATTTACTGTTTCGTTGTATGGTTAGATTGGTATTTTTTATCTTTTCTTAAACTTACCCACAGAGCAACAGGAGTAAAAGGCTTGTCTTCTCAGCCACTTGTTCAGAATAAATTTAGTCCTAACACAAATTGGCTTCAATTTACTTGCACATTTGTGAATGGAGTAAGTGTGTTACTCAGTTGGTGTTACCAGCTGCCTCTGAGACAAGAAAACAGGCCAGTATCTGCCTGGGGCTATTCTCTTCTCTCATCTCACCAACCTCAGTTGCCAGAGGCAGTTTGAACTATTGCCTTCCTTCAGTTACTGGGGCTGATGCCCTTGATCTTTAGTCATAACAGATTAACTCCTCACGTGGTGTTTTTATTTTTTTGTTTTGGATCACCAAAAGTCTTATTTAAATTGTTGAATAAAGCCACCTCAAATATTTTCTTGAATAAGCCACAGTACATATAGATAAACTTTTATTTTCTACAGTGGGGTGAGAATTTAAGCAGATTCAACAACTATTTTTGAATTTCCATTTTAATATTAGCTGAGGTTTATGGGTCCAATACTTCCTTTAAGGCTGACAGGTAACAATGAACAGAAAAAAGTTTAAAAGTAGAGTTTATTTCAATCTTTACACAGTTCTACAAAGTAGAAACTGGGTTATTTACTTCATGTGCTTAAATGATGTTAGTGACCTCAACAAAAAAAATTTAAACTTCGGCTTGTTTATCCAGTTAGTGTGACTGGGTTGCTCTCCATCAGTCCCTCTTGTGAGCGGTATAAGACGGTTGGAATGAATGGTAACATCTCAAGGCCAGTGCCCATTCAGTCATGTTCTGAGTACCTAATGATGTCAACTCTGGGAAGGCAAGTTTTTCAATTTAAGAGTTGAACCCAAAGGGTTACTACCGTTCCACTAGAATCAGAATGTCAGGAAAAGAATGTTTCTAACAAACTCCCTCCAGAAATGCCCCAACCCCCACCAAACAAAATACTGTATTCTCTCTACTATACCAGTCTCCCCTTCTTACCCTTGATCAAACCCACTGGTTTTAAGACAGGAGATAGATGAGCCCCAGGCTGAATAGATTCCCCCATGTGGACAGAAACTCCATAAAAGCAGAATGATGGAGGACGCTGAGCCCCACCCAAGTAAGAGATAAGAGACCACATATTCCTCATTCTCAAAGTTAAGGAGACCTCTCCCACTATACATGCACACAGAGGTCAAAAGAGAGGGGACATCCCCTCATATTAAGTGATGCAACTATCCATAGGCATTCTCACTAGAATCCATCTTGGCTGAAAGATGCACATGCACACATGGAAGGACCCTGAGATAAATCAAACACAGACCCAGAACCAGACAAAGCAAAATGATTGGTCAAAAAGAACCTGGAAGAAATGCCCCATAAATGTGACTCAAACTACCACAGAGGGTGTGACTCTCTCTTCCTGAGCTCATCCATGTGTCTGTCCACACGTACTTTTTTTTTCTTCTTAAAAAAACACTTTACTTGTTTCACTGCTTTCTGTCTCTATGTGGAAATTATTTTCTACACAGCTGACAGGCCAGGGCCTTGCTACTGGTCACTCCCTGGTGATCTAGTGGCTAGGATTTAGCACTCTCACTGTCGCTGCCCAACCTCAAACTCTGGCCACCAACCAAAATCTTGCCTCAAGCAGCAGCAGTCCAAGGCCACTCAAAATCAGTTTCCCATAAACAACAGGACAATCCAGGCTTGACTCCAAGATGATGAATCTTTACACTGGTACTTGATTTATAAGAAAACTGCCATATTCTTTTTTTTTTTTTTAATCTCTTACTTTCAAAACACAAAATGTGATGTAGCAGATACACCCGAGATACACAGAAATGAAGTATGACAGCAAAAATTTAACCAAATTAGAAGTCCTAAAATGCTTGGAAACAATTGTTTCTGGAAGATGTGGTCTTATCAGATCACTCTTTAGGGGAAAAGACTGCATTTTTAAAAACGTTCCCTGAAATATCTTGGCAATTATTCTCCAGACCTAGGTGACACTTAAGTTGTCCTACCAGCACATTTGTCAGCAGTGTTAAGTTACCCAAGAAAAACCAGGGTTCTAGATAGGGGATGTTTCACAAGCTGGAGAAAGTAGGAAAGGCATTAATGCCTTTGCTCTACAACTCTAATTTCTCACCCCCCCCCCAAAAAAAAAACTTCATAGTGGGGAAAAAATGTTTTTATGTAAGATTTTCTTTTAAACTTGGGAAAGTGAAAGTTGCTCAGTCGCGTTTGACTCTTTGCAACCCCACGGACTATACAGTCCATGGGACTTCTCTAGGCCAGAATAATGAAATGGGTAGTGTTTCCCTTCTCCAGGGGATCTTGCCAACCCAGGGTTCGAACCCAGGTCTCTCTCACTACAGGCAGATTCTTTACCAGCTGAGGCAGAAGGGAAGCCTGCTATTTATCCATTTTGGTTGTGCTGGGTCTTTCTTGCTGCTATTAGGCTTTCTCTGGTTGTAGCCAGAGGGGGCTGCTCTTCAGTGCTGCGCAACTACTGAAGGCTGCATTCCTAGAGTTCCATGCCCACAACAAGAGAAACCACTGCAATGAAAAGAGGATTAAAAAAAAAAATCTTCAAGAGCATACTTAAATTTTAAAAAGATGCTTTAAAATAAATAAAAAACTAAATAAATAAAAAGATGCTTTAAGTTATTATTTATGGTAGTGGAAGTGAGGAAAAAGGCTAGGAGAAGAATGTCATTCCCGCTTAGCATGAGCTACAAAGGATAGAGCCCAATAGTAGCACACAACCACATAACGCTAGCCTTAATTAAGCTTCCCAAGGGAACAACAGTGCTCCTTCAAGGTAGATAGGCTTATTTCCCATTTGCTGGTATTCAGACTCTGGAGAATGTAGCCCTGCACTCTAAGTAGAGATTTGGTGTCATCTGCACGTAATTACACCATCTGCCCTAATACCAACTGCAACAGATGAAAGGTTTGCTCTAAGACCCTTGCCTTTTGTTATCAGTGGTGCAGTCTGTACAGACAGCCTTTTTCTTTTATTTACCTATTAGGCAGTCCTAGCAATCTTTTCAACATGACTTCTAATGTAGTTCTGAGACCAGCAGGGCCCTTGACAGATAATATGACAGCTAATGTACATTCAGTGACCTTGTGCTTTAAAAAATTATTTTTAATTGGAGGATAATTACTCTACAATATTTTGATGATTTCTGTCATACATTAGTATGAACCAGCCATAGGTATACATAGGTTCCTCCCAACTAAACCATCCTTTCACTTCCTTCCCCATTCTAACCCTCTATGACCTTGCACTTTTTACTTACAGAATAAACACCTTACATTCCCAAAATATCTTATTAAAATACTTTTCCATTTACTTTTATATATCATGTCTTTGGGCTTCAAAGGTGGTGCTAGTGGTAGAGAACCTGCCTGCCAGTGCAGGAGACATGAGACGTGGGTTCAATCCCTGGGTCGGGAAGACCCCCTGGAGAAGGAAATGGCAACCCACCCCAGTATTTATGCCTGGAGAATCCCATGGACAGAGGAGCCTGATGGGCTACAGTTCATGGGGTCATAGAGTTGGACAGGACTGAAATGACTTAGCATGCATGCACATAATGCCTTTATGTGAAACATTTTAATTAGTGCAAAGAATAGTATAAGTCCAGTTCAAGTCTTATTTTTCTTTTTATCCTATAAAATTCTTACTTTAATTGTCCAGAAAAGCCCTTAGAAAGTTCAAACAAAATTTAGCCAAGTATATATATGTATTTGCATGTGTGATTTGTTTTCTGGGAAAGAACAAGAAAAGTATATGTAGTCAATCAACACTCTTCTCTTTAAACAAAGTTCTGTTGCAAAGAAAAAAAAAATGGAAAGTCTCCAGCAACAGCAATATTGTCACTTTAAACAGAATTAATGGTATTCCTAGAGACGAGTGCTCCTGCAGTTAAATTGTCTACAGACGAATTTAACTTGTCCCAGGCTGCTGGGTAATAGAATTCCGTATACTTCAGAAAAGGGTGTCCTCTTCATGCAGTGGATACAGACATTAAGGTTTGGGGCCAGAATCACTAAAATTTAAATGGTTCCATTTGGCAGAGTCTGAGTTGTTTCATTGGCCCAGAGGTAGCTCAGTACATAGATGCCAGAGTTGGAAAGCTCTAGATAATTCTGTCAAAGATGAATTCCTCCTATAATAGTTAAATATGATCACTGTCTTAATTTCTTTCTTTTCATGCATGGGAGCATGAAAAATGAGACCAGCCATTAATTTGTCATCTAGAGAGAGATTCAGAAAGAATGCATTAACTACCTACCATATAATTTCTTTGTTTCATTCTCAGTTTCAAAACAACAACAACAACCAGAAAAAAATACCCAAGAAAACTTTATAAGTTAATTAGAAGTCAGACATATTTTCCTGCAGACTGTCATTACAGCATGGGTATTCATTAAAATGCCTCAAAACAACCCAGGCTATCTAATATCATTAGTAGATCAAGAAACTTGAAGCATTCTCTGAGGCAGATAATTAACTTATCTGGAGGAATTGTCATTGCATGTTCTTCCTTGCAAATGGAAAATATCACATGACTCTTGGGGTTGATAGGAAGCAAAGTCAAGAAAGTAAAAGGGGCCCTGCAGACCTGGTTTCTTTTGGACAATACTACATCTATGATAGAGCTAGTCACACTTTCCTTTTTGTCCTCTAGACTTTAAGCTTCCAGTTATTTTCAGCACCATTAACATCAATTTCTTGGGGGAAAACTGTTGCGAACTACAAGAGAAAAGAGGCCACTATACCATCTGCAACCTAGACCTCCCCAATACAATTTCACTTTAGAGGGGTTGTCTCCAATAAATAGAGAAAACAAAGGGAAAAAATGTGAAAAATGCTGTCAATCATTTATTAGAAGGACTACTACTATGGTTAAGAGTAAAGTGGCTGTTTAAAAATTCTTAAATCCTGACAATTTTTGTAACATTCTAGAACATTTTGTGTGTGTGTATTTTTGGAACAATTTTGAATTGAAATAATATCTGTTCTTGTCAACTCTTTTCTGTAAGCGACAGTGATTGTTGTTGTTCAGTCCCTCACTGGTGTCCAGCACTTTACGACCCCATGGACTGCAGCATGCCAGACTTCCCTGTCCTTAACCATCTCCCGGAGCTTGCTCAAACTCATGTCCATTGAGTCAGTGATGCCATCCAACCATCTCATCCTCTGTCGTCCCCTTCTCCTGTCTTCAATCTTTCCCAGTATCAGGGTCTTTTCCAGTGAGTCGGCTCTTTGCATGACATGTAAGACAACAATGTAAGACAATTCCAAATTTTTACATTTTTTAAAAAAGGCAACAAGAAGTCTCTGAAGAATGCAAAAGAGACTTTTACATTCCAGGTTGCAATTTCCATTCAAAAAGGGTCTGTCACCTTCTCTTTCTTTATTCCAGGATAGTGAGTGTTATCTTGATATGTTTTTAAAAGTAAAGTTGTATTCATTTGAGCTGGTGATGCCTTGCAGCCAGTCCCTGCCAAATGCAATTTACTCAGGAACTGCTGAGCCTGTCTGGTGCTAGAGATGTTTATCATGAAAAGGGTTCAATGTGTGACTATTGTATTCACACTCTACTGGAAATGTTGATGCTGACTTCAGAAGTACCTCAGAGAACACTGAATTCTCCTAGGTCTAAAACTGGCTTATTCAAAATTTCCAGCAGTAACAATCTGTGGCAGAAATTACAAGTTGCTTCCTCAAAGTCCATTCTTCCTTGGTTCCTTACTAACACAAGCTACAATTTTCAGCCTCCCTTGAAGATGGGGGCGAACAATAATTTGTAAGAAGTTGTCATGAGAGGCTTCTGGGAAATCTCTTAAGGAGACTGATTTGGATGATCTGGATGTATATAATGGAAAGAACCCTAAAATGAGACTCAAGAGATAAGGGATTTTAGTATAGATCTGGTTACTAATTTACTGTGTGAACGTGGTCAGTCACTTTCCTTTCTGCCTCCATTTACTCACATATAGAATGAAACAGTTGAATTATAGAATCTCTGAGTTTCTTTCCAAATTTAGATCCCAATGATTGCTCTCTCCCATTTCAAAGTCCCAAGTAGATAAAATAAAATTAAAAAAATAAAAATAAAACCATGAAAAAAAAAATTTCTCGGGGGGGGGGGAAACAGATGCATGAATTAGGTGTTAATTCCTAAGGACCTCTATTATTTACTGTTTGTTCACCCTCCAGCAAACTAAAAATCACTGTGTCAGTTTACATTGTTTATATCATTTCACACTGATAAGTGGTTTACATTATACACACGCGCTTTTAAGAACTTTATCAAGATGTAATTCACATACTATAAACCCACTCATTTAAAGTATACATTTCAGTTGTGTTTATTATATTTTCAGAGTTGTAGGCCCATCACCACTATCTAAATTTTAGAACAAAAAAGTAACGTCATACTCATATTCTTCCCTCTATCTAGCCTCTGGTAAACACTAATCTACTTTCTATCTCATGGATATGCCAATTTTGGACATTTCTTCTTAAATAGAACCATACATTGTGTGTTTTCTTGTGACTGGCTTATTTCATTTTTCATAGTTTTTTCAAGGTTCACTTGTGCTGTAACATGAATCAATATTCTTTAAATGGCTAGATAATATTCCATTATATGGATATACTACAAATTTTTATCCATTCATAAGATGATGGATATGTGGTTAATTTCTATTCTTTGGCTATTATGAATGATGTTGCTATGTACATTTATGTTAGACTCATTTTTATCAAGTATCTGCATATATGCCAGGTATTGCAATTGGTCTGGTATTCCCATCTCTTTAAGAATTTTCCAGTTTGTTGTGATGCACACAGTCAAAAGCTTTGGTGTAGTCAATAAAGCAGAAGTATATGTTTTTCTAGAACTTTCTTGCTTTTTTGATGAGCCAACGGATGCTGACAACTTGAATTCTGGTTCCTCTGCCTTTTCTAAGTCCAGCTTGAACATATGGAAGTTCTCGGTTCATGTACTATTGAAGCCTCGCTTGGAGAATTTTGAGCATTAATTTGCTAGTGTGTGAGATGAGTGCAATTGTGCGGTAGTTTGAACATTCTTCAGCATTGCCTTTCTTTGGGATTGGAATGAAAACTTACCTTTTCCAGTCCTTTGGCCACTGGTGAGCTTTCCCAGTTTGCTGGCATATTGAGTGCAGCACTTTAACAGCATCATCTTTTAGGATTTGAAATAGCTCAGCTGGAATTCCATCACCTCCACCAGCTTTGTTCGTAGTGATGCTTCCTAATGCCCACTTGACTTTACACTCCAGGATGTCTGACTCTAGGTGAGTGATCACACCATCATGGTTATCTGGGTCATTAAGATCTTTTTTGTATGTTTTTTCTGTGTATTCTTGCCACCTCTTCTTAATATCTTCTGCTTCTATTAGGTCCATACTGTTTCTGTCCTTTATTGAGCCCATCTTTGCATGAAATATTCCCTTGGTATCTCTAATTTTCTTGAAGAGATCTCTAATCTTTCCCATTCTATTGTTTTCCTCTATTTCTTTGCATTAATCACTGAGGAAGGCTTTCTTATCTCTCCTTGATATTTTTTGGAACTCTGCATTCAGATGGGTATATCTTTTCTCTTTTCCTTTGCCTTTAGTTATCTTCTTTTCTCAACTATTTGTAAGGCCTCCTCAGACAACCATTTTGCCTTTTTGAAAAATGTCCTCCTGAATATTAAGTCCTGAATATTCATTAGAAGAACTGATGCTGAAGCTGAGGTTCCAACACTTTGGCCAGCTGATGTGAAGAACTGACTCATTGGAAAAGACCCTGATGCTGGGAAAGACTGAAGGCAGGAGGAGAAGGGGACTACAGAGGATGAGATAGTTGGATGGCATCATTGACTCGATGGACATGAGTTTGAGCAAGCTCTGGGAGTTGGTGATGGACAGGGAGGCCTGGCATGCTGCAGTCCATGGGGTTGCAAAGCGTCTGACATGACTGAGCAACTGAACTAACTAACTAACTATTGTGATTGGTGAATAATATATACACAATCCCTGCCCTCAATGTACTTACTGTTAATATGGTGAACAAACACGGAATATGTAATGAAATGGGCTCAGTGGGAACAAAGGCAAAGTGTCAAGTTCTACATAAAATAGGTAGACTAACCTGTTAGGTCAAAGATTGGTTAGGGAAGGATTCCTGGTAGAAATGATACTTAAATTATAACCTGAAAAGTGAGGGAGAGAGAGAAAAAGCATGCATGAAAGTACTGAGACAGGAAGCCCATTATGTTTGTAGAATGAGGAGGGTAGAGCAATAGGGAGAAAGGTAAGCGATGAAATTGGGGCAAGTTAATGATTTGGGGTCTTTATTCTAAGGGCAATGTAGATCTATTAAGAAGCTTCAAAGAAAGACATGAAATTATTAAATCCATCATTCAGGCAAATAGACGTTGGGTTGGAAGAAAGAGTGTATGTGCTGGATTCAGTTAAGAGACTATTTCAGTGATCTAGCACAGACACAGCTGAGGCCTAGACAAGGGTGGTGGCAGAGAAGACTAAGAGATTTTAACATAGACAAGATATGTTTTGGCTTCTCAGGTGGCTCAGCAGTAAAGAATCTGCCTGACAATGCAGGAGATATGGGTTTGATCCCTGGGTCAGAAAGATCCCCTGGAGGAGGAAATGGCAACCACTGCAGTATTCTTGCCATAGACAGAGGAGCCTGGCGGACTACAGGACAGATTGAGTAACTGAGCAGGCAAGTTTGGGTGTAAATAACAGTAGAACTTGCTGAAGCACTGCACTGGGGAAGGATGAAGACAAATACTCTCAAGGGCCATATGGGTAGATGGTCTTACCCTTTATTGAAATGGGAAAAACTGAGGAGTAGCTGAATGGGTTACAGAAGTGAGTTTATCTGATGAATTCAACTTGTGACATTTTGAGTTTAAGACACTTGTAGAATATGAACATCCAGATACATATGTTGACAAAGCAGTTGGCTATTTGGGTCTCTAACCAAGGAAAATTGCTCTAAAGGTGAATAGATCTGGGACTCCTTTATGTACAAATAATATAGAAGCCTAGGGAGAGTAGACTGGTATAAGAAAATAATGCATACATACATGAGTATGGGCTTCCCTGGTGGTCAGACAGTAGAGAATCTGCCTGCAATGTGGGAGACTTGAGTTCGATCCCTAGGTTGGGAAGATCCCCTAGAGAAGGGAATGGCTACCCACTCCAGTATTCTTGCCTGGAGAAATCAATTGACAGAGGAGCCTGGCGGGCTACACTCCGTGGGGTCACAAAGAGTCAGACGCAACTGAGAGACTAACATATATATGACTAAGACTTGAGGACCCCTGTCATATAATTTGTAGATAATAGAGGAGGGGCTCTAAAAGAGTCTGAGGAAAGCAGCTTTAAAGGAAACTAGAAGAATATGCCACAGAAGTATGGAAAATATTGTGTCAAAGAGAAACTGGCCAAGTATGTAGAATATTATTCAAAAGTCACAGAAAATGAGGTTCTGGAAATGACCATAGGATTTATTGACAATAAAGTCAATGATAAACTTGAAAAAAATAAAATTTTGGTGACATGGTAGGCGATAGGAGAATGGGAAGCAAGTTATGACTTTTATGTGTTTTTGAATCTACTCTAAGAAAATTAGATCTTTTCAAAGAGCCAGCTTTTCATGTCACTGATTTTTTTTAAGATTCTATTTCATTTATTTCTTTTCTGATCTTTATGATTTCTTTCTTTCTACTAACTTTAGGTTTCATGTGTTTTATTTTCTCTAGTTCTTTGAGATGCAAATTTAGGTTGTTTGAGAGTTGTCTTATATTTCTGGAGTTGAGTTTGTATCCTATAAACTTCTCTCTTAGAACTGCTTTTGCTATGTCTCATAGGTTTTGGATCATCATGTTTTCATTTTCATTTTTCTCTAGGTATGTTTTTTTTTAATTTCCTCTTTGATTTTTTCATTGATCTATTGGTTGTTTAGTAGCATATTGCTTAGTTCCCACATTTTTGTGTTCTTTGAAGTTTTTTCTCGTAGTTGATTTCCAGCCTCATAGCTTTGTGGTTAGAAAAGATGGCTTATTATAATTTTAATTTTCTTAAATTTGCCAAACCTTGTTTTGTACCCTAGTATGTGATCTGAGCGACTTCACTTCACTTTCACTTTTCACTTTCATGCACTGGAGAAGGAAATGGCAACCCACTCCAGTGTTCTTGCCTGGAGAATCCCAGGGACGGGAAGCCTGGTGGGCTGCTGTCTATGGGGTCGCACAGAGTCGGACACAACTAAAGTGATGCAGCAGCAGCATGTGATCTATCCTGATGAGTGTTCCATGTGCACTTAAGAAGAAATTGTATTGTGTCCATTTCAGGTGGAATGCCATATATGTGTATGTGTATATATATATATATACATATAAATTAAATTTATTTGGTCTCATGTGTCATTTAAGGCTACATTTTCTTTATTGATTTTCTGCCTGGATGATCTTTCCATTGATATAAGTGGGATCTTAAAGTCCCCTACTATTATTCTTTTGCTGTCTATTTCTCCTTTTATGTCTGTTAATATTTGCCTTATATATTTAGATTCTCCTATGTTAGGGGCATACATATGTACAATTGTTAGATTTTCTTGGATTGATCCTTGATGATCATGTAACTGTCTTTCTTTGTCTCTTATTAACAGCTTTTCTTTTAAAAGTACATTTTTTCTGATACAAATATTGCTACTTCAGTTTTCTTTTGATTTTTATTTTCATGGAATAACTTTTTTCACCCCCTCAAAGAAAATGAGTTCATTTAAAGCAGAGACCCTTTTGACTCATGCTTAATGAATGAAAGACTGAATAACAGGATAATTCTTTAAGCTACCTGCTTTCCATTTGCTAGTCCATTTAACAGTCTCAGAAACACAGATGTTAAATGACTCATCCAAGGTCACTCAACCGGTCAATGGCAAAGCCCTGACTCAAACTCAAATTTTCTGATTTCAAGGCTGAAACTTTCCCTAAAGCCCTATAGCTGCATTCCTTCTAATATCCTTCCCAAGGTATCCACTAAGTACTATAAATGCTTTGTGAACAGTTTCCTCATTAAGACACTGTGTTAAATGTAAGATAAAGAGTGAACTTTTACAACCAGTCCTAAAATAGGCAGCTTAACACCATCTGGTCTTTAACATTCTGAATGCTGAATAGCTAAGTAATAAAGAGAAGGAGATAAATGGTGGCAAATAATGCCTGTGGTTGGAAATGTTCAATGAGAAAAGAAATTACTTTATAGGTAGTCTGTAGCCTCTTAAACTGGACAATTCTTGAGGGCAGGGGATGCATCTCAGCCTTCTTTCCTGTGCCTAGTTCAGTGTTTGGCTTAGAAGAAGGGCACAATAAATGTTTATTGAATTACATTTTATAATATAAGGAAACATGCTTTAATTTTCTGATCTTGCCTCCTATATAACAACAGCTATTGCTACCATTTACTATTATGCCAGATACTGTTCTAAGACATTTCTTTATATAATCTCATTTAATAGTAAAAAAAACTCCTTGGTTTTAGATACTATTATTAGCCCCATATTATAGATAGAGTAACTGAGGCTCAGAAAGGAAAAGTGATTCCTCCATGGCTGTGAAGGTAGAAGATGGAAGATCCAGGTTTTAAGTGGATGTAGAATGACTCCAGAGGCCAAGCCCTTATCCACAAATACTTGCTGTCATCTAAATTTAGCTCTTCTATGTCACATTCTTTAAATTTTTCTATGTGATAGTTGCACTGATAAATGAACTGGTGACAAATGGTTTGTGCCATTAACTTTCTATATTTCCTTACCCCAGGTACTCTTATATTTTCAAATTTAATAAAAGTCATATACAAATATTTGAAATAGAAAATGATGGCCCTTCCATGCTTTGAAGCCCCAAAATCTGCACCAATAAAGAGGTTGCTTATATCTTGAGAAAGAAGAATAGAACTGGAGGAATCAGCCTTCCTGATTTCAGACTATACTACAAAGCTACAGTCATAAAGAGTCATAAAGTCTTCTGACAGTATGGTACTGGCATAAAGACAGAAATATAGATCAATGGAACAAAATATAAAGCCCAGAGATAAATCCACTCACTTATGGACACTTTATCTTTGATAAAGGAGGCAAAAATATACAATTGAGAAAAGACAATCTCTTTAACAAGTGTTGCTGCAAAAACTGGTCAACCACCTGTAAAAGAATGAAACTAGAACACTTTCTAACACCATACACAAAAATAAACTTAAAATGGATTAAAGATCAAAATGTAAGACCAGAAACTATAAAACTCTTAGAGAAAAATATAGGCAAAACATTCTCTGACAAAAATCACAGCAAGATCCTCTATGACCCACCTCCCAGTGTAATGGAAATAAAAACAAAAATAAACAAAGTGACCTAATTAAACTTTTTCAGTTTTTGCACAATGAAGGAAACTATAGGTAAGGTAAAAAGGCAGTCTTCAGAATGGGAGAAAATAATACAAATGAAACAATTGACAAAGAATTAATCTCCAAAATACACAAGCAACACATGTAGTTTAATACTAGAAAAATGAATAACCCAATTAAAAAGTGGGCAAAAGAACCAAACAGACATTTCTCTAAAGAGGATATACAGATTGCTAATAAACACATGAAAAGATGCTCAACATCACTCATTATTAGATAAATGCAAATCAAAACCACAATGAGCTAACATCTCACATTAGTCTGAATGGCTGCCATGAAAAAGTCTACAAACAATAAATGCTGGAGAGGGTGTGGAGAAAAGGGTGTGGAACTGTCTTAAACTGTTGGTAGGAATGCAAACTAGTACAGCCACTATGGAAAACATCGTGGCGATTCCTAAACAACTGGAAATAGAACTGCCATATGACCCAGCAATCCTATTGCTGGAAAGACACACCAAGAAAACCAGAATGGTAAGAGACACATGTACCCCAAAGTTCATTACAGCACTGTTTAAAATAACTAGGATGTGGAAGCAACCTAGATGTCCACTGGCAGACAAAATGGATAAGGAAGTTGTGGTACATATACACAACGGAATATTACTCAGCTATAAAAAGGAACACATTTGAGTCAGTTCTAATGAGGTGGATGAAACCAGAGCCTAATATACAGAGTGAAGTAAGTCAGAAAGAGAAACACCAATATAGTATATTAACACATATATATGGAATTTAGAATGATGGTAATGACAACCCTAAATGCAGCAAAAGAGACACAGATGTAAAGAACAGACTGTTGGACTAGGTGGGAGAAGATGAGGGTGGGATTATTGAAACATGTATATTACCATATGTAACATAGATGACCAATGTAGGTTTGATGCAGGGCACTCAAAACCAGTGCTCTGGGACAACCCAGAGGGATGGGGTGGGGAGGGAGGTAGGTTCAGGATTTGGAGACACATGTGTACCTATGATTGATTCATGTCAATGTACGTCAAAAACTATCACAATATTGTAAAGTAATTATCTTCCAATTAAAAAAAAGCTGCTTATTCACTATATCTGTACTAGTCAGACTTCAGTGAACTCATTCTGTCTAGTTGTCCTTATAGGTTTTTATTTTGGATCTTCTTGACTATGTCTCTTCCACAAATTGGCTATTAATTTTCATGATTATGAAGTTGAAGGTAGGTCTTCAGACTGAGAACACCTTACCTTCTACTTTGCCAAAGCCATTTCCCTTCTCCTCAGTAGAAAGTACAGAATTGGAAACTGCCCAGATATGGATATATATAATCATCCTGGTCAAGGTGCCAAAAATAAAAGGAGCCTTTAATATTTGTAGACCCTTTCAGAAAGCAAACCTTTCTAGGAAGGGCTAAATTTGAAAGTCACTGAGAGAACAGAGGAGATAACATTGTTGTGTTTAAAAAAAAAAAAAAAAAACAACAACTGAACTTCAATTCAAGAGCCCTAGTTCTGGCCTTCAGTTCAGTTCAATTCAGTTCACTTCAGTCGCTCAGTCGTGTTCGACTCTTTGTGACCCCATGAATCTCATCACGCCAGGCCTCCTTGTCCATCACCAACTCCCGGAGTTCACACAAAGTCATGTGCATCAAGTCAGTGATGCCATCCACCCATCTCATCCTCCGTCGTCCCCTTCCCCTCCTGCCCCCCATCTCTCCCAGCATCAGAGTCTTTTCCAATGAGTCAACTCTTGGCATGAGGTGGCCGAAGTACTGGAGTTTCAGCATCAGCATCAGTCCTTCCAATGAACACCCAGAACTGGTCTCCTTTAGAATAGACTGATTGGATCTCCTTGCAGTCCAAGGGATTCTCAAGAGTCTTCTCCAACATCACAGTTCAAAAGCATCAATTCTTTGGTGCTCAGCTTTCTTCACAGTCCAACTCTCACATCCATACATGACCACTGGAAAAACCATAGCCTTGACTAGACAGACCTTTGTTGGCAAAGTAATATCTCTGCTTTTGAATATGCTATCTAGGTTGATCATAACTTTCCTTCCAAGGAGTAAGCATCTTTTAATTTCATGGCTACAATCACCATCTGCAGTGATTTTGGAGCCCACAAAAATAAAGTCTGACACTGTTTCCACTGTGGCAAGAATACACAGAACTGTGCAAAAAAGATCTTCACGACCCAGATAATCACGATGGTGTAATCACTCACCTAGAGCCAGACATCCTGGAATGTAAAGTCAAGTGGGCCTTAGAAAGTATCAATATGAACAAAGCTAGTGGAGGTGATGGAATTCCAGTTGAGCTATTTCAAATCCTGAAAGATGATGCTGTGAAAGTGCTGCACTCAATATGCCAGCAAATTTGGACAACTCAGCAGTGGCCACAGGACTGGAAAAGGTCAGTTTTCATTCCAATCTCAAAGAAAGGCAATGCCAAAGAATGTTCAAACTACTGCACAATTGCACTCATCTCACACGCTAGTAAAGTAATGCTGAAAATTTTCCGAGCCAGGCTTCAGCAATTCGTGAACCGTGAACTTCCAGATGTTCAAGCTGGTTTTAGAAAAGGCAGAGGAACCAGAGATCAAATTGCCAACATCCGCTGGATCATGGAAAAAGGAAGAGTTCCAGAAAAACATCTATTGCTGCTTTATTGACTATGCCAAAGCCTTTGACTGTGTGCTGCTGCTGCTGCTGCTAAGTTTCTTCAGTCATGTCCGACTCTGTGTGACCCCATAGACGGCAGCCCACCAGGCTCTGTTGTCCCCGGGATTCTCCAGGCAAGAACACTGGAATGGGTTGCCATTTCCTTCTCCAATGCATGAAAGTGGAAAGTGAAAGTGAAGTCACTCAGTCGTGTCTGACTCTTAGTGACCCCAAGGACTGTAGCCCACCAGGCTCCTCCATCAATGGGATTTTCCAGGCAAGAGTACTGGATTGGGTTGCCATTGCCTTCTCCGTTTGACTGTGTGGATCACAATAAACTGTGGAAAATTCTGAAAGAGATGGGAATACCAGACGACCCGATCTGCCCCTTGAGAAATCTGTATGCAGGTCAGGAAGCAACAGTTAGAACTGGACATGGAACAACAGACTGGTTCCAAATAGGAAAAGGAGTACGTCAAGACTGTATATTGTCATCCTGCTTATTTAACTTATATGCAGAGTACATCATGAGAAATGCTGGGCTGGACGAAGCACAAGTTGGAATCAAGATTGCCGGGAGAAATATCAATAACCTCAGATATGCAGACAACACCACCCTTATGGCAGAAAGTGAAGAGGAACTAAAAAGCCTCTTGATGAAAGTGAAGGAGGAGAGTGAAAAAGTTGGCTTAAAGCTCAACATTCAGAAAACGAAGATCATGGCATCCGGTCCCATCACTTCATGGGAAATAGATGGGGATACAGTAGTTCTGGCCTTAGTTCTATCAGTAAGAGACCATGTAAGCTTGAACAACTAACTTCCTCTTTCTGGTTCTTGTTTCTTTCTCCATAGTATCTGAAGTAAAATAATGAGCCCAAATGGCAGTGAAAAAAGCCAGAAACCCACTATTTGTCATACTCCTACAGTACAGATAAAGTTCAAGCAGACCTCATAGCTCCAGACAAGCACCTTGGTGTAGTAGAGACAGCAGAGGTTTTAAAAACAGATATTGGAATTAACTTTGGACTCTGTCACTTCCTGGATGTATGACCTTGAATGAGTCACTTAACCTCAGACTCTTCATGTATGCTGCTGCTGCTGCTGTTAAGTCGCTTCAGTCGTGTCTGACTGTGCGACCCCAGAGAGGCAGCACAGCAGGCTCCCCCGTCCCTGGGATTCTCCAGGCAAGAACACTGGAGTGGGTTGCCATTTCCTTCTCCAATGCATGAAAGTGAAAAGTGAAAGTGAAGTTGCTCAGTCGTGTCCAACTCCTAGCGACCCCATGGACTACAGCCTACCAGGCTCCTCCGTCCACGGGATTTTCCAGGCAAGAGTACTGGAGTGGGGTGCCACTGCCTTCTCCGCTCTTCATGTATAAAAAGGGGTAATGACAGTACTTACTTCACAGAATTGTACAGAGATTTCAACAACATAGTCTACACAGGGAAACTGGCACATTGCTTGATGTATAGTAAGCATTCAGTAAAGCATAATAATAATTAGCAATAGGAAAGTCTTTATTTTATTCTGATTCCCAAGTTTATATCCAGTCCCAAACTGCATATCCTTATCTATAGGATGGGTATAATAACATCTGTATTTCCCATTTAACAAGGCTAAAATAACATGAAGATAAAAATTCATCCATTCAATCACCTAACTAATAATTACTGAACACTAAGCAAGCCCCTGCAAATATAGCTGTGAACAAGGCAGTTAAAGTCTTTGAGTACAGCTGTAGGAAGCAAAAAAAAAAAAAAATAATGAAGACTGAAGATCATTTTGAGTAATGAAAAGTGCTAGCGTATGGTAGGATCCATCCAGGCCTTGAAGTATGAAGATTAAATTCAATAAGATTTATCACAACTTTTTATTGTTATATTTACTTTCTGGCATATTTGTCAATTTCAACCACTGAGATGTAAATTCCAGAAAAATGGATTGTGTCTGTCTGATTTATCACTGCAAACTAAATCTCTAATAGATCCCAGAGTGATGAATCAATAAATGCTGAAAACAGACACATGTACACGTGTGCACACATATATACAAATGCATATATTTTGTGCATGCTCATAACTAAAAAGGACATGATGAAATTTTAGGATATGAAGAATAAGGCAAGATTCAGCAAACTTCCAAGAAGCAAAAATTATTTACAAAGGTGAGAATTATACTTGATTCTTTTGATACTTATCAAACTCATTAGCAATCATGGAGTAATATAATAAAACATTAGGAAATCTGTTATAAAGTAAATCAAACATTATCTACAATGAAAATTTCATATCAGGGAAATGTTACTCATAGAAGTTTCAATAGTTTCACCATGTGGAATAAATATTGAATAATATTATAGACAATATTTTGCTTAAAAAGATAGAAATCAGATACAACAATGTCTTAATTTGTATCAAGAAAAATTATTTTCAACCAAGAATCATGTTCAATCAAGCATGAGGCAAAATAATATTTTGGTCATACAAAAAAAAAAAGACAAAAAAAAATAAATCTTTCCTTTCTGGACCTCCAGCAACATCAGCCATTGACCAGGCACCAAGGAGCCCTTCCTCCACAGTCCAACTAAGAACTCTAGCCCTTTTTTCATCACTATTCACATTTATATTCACTGTCCATTCAGCTATACTCACCAGATCTCAAAATAAATTTGAAATTTTACTTCCCAATTCTTATATTCTTTAATTTTTAGATCTTTTACCACTCCTGTACCCCCCACCCCATACACACCCATAATAAAATAACTCTCTCTCCAACATCTGTTATAAAGCTTCCTCACTGTTTTTCTTTTTTAACTTATCTCCAAAACAGAGCATCATATAAGTAGGAGATGGTGATCCATAATTATTTCTCTTTGTGGAAATAAATAATTATATCCAATGACTCATCTTTCATGGCATAAGATACTTTTCTGGGCCAAGAGCTGGTGCTACTGGGCAGGTTTCAGAGGAAGCTTCTGGTTCTCTTCAACCTACAACTCTCAGCTGCCCTAGAACACACCAATGGAGAGAGAGGCCCTGAGACTCAGACTCTTCTATGACAGAAATATTATTTGCCAACTTTATACTATAGTCACCCCAGTTACTGGAGCTTCTGAGTCACTTCTAGAGATTAGTGATTAAAGCAATCCTTTCAGAAAAAGAACCCACCAGAACAGACTTCTACCTAAGCACTTAAAAAAATCCTAAACAAAAGAATTATCATTTGTCTTTTACTAAGGAATCAGTAAGTTTCTTTTTTTTAATTTATTTATTTTTTATTGAAGGATAATTGCTTTACAGAATTTTTTTTTTTGCTTTCTGCCAAACCTCAACATGAATCAGCCATAGGTATACATATATCAAATACATATATCAAAAGGGAGGGGATATATGAACCTCCCTCTCATCTCCCTCCCCATCCCACCCCTCTAGGTTGATACAGAGCCCCTGTTTGAGTTTCCTGAGCTATACAGCAAATTTCCATTGGCTATTTTACATATGGTAATGTAAGTTTCCATGTTATTCTTTCCATACATCTCCCCCCTCCTCCCTCTCCCCGTGTCCATAAGTCTATTCTCAATGTCTGTTTCTCCACTGCTGCTCTGTAGATAAATTCTTCAGTATCAGTTTTCTAGATTCCGTGTATGTGTGTTAGAATACAATATTTGTCTCTTTCTGACTTACTTCACTCTGTATAATAGGTTCTAAATTCATCCACCTCATTAGAACTGATTCAAATGTGTTTCCTTTTATGGCTGAGTAATATTCTATTGTATATATGTACCACAAGAAGTTTCTTAATCTTCCAGGTAACCCTAATGATGGCAGCACTAAACTTGGGTCACTCTGCCTGCCATCAAGTTGAAAGGAATTGTTTGTGCTGGTGCTAGTATGTAAATCTCTGTCATATATCTGTAGAATACACTCACTCTCATTAAGAGTCTGTTTTGGACCCAGTGCCCTTGGTCTGCCTTGTCCACCATCAAGTTGCAAAAATGGGTGTGCATACCAGTTTTACGTATTTATGTGCTCAGTTACACAGTCATGTCTGACTCTTTAAGAACCCATGAACTGTAGCCTGCTAGGCTCCTCTGTCCATGGGATTTTCCAGGCAAGAAGATTGGAGAATGTTACCATTTCCTTCTCCAGGGATATATTTATGTAACCAGAGCCTATAAGCCCACACATGCATATACATATTTATTATCACTAGTAAACTTCATGGATATTCTGGAATTTTCTGGCTTTGCTATAAAACCTGGATTGAGGAGGTATTTGAACAACTGCAAGGGAAGTTGGACAGATCATCTTATTACAAGAACAATTGCAAACTGAGTTCCTTAGTCTAATCAGTGTAATTAGTCTTCTCTGAATAATCAAAGAAGATGGCATAGGTTCACAATGTAAGTATTGATGGAAGAAGATTAACAACAGGCTTCCTGGTTGTTTTTCTTCCCCAAATAAGGGAAATCAGAGCAAACGCTTCCTTGATATTCCTGGAAAACAGAATGGGTGAGAATAAGTAGAGATGGCTTAGACAGAGGTCAAAGGAAGTTATAAAGTTTCTAACAGTCTCACTTAACATCACATGTGAGAATCCATGGAGAAAGAGTAGAGTGACTTGGTAATATGAAGTGCTTGGGACTAAGAGGAGGTAGAAGGAACTTAAAGGGCATTCATTTATTCAGTTAAAATATTTATTGCATACTAACCCTATGTTCGGAGAAGGCAATGGCACCCCACTCCAGTACTCTTGCCTGGAAAATCCCATTGATGGAGGAGCCTGGTGGGCTGCAGTCGATGGGGTCACTAAGAGTTGGACATGACTGAGAGACTTCACTTTCACTTTTCACTTTCATGCATTGGAGAAGGAAATGGCAACCCACTCCAGTGTTCTTGCCTGGAGAATCCCAGGGACGGGGGAGCCTGGTGGGCTGCTGTCTATGGGGTCGCACAGAGTTGGACACAACTGAAGCGACTTGGTAGCAGCAGCAGCAGCAGCAACTCTATGTTTGCATTGTTTTAGGTACCAAAGACATCTAATTTGTGTGTCAAAATTAAGTCTAAAAGATGTTGAACCAAATATGTTTAAGATTATCTTCAAAATTCCTCCATTCCCAGAAACTTCTCACAGTCTTCCTCATCATAGTAAATGGTAACTTCATTCTTTCATTTGCTAGCAGAAAAAAAATAAAATACCCTCATCTTTGTTAACTTTCTCCCACATCCCTCATCCCAATCCATCAGCAAATACTGTTGCCTGTGTTTTTAAATACACACAGACTTTACTCTGAGCACCTCTTAACTGCCTCCTCTATTACCACCAAAATTATAACCCCTCCATCTCCTACACTGTATTATTGCAAGGGCCTATTAGTCTCTCTTCCTCTATCTTGCCCTCCATCTAGAAGTCAGATTGCTGCTTCTAAAATATGTAAGCCATGAAGTGAAGTGAAGTGAAGTAAAGGTCACTCAGTCGTGTCCGACTCTTTGCGATCCCATGGACTGTCCATGGAATTTTCCAGGCCATAATACTGGAGTGGGTAGCCTTTCCCTTCTCCAGGAAAGTTCAATCCCCAGGGATTGAGCCCAGGTCTTCCACATTGCAGGCATATTCTTTACCAGCTGAGCCACAAGGGAAGCCCAAGAATACTGGAGTGGGTAGTCATCCCTTCTCCAGCAGATATTCCTGACCCAGGAATCGAACTGGGGTCTCCTCCATTGCAGGCAGATTTTTTACCAGCTGAGCTATGAAGCAAGCCAAAGCCATGTAACTCATATATTCAAATTGAGCCACTAGCACTCCATGTAACTCGAGAGAAAATCCAGAGACTTTACCATGACCTACCATGCTCTGTGTGATATGGCCTCCCCTCCCATCACTCACAGGCTCATCTACTTACTCCACTACAGCCACACTGGGTTCCTTGATATTCTTTGAATATACTCTGCTGTCCCATATCTGGGTATTTATATTTGATCTTTCCCCCCAAATACAGATGGCTCCAGCCCTCAACTCTCATGTCTTTTCTCAAATGTTCTCACATCATTGTGTCATTTCCTAACAATCTTTAAAAAATCTGCCACACACATACACACACACAACCACCATCACCACAACTACCATCATAGGGCATTCATTCATTACCCTCCTCTCCTGCTATTCCTTCTCTGGTATAGATATAGTTTACAATTTGTTTTCTTATTGTCTGTCTAAACGTACTAGAAAATAAGCTTCAAGAGAGCAGTGATTTTTACTTATATTGTCTCCTGCAATATCTCCAGGGCCATAGAACACACCCTGGTACATAGTAGGCCCTCAATAAAAAAATATGAAATGAAAAAAGTAGTGAACAATAACCCTGTTCTCATAAACATTACATTCTGGCAAGAGGAGACAGACTATAAACAAACAAACAAAAACCTATAAGATTGGTACATGCTATGCAAAAAATTTTAAACAGGCTGACGGGTGGATAGTGCCTAGGTGGTTCTTTCAGAGTTGGTGGTTCAAAAGGCCTCTCCAAATGAGGCAAAATGACAAAGAGCAAAGTCACATAAAGATCAAAGGGAAGACTGTTCAGGCACAAGAAATACCTTAAGCGAAGTCTATAAAGCAGGATGTGTTTGTACAATTTCAGTAAGAGCAAGCAGGCAAGCAGAGCTGGAGCTCAGTGAGAAAGGGAGAAGCACCAGAATAGGCGATCTAAGAGGAAGGATGGGTCATATCACCTAAAGCTCCGTAGACCAGGGAAAGAACTTTGAGTTTTATTCTAAGTCATGGGGAAGCCACGGGAAGCTTTTAAATAGGAAGACACCTTGATAGGATGTATGTTTTAAGATTACACTTGTTACACTGCTGAGAATGAATTTGGGCAAAAGGTAAAATTGACTTGAATTACTGCAGTGGTGAAGAGGGTAAAAAGTGGGAGAGGGGATTTATTTGAAGGATAATAACAAGTAACATTCACTGAGTGATATTGATGTTAATAACAAGTAACATTCACTGAGTGATACTGATGTTTCAGGTACTGTACTAAGTACTTTACATGGATTAATTTTCCTAATCCTCACAATTACCTATGAGATTGGTACTATCATTAATCTCCATTTTACAGATGAGGATACTGAGACATAGAGAGGTTAGTAACCTGTGGATCCATGATTCAAACTCAGGTCACATGAGTCCATGTTGCTTGTGACCACAGTACACTGTCTCACAAAGTAAAGAAAGAGAACCATTAAGAAGAATACATTTGAATCGGTTCTAATGAGGTGGATGAAACTGGAGCCTATTGTACACAGTGAAGTAAGCCAGAAGGAAAAACACCAATACAGTATACTAACGCATATATATGGAATTTAGAAAGATGGTAACAATAACCCTGTGTACGAGACAGCAAAAGAGACACTGATGTATAGAACAGTCTTATGGACTCTGTGGGAGAGGGAGAGGGTGGGAAGATTTGGGAGAATGACATTGAAACATGTAAAATATCATGTGAGAAACGAGTTGCCAGTCCAGGTTCGATGCATGATACTGGATGCTTGGGGCTAGTGCACTGGGATGACCCAGAGGGATGGTATGGGGAGGGAGGAGGGAGGAGGGTTCAGGATGGGGAACACATGTATACCTATGGCGGATTCATTTTGATATTTGGCAAAACTAATACAATTATGTAAAGTTTAAAAATAAAATAAAATTAAAAAAAAAAAAAGAAAGAGAACCTGATTTGGTTCTTTAGATCATCTACCCACACCTTTCTGAACCATACCACTTAAGCAGTAATGCCTAATTGTTTTCAGATAGGTTAGATAGAAGGTCATGATCACTAAGACTGTTGGAATGGCACAGTCATTGCCAGAACTAGAGGAAAAGACAACTATCACCACATACAGTCATGCTCCGATAACCACAGATACATTTACATATGCAGTACACTGGTTATACAAATACCTGAATATACCTCAGATCATAGATGTTTAATATTGCCCAGACGAAGTAGATACTGATGATAGCTTATATGCAAATGTGTGGGCATCTCCCTCCCCCCCAACAAATGTTATCCTCAAAAGACCTCAGAAAGACTCTATGTGCTACTGATTGTAAAATGGGGCTAATCATTAAAATGTAGCATTCTCGGTCACAAAGGTTTGTTGGTCAACCAGCATTTGGTATCAGTCTGGCACAGATGCTAGGTAAACTCTTGTGCTTACTTCAGGCTTGTCCTGCCCTTGCTGATAGGAAAAGACCTTACTTTTCAAACTTGACTTATCCAAGTTTAGTGAGGTAGTGCCAAATAAACTCTATCCAGATTTAAAACCTAACCTTCTGGGAGACCATTGGAGCTTAGGTCTGTGTTGAAGCCTTTTTTACTATGAAGCAAATTAATCACATGCCCATAGGGGAAAGAAAGGGGGCAGTTACTCATTCTCTAAATTGAGTATAATTACACTAAATTGAGTTATGAAAACCATGAGCACATTTAGGCTGAGACCCTTGCATCAAATATAAGTAATTTCCCTGTCTATGTGACATATACATAGAAAGGCCCCCAGAGCTAAAAATAAACTGGCACCAGCAAGTGTTCTTTAAATGTTCATTTAAGGAAAGTGAAGTTGGCATTCAGCCATTCTTCTAGCATCTCAGCAAGTCAAACTTCACAGAATCTTACGCCTGAAGAGATCTGCTCCAGGCTCCCTGCCTTCAGGCTGCTAATACCTATACCACCCAGAATAAATAGGAACTGATTCACTTGTTGAACTCTCCAGCCTCCATAATTCCATCTTTTTGATACCTTTAACACCAAGCAGTCCAGAAAAATCCTTTCTGTTAAGAATGCCATTCTGCCAGTCACATGGAAACAAATACATTACCATGTGTAAAATAGATAGCCAGTAGAAATTTGCTGTATGACACAGGAAGCTCAACCTTGTCTTCTGTGACAACCTAGAGTGGTAGGAGTAGACACCCCTAGAGTGGGGTGGGAGGTGAGAGAGAAGGTCAAGAGGGAGGGGACATACGTATACCTATGACTGATTCATGTTGATGTATGGTAGAAATCAACACTATATTGTAAAGCAATTATCCTTCAATTAAAAATAATTTTTTAAAAGAATGCCTCTCTGCCAGAGAATTAGGTCTTTCATCACTTCCACCTCTCCCTTCCAGCATTCATTAACTACCAAAATAGCCTGTTCTTGATCATTATTACCAGTTAGTGTTCAAGCCATGTTCAATGAGGACTGGTCTCACTAAGTAAGATAAACATCAGGGAAGCTGGGACTGGAATTAGGAAATTAGCTACATTATACTACTGAAGACTTTCTTTGGTTAGAACATGCTGTCTGATACTCTAGACCCCAAACTGGGGTCATCTAAGGCTCCTCACTACATCACTGAGAAGGAATCATTTTATCCATTGTTTACTTATATATTTAGCCTTTATGATGTACAGAAGGCCATAGAAAGCTTTCAAGATTTTTCAGGTTTTACTTTGAATAGTAGTGATCTTAAAGTTGTGGAAAAATCCAGTTAGATGAAATATATTGCTGAAGAACTTAAAATTATAATGAATGAATTCTGTATATGACTGTTAATATTGGTCTTTCTTTTTAGACTATTAGTTCTCTCAGGGGTCACGACATTCATGTACATCGTTGCACCCCTAATTTATTGGGCTTCCCTGACAGCTCAGTTGGTAAAGAATCTGCCTGCAATGCAGGAGACCCCAGTTAGATTCCTGGGTCGGGGAAATTCTCTGGAGAAGGGATAGGCTACCCACTTCAGTATTCTTGGGCTGTCCTTGTGGCTCAGCTGGTAAAGAATCTGCCTACAATGCAGGAGACCCCAGTTCGATTCCTGGGTCAGGAAAATTCTCTGGAGAAGGGATAGGCTACCCACTTCAGTATTCTTGGGCTGTCCTTGTGGCTCAGCTGGTAAAGAATCTGCCTACAATGCAGGAGACCTGGACTTGATCCCTGGGTTGGGATGATCCCCTGGAGAAGGGAAAGGCTACCCACTCCAGTATTCTGACCTGGAGAATCCCATGGACCGTATAGTCCATGGGGTCACAGAGGGTCGGACACGGCTGAGCTTTCTTCCCTAACTTATTGTACAATGCCTGACACAATGTATTTGCTCACTAAATGTTTTCTGAATGAATACACACAGACTGAGAACAGTGCATAGAGAACACAGTTGGTTTCATCATGGTCTGGACAAAAGATGTGAAGAGAGAATTTTCTCCCCTGTCCTGTCTTGGAAATAACTTCTTTCAAACTACACCTTTGCCATGTTACACTTACCCATATTTTTCTACCATAACGTGATTTTTCTTGTCAGTCATTGATTCCAATCACATCAAAAGAACACAGAACAAACCATAATTAAAAATGGACAACTTCCCAAATCAAATGAGACTCTGACCCAAATCAGGAGGGGAAGAAACAGTAATTCATTCTGGCAGCTTAATTAATTATCACACAGATTGCTTATTGATTTTCTTGTATTCAGTTTGATGCTTTATGACGCACTCTACTTTCAAAGTGTAGATGGCAGAAGGAAAGCCTGCAGATCAAAATATGGGTAAGTATTTGGGAACACATGATCAGAGGTTTTTCTAGGAGTCATTTTAAATTGTGCCCAGGAAGACACCCTGAACTTGAAACTATATTGCCTTTACTTAGGCTCCAAATTTCTGTGACTCTGAGGCAAGACACACCCACAAAATGTTTCAAAGTGAAAGAAACCCCAAGGGGAGTTTCCTGGTAGGTGACCAGTAGCAGGATTAAGCGGGGAATCCAGCCAAGAATTACAGGTAGAACCAGAGAGCAGACTAGTGAGGCCAGAAAGAAAGGGATTGATTAAGAGAAGTAGGCAGACCTAGTTTTGAAAAACCTGTCTAAAAAATAAATAAACAAAATCAAAACAAACAAAAAAATTAGCCTATCAACATAATCTGTAGGCAAGGAAAAGTTTGGTTGTTATGTCAAAAAAAAAAAAAAAAAAAAAAAAAAACACCTGTCTAGAAAGTAAAAATGAAAGAATTATAAACTGTGGTTTATCAAAGAAACAGAGAATAGAAAATAGACAAAGATAAATTAAAAATAAAAATGAAGGGAGGGAGGCAGAAGGAGGAAATTGAAAGGGCCACTAAAAGATAAAAATTCTATAAGATATATGTGGATGCACCATACAATAAGGAGGAAGATAACATTGAAACTCAGAGTTAAAAAGGGCATTTTTTTTAACTTAAAAAGGACATTTTGATTCTCATGGATCCCCATGAAGGTGTAGTTGCTCTGTCGTGTTCAACTCTTTGTGACTTCCAGGACTGTAGCCTACCAGGCTCCACCGTCCATGGAATTCTTCAGGCAAGAGTACTGGAGTGGGTTGCCATGCCCTCCTCCAGGGGATCTTCTGACCCAGGGATCAAGTCCATGTATTGAACCCAGGTCTCCCACATTGCATGCAGATTCTTTACCATCTGAGCCACCAGGGAAGCTCTGTAGAAACTTCTATCACATGCTATCTCAAAAAGTATTTGTCACTTATCCTCTGGAATGAGCTTTGCATTCCATTCTTAGGGGAAAAAAAAAAAAAAAAAAGGAACAAACATGAACCCTTTCCTTTATATGATGGCTACACTTCTGAGCTGTGGTTCCCACAGTTCCAGGTAGACCAGAAATTCTGTAGGAGCCACATCAATACTAAAAGCTATACTGGAGACCATCCTTATAGTGCTTCTATTTCTATTGAGGCAGTTGTGAGGCAGGGGAATAACTATGCTAAGGGAAAGTAGTTTGATTTAGGGGAGAGTAAATGATCATTGAAAACTCAGAGAAGCATAAAATGGGACATTTTCCAAGTAGAATTAATTACTGCTACACAACAGACAAAATATGCATATCAAATTTCCAAATTTTAAGGATGTGTGCAACTGAATAAATAGGCTTTTGTGCCATTTTAAGTGGAGGAATTTTATAAAGTGGAGGTAAATAGATAAGCAATTCCAGCTGGAATTGAATGTGGCTTAACCTTGAGGCTACTAAGGTTTTATCTCAGTTCACCCTACGCAACCACTGTACTCTGCTCTCTACTGCCCCTCCTGGAAATAAGACATTCTTTTTTTTTTTTAATTTTTTAACTTTACAATATTGTATTGGTTTTGCCATATGTCAACATGAATCCGCCACAGGTATACACGTGTTCCCCATCCTGAACCCTCCTCCATCCTCCCTCCCCGTACCATCCCTCTGGGTCGTCCCAGTGCACCAGCCCCAAGCATCCAGTATCGTGCATCAAACCTGGACTGGCGACTTGTTTCATATATGATATTATACATGTTTCAATGCCATTCTCCCAAATCATCCCACCTTCTCCCTCTCCCACAGAGTCCAAAAGACTGTTCTATACATCAGTGTCTAAGCCATTCTTGCATCTTCCTGTAATGAAAGAAAGGTACAACAGTCTGTATTGATCTGGCCTGGGCCAGTATCCTCAGGAGATCCCTGCAACTTTAAGATGCTACAACTTGTGAATTAATGGCTGGGCAGCTTAAAGTATCACAGAAATGCCTGACATAGGACATATGATAGATTTTGTTCTATTTGCATGGGTATGTGTATACACACACACACACACACACACACACAGAGGCTTCCCAGGTGGCACAGTGGTAAAAAATTCACCTGCCAACACAGGAGATGCAAGAGACCCGAGTTTAATCCTTGGTGGGGAAGAACATCTGGAGTTAAGAAATGGCAATCTGCTCTGGTATTCTTGCCTGGGAAATTCCATGGACAGAGGAGCCTGGTGGGCTGCAATCCATGGAGTCACAAAGAGTCAGACATGACTGAGCAGCTGAGCATGTGCACGCACCCGCACACGTGCACAGACAGACATGTACACACACACATATATTTAGTCTAACTTAAAGCAGAACTTATTTTTTTTCTAAAATAGCTAAGATTCAAAGCTAACTCTTATTGATCTATAATTCACAAACTATAAAACGTGTCACTTTAAAATGTAAAACTCAGTAGTTTTAGTATATTCATTAGACTGTGAAATCCTCACCACTTAATTCCAAAACATTTTCATCACCTCCAAAAGAAACCCCACATGCATTAAGCAGTCACTCCCTATTTTCCCTTTCCTTCTCAAACCCCAGCAACCACTAATCTACGTCCTGTCTCATGTACTGAGTATTCTGAACATGTCATATAAAAGGAATAACACAATATGTGGCGTTTTGTGCCTTACTTTCACTTAGTATTATGTTTTCAAGGTTCATCCACATGTTGTACCATGTATCAGTATTCCATTCCTTTTTATGACTGAAAAACACTATACTGAACCCACTCCAGTACTCTTGCCTGGAAAAATTCCATGGACAGAGGAGCCTGGTAGGCTGCAGTCCATGGGGTCCCTAAGAGTCGGACACGACTGAGCGACTTCACTTTCACTTTTCACTTTCATGCATTGGAGAAGGAAATGGCAACCAACTCCAGTGTTCTTGCCTGGAGAATCCCAGGGACGGGGGAGCCTAGTGGGCTGCTGTCTATGGGGTCGCACAGAGTAGGACACGACTGAAGCCACTTAGCAGCAGCAGCAGCAGCAGGAACACTATACTGTGTGAATATAACACATTTTTTTTTTCCTGTTCATCAGGGCATTTGGGTTATTTCCACTTTTTGACTATTATGAATAATGTTGCTGTGAATATTTATATATGGGTGTTTGCATAGATATACATTTCCATTTCTCCTGAGTATATATCTAGAGTGCAATTTCTGGGTCATATAGTAACTATAGGTTTAGCTTTTAGAGGAATTGCCAAACCATTTTCCATAATGGCTGTACCATTTCATTTTCCTATCAGCAATACATTAGGTTTCTAATTTCTCCGTATTCTCACGAATACCTGCTTTTGTTTTATTAAAAAAATTTTTTAACTGTGCTATGTAGCTTGTGGGATTTTAGTTTTCTAACCAGGAACTGAACTCTGATATGGCAGTGAGCCCAAAGAGTCCTGACCACTGGACTGGCAGGGAATTCTCTATTTTTTTCTTTTTTAAAATTTATTATAGCCATTCTAAGTGATGTGAAATGGTATCTCATAGTGGTTTTGGTAACTGATAATACTGAGTAAACTCCAGGAGTTGGTGATAGACAGGGAGGCCTGGCGTGCTGTAGTCCATGGGGTCGCAAAGAGTCAGACACAACTGAATGAACTGAATTGAACTGAATATTGAGCATCTTTTCATGTGCTTAGCATCTTTTGTGCTTATTGACCATTAGTATATCTTCTTTGGAGAAATATGTATTCAAATCCTTTGCCCTTTTAAAAACTGGGTTATCTTTTGTTGATTTGTAAGAGTTCTTAATATATTCCAGATATATGACTTGCAGTTTTTTCTTCCCATTATGTGAGCTTTTTTTCCCATTGTATCCTTTGTTCACACAGAAGTTGGACATTTTGGTGAAGCCTAATTTATCTACCGTTTTTTTGGCTGCTTGTGTTTTATGTTTCACACCTAAAATCTACTGCCTAATCAATCCAAGGTCACAAAGATTTACACCTATATTTTCTTCTATGAGTCTTATAGTTTTAGTTGATATCATGTGTGTGTGTGTGTGTGTGTGTGTGTATTTTGGGGTTAAAGTTTTATATATGGTATGAGATAAGTGTCCAAATTCAAGTTTCCACATGTGGATATCCGGTTGTTCTAATGCCATTTGTTGAAAACACTATTCACTCTTCATTGAATGGTTTTAGCAACCTAATCAAAAATCATTTGTCCATAGATATATGGAATTTATTCTGGACTCTCAAATCTGTTCCATTAATCTTTTTGTCTATTTTCATGCCAGGATCACTCAGTCTTGACTGCTGTACTTTTGTAACATGAATAGAATAAAGAGAAAAAACCCACATGATCATCTCAACAGACACAGAAAAAACATTTGCAAACCTCAATACCCTTTCATGATAAAAAAAGAAACACTCAATAAACTAAGAATACAAAGGAATTTCCTCACTCTGATAAAAGTAATCTATGAAAAACCAGTGCTAGGAGAATACTTAATGGTGAAAAGCTAAAAAGTTTTCCATGAATGTCAAGAACAAGGTAAGAATGCTCACACTTTCTATTTCCTTTAAACCTTTTATTGGAGGTACAGGGTAATAACTGGGCAATTGGGCAAAAAAATGAAATAAAATAACCAGACTGGTAAATAAATAAAACTACTTTCAGATAACATGATCTTCTATACAGAAAAATATGTAGGAATCCACTAAAAATTTATTAGAGATAACTAACATATTCATCAATGTTGTAAGGTGTAAGATCAATATAAAACAGCAATGAATGATCTGAAAACAAAATTAAGAAAATGTCTCGTCAGTAGTAGCATGAAAACAAACAAAATCCTTAGGAATACTTTTAACCAAGGAAGTGTAAGAATTATACACCGAATACTATAAAACTTCATTTAAAGAAATTTCACGCCAGTCAGAATGGCTGCGATCCATAAGTCTACAAGCAATAAATGCTGGAGAGGGTGTGGAGAAAAGGGAACTCTCTTACACTGTTGGTGGGAATGCAAACTAGTACAGCCACTATGGAGAACAGTGTGGAGATTCCTTAAAAAACTGGAAATAGAACTGCCATATGACCCAGCAATCCCACTGCTGGGCATACACACTGAGGAAACCAGAAGGGAAAGAGACACGTGTACCCCAATGTTCATTGCAGCACTGTTTATAATAGCCAGGACATGGAAGCAACCTAGATGTCCATCAGCAGATGAATGGATAAGAAAGCTGTGGTACATATACACAATGGAGTATTACTCAGCCATTAAAAAGAATACATTTGAATCAGTTCTAATGAGATGGATGAAACTGGAACCTATTATACAGAGTGAAGTAAGCCAGAAAGAAAAACACCAATACAGTATACTAACGCATATATATGGAATTTAGAAAGATGGTAACAATAACCCTGTGTACGAGACAGCAAAAGAGACACTGATGTATAGATCAGTCTTATGGACTCTGTGGGAGAGGGAGAGGGTGGGGAGATTTGGGAGAATAGCATTGAAACATGTATAATATCATGTATGAAACGAGTCGCCAGTCCAGGTTTGATGCACGATACTGGATGCTTGGGGCTGGTGCACTGGGACGACCCAGAGGGAGGGTATGGGGAGGGAGGAGGGAGGAGGGTTCAGGATGGGGAACACAGGTATACCTGTGGCGGATTCATTTCAATATTTGGCAAAACTAATACAATATTGTAAAGTTTAAAAATAAAATTAAAAAAATTAAAAAGAAATAAAATACAAAAAAAAATAAAGAAAGAAAGAAATTTCAAAAGACCTACATAAATGAAAATAATTGGAAGACTTAATGTTAAGATAACAATACTTCTCAAGCTGAAGTGCAGACTCAATACCTTACCTATCAAAATTCCAACTCCCCTTATTTTTGCAGAAAGGTTAATTTGAAAATTCTTGTAGAATTACAAGGGGCTCTGAATAAAGGAAATAATTTTGTTAATGAACAAGTTTGGAGGATTCACACTTTCTGATTTCAAAGCTTACTATGAAGCTACAGTGTAATGGGCTTCCCTGGTGGGTTAGATGGTAAAGAGTTCACATGCAATGCAGGAGACCTGGGTTTGATCCCTGGGTCAGGAAGATCCCCTGGAGAAGGGAAAGGCAACCCAGTCCAGTAACCAACCCACTTGCCTGGAGAATCCCATGGACAGAGGAGCCTGGTGGGCTACAGTTCATGGGGTTGCAGAGTCGGCCAGGATTGAGCAACTAACACTTTCACTTTCACAATGTGATAGTTGCATGACTATAGACATACAGATCAATGGAATAGAATGAGAGCCTGGAAAAAACACATACATCTATGGTCAGTTGATTTTAACTAGGGGGGCAAACATCATTCAATGGGGATAAAGAGTCTTTCCAGCGTGTGTGTATATATATATTTACACTTATACACATTATGTATGCACATGACAAGTGGTTTCTGTCACGCTTGTGCTCAGTCATGTCCCAAACTTTCTGACTCCATGGATGGTATCTGATCAGGCCTCTCTGTCCATGGGGTTCCCAGGCAAGAATACTGGAATGGGTTGTGATTTCCTTCTCCATTGTATCTATTGTTTATTTGTTAAAGAAAATGCTCATTCTTTAGCTTCCAGGAACACTGAGGGGCAAAAGAAAGTGATACACTGTGATACGTCATGGCCTTTTTTCCTTTTTTAGCTGTTCAGATGAAGGCATTCATTTTTCAGAAATAAATTTCTATAACTTACAAGATATGTGCTATGAACATTGGGGTATGAGACAGCAAAAGATACACTGATGTATAGAACAGTCTTATGGACTCTGTGGGAGAGGGAGAGGGTGGGAAGATCTGTGAGAATGACATTGAAACATGTAAAATATCATGTGAGAAACGAGATGCCAGTTCAGGTTCGATGCACGATACTGGATGCTTGGGGCTGGTGCACTGGGACGACCCAGAGGGATGGTGTGGGGAGGGAGGAGGGAGGAGGGTTCAGGATGGGGAACACATGTATACCTGTGGCGGATTCATTTTGATGTTTGGCAGAACTAATGCAATTATGTAAAGTTTAAAAATAAAATAAAATTAAAATATGAAAAAAAAAGATATGTGCTATTACCCCTGTTTTACAGAAATAATACTGAGTCTCAGACAGTTTAAGCATTTTACATTTTCTCTAGGAAAATGTGTAGGTCGTACAACTTCAAAGTGGCATATCTAGGATTCAAATCTGTATGTATGACTGCCATGATGTAAGATGTTTCCATTGCACTGAGCAGGACAGCAAAACTTTACTAATGTTTTCATCACATTATAAGGAATGGCTCAGTACACACTCCAGTCATCAGCCTTTCATGGACTATTGAACACTGTGAAATAAGGATTAGAGGCAACACAAAACTCAAAGACCTGGTAATGCACTTCATGGTATTTTCACATTTGGTATAGCAAGAAATGTTGCCATAACACTATGATAGCCAGGACAGTTATCTCCAACTTTTGGATAAAAACAATACCTATCATCATCATCATTATAACTCACATTTATTGAATGTCTGCCTTGTGCAAGACACAATGCTAAACATTTATTTAATCACTCACTGTAAATGTTCTATGAGAATTGTTCTATTGTTAGCACTAATTGCACAGGTGAAGACACTGAAGGTTAGAGAAGGTATATAATTTTTCTGTGGTCACATAGCTATTAGCATGTCTGGGGTTTAAAGTCTGGTGTACCTGATTCTAAGGCTAGTGTTGTTTCTACTGATAGCTTCTGCAATAAATTAGCTGTATCTTGCATTATATTCCCCCTTCTATTAGAAAGATGTAACAAAATATTGGGGTGTATCAAACTCCCTACCTTCATTTTGTTAAATCTACCCCAAGTTTGCTCTGGTTTATTTAAGCTTTGGATGCCCTTCTGTGTGATGTGGACCTTTGAATTCTCTTTCCCCACTTCTGAACAGGTGCAGATTATTTCAGAGTTTCAGAGTGTCTCTCCTGTCTTCATTCCCTGTTTCTCTCTCTTCTTCATACTTACCATTTTTCCATTCCTTTCTCCAGCCCCTGGGCTTCCCAGGTGGCACAGTGGTAAAGAATCCACCTGCCAATGCAGGAGTTGCAAGAGATGCGAGTTCGAATCCTGGGTCAGGAAGATCCTCTGGAGGAGGAAATGGCAAAGCTGCTCCAGTATTCTTGCCCAGAAAAACTAATGGAGAGAGGAGCCTGGTGGGTTACTGCCCATGGGGTTGCAAAGAATTTGACACAACAAAGCATGCATGCGTGAGCATACACACACAAACAAACATTTCAGCCCCTAGGACCACACAGGTGAGTGGGATCACTGACTGCATTGTGATTTGTGGAGATCCAGGAAGATAATATAATTTCACAAACCCTTGTCTTCAATTTCCTCAAATGATACTGAATACTAATTTGTCTTCATGATTGTTCTATGTTCAAAAGCTTCATATTTTTTTTTAAGTGACCCTAGGAAGAATTTTCACCTTTTATTTAACAAATAGGGAATTTCCTGAATTTAGGCCATGGAAAATATAGCCTATTGCCCGCTGTGAGAACAGGTGTGTGTGTGAGGGGGGGGGTGTGGGTGCAGACGTACTTGAGCATGCATATGTGTATATGTGTATTTATGAGTCCGAGCAACAAGAGTGAAGGTTAGTATCTAGCCCACTGTGATAAGAGGGTGTGTGTGTGTGTGTGTGTGTACTTGAGCATGTGTAAGTGTATATGTGCGTTTATGAGTCCGAGTAACAAGAGAGAAGGTTAGTGGAATAGGAGTATCCTTCAACCACTTCACATTTTCCCAGTGTAGACCTCGGTTAGGGTTCAAGGAGAACAGTGGGAGGGAAAAGTTAGATGGAGGAGTAGATTTCTACCCATTTTTAACCTCTAGTGAAGCCCTTCTTTGATCTATGAATAAAACTACACAACATTTTATAGCACACTAAAATGCAATCATTTGTCAGAAACACAAGGAATATAATGGAAAATAAAAGCATGGGTACTAGAGGGAGGTTGAATAGAGTTTACATGTACTAGGTCTGCAACCTCTGACAAGCTGACTCACATCTCTGTGGAGTAGAAAACACTCTCCGACATACATCACAGCAGGATCCTCTATGACCCACCTCCCAGAATATTGGAAATAAAAGCAAAAATAAACAAATGGGACCTAATTAAACTTAAAAGCTTCTGCACAACAAAGGAAACTAAGCAAGGTGAAAAGACAGCTTTCAGAATGAGAGAAAATAATAGCAAATGAAGCAACTGACAAACAACTAATCTCAAAAATATACAAGCAACTCCTACAGCTCAATTCCAGAAAAATAATTGACCCAATCAAAAAATGGGCCAAAGAACTAAACAGACATTTCTCCAAAGAAGACATACAGATGGCTAACAAACACATGAAAAGATGCTCAACATCACTCATTATCAGAGAAATGCAAATCAAAACCACTATGAGGTACCATTTCATGCCAGTCAGAATGGCTGCAATCCAAAAGTCTACAAGCAATAAATGCTGGAGAGGGTGTGGGGGAAAGTGACCCCTCTTACACTGTTGGTGGGAATGCAAACTAGTACAGCCACTATGGAGAACAGTGTGGAGATTCCTTAAAAAACTGGAAATAGAACTGCCTTATGACCGAGCAATCCCACTGCTGGGCATACACACTGAGGAAACCAGAATTGAAAGAGACACATGTACCCCAATGTTCACTGCAGCACTGTTTATAATAGCCAGGACATGGAAGCAACCTAGATGTCCATCAGCAAGCAGACGAATGGATAAGAAAGCTGTGGTACTTATACACAATGGAATATTACTCAGCTATTAAAAAGAATACATTTGAATCAGTTCTAATGAGGTGGATGAAACTGAAGCCTATTATACAGAGTGAAGTAAGCCATAAATAAAAAACACCAATATAGTATACTAACACATATATATGGACTTTAGAAAGATGGTAATGATGACCCTATATGCGAGACAGCAAAAGAGACACAGATGCATAGAACAGTCTTTTGGACTCTGTGGGAGAGGGCGAGGGTGGGATCATCTGAGATAATAGCATTGAAACATGTATATTATCATATGTGAAACAGATCGCCAGTCCAGGTTCAATGCATGAGACAGGGTACTCAGGGCTGGTGCACTGGGATGACCCAGAGGAATGGGATGGGGAGGGAGGTGGGAGGGGGTTTCAGGATGGGGAACACATGTACACCCGGGGCAGATTCATGTCAATGTATGGCAAAAGCCACTACAATATTGTAAAGTAATTAGCCTCCAATTTAAATAAAATTTTTAAAAAAGAGTGGCTGGAGCACAATAAAACAGTCATTATACTCAACACTGGCTATTGTTTTCATTATTACAGTATGATTCCTTCTACTGCCATTACTACAACTAATAACTCTCTTGACAAACAGCAGCGGTCTGATAAAATGGACACAGAACAAGTAAGTCTTGTGACATTGGGGACAGAAAAGGAGTGTAGGCTTGTTCGGGGCATCACACTACAAGAACTTAGGCTAGGTGGAAGACAACTGGGCATATTAGAATTGGGAGGGTTGGAGAAGAAGAATGCAGAGAATTAGACTAATGGGGAGGCAGTTCACTACGTTACAATTTAGTTTATCTATGTACTTGTACAATTTTGTACATTCAGTTCTATATATTTCCTCTTCTTTTGCCAGAATGAAAAAGGTTTTAGAGTTAAGGATGAGAAAAACAAGGGACATTTTAGCATCCCCAAATGGGAGGGTGTGTCTAATCATGTATGGAGAAAGAGTATCATGGCTGAAAATAGGTAAGAGGAGTACAGAACACTTCCTCCATTTAAGGAAGAAAACACTGGTAATCTACTTAAATGAAAATCAATTTTAGTGGCTTCTTTATTACACTTTTATGGTCTACAAAGTCCCATCGTTTTCATGCTGCAGAGTGAATGGTATGTAATGCTATACCAATGATAAATTTTTCATTAGAAGAGAAGGGCAAGTTTTAACTTTTTAATAAGAATTATTTCCCTAGACTCTATCCAGTATTCAAACCATTTAATTTGTAAGGCCATATCTCTCATTCAAAAAACTTCAAGTGACACTAATCGGGCTCAGCTATTTTCATTATTAATGTACAAGAATGCTAATCTAGTGTGACTTGACTCTTTAGCCATAATATTAAGGTTTTTCTTTACCCTTAAGCAGAATTTAAGATTAGCAATAAAATTTAACATTTTCATATTATCTACTTACTTTACTAATGTTACATTCACTGGAGATTAACTGGGACTAATAAATGGGTCTCTGTTTCAAAGTATACAGTTATTTCTGGGATTTCCAGGGGACTATTCTAATCCTAACATCACATGTGGTGTGACACTGAAATGTATAATAAGAAAAAAAGCAATTAAATAAAATAAAAGACAGCATAACTTAGAGCCTCCTCTAAGTTTTACTCTTTCTTGATTTATTATTGTAATACGTCCTCATTAATACGGACCTCATAAACTCGAGTTTTCTGATCATTTGGACACAGGCTGGGCTTAAGCTGACCTTGTATTATCCCTGAAGAAAGGCTTTACTAAGCAAATTAATGGTATAAACAGAAATGCTGGAGGAATATTCAAACTACTTAGTAGACGGAACTGTGCTTTCACATACTTTAATTCCATCCCATTATTACAGTGATTACAAGTGAATCTTATCTTTCCTTAAAGCAGGCCCAGCATGATTCTTACTCATCACAAACTACCCAGCACTCCTTTTCACACATTCCACTGTTTAGATTCCTCACCCGTTCAGACTGGTCTCTCCTACAATTAGCCGGAATTAACAGTGATTGACCAACTAACACTATATTGTAAATCAACTGTTTCCCAGTAAAATTTCTTTTTAAATAGTGACTGACCATTTAGATTGATGTTATTATTTACACAGTATTCTTTCCTGGAAGAGCTTCATAAATATTATGCTAACATTTAACACCTCCCTTTAAACAGACTGACATTTCTAGTAGATCTCAGAGAAAGAATCATGCAATGGAGTATGTTACAAGCACGTGTTTCAAACGTGTTATTAATACAAAAACACACTACTCCAAATGAACCATGACAAGGTTCATAAACCACATAGTCAGAAGTGCCTACCTTTCTTTCAGAGCTAAGAAAGTGATTGGGGATTCAAAAATACAAAAGCAATCCCAGTACTGAATCTCAAGGAAATAGGCTTTAAATATTTTCTTTCCTCGATGGCCCAGTAAAGCAAATGGATATTTCATGAAATCTAGGTTAAAGTCTGGACACTCCCAGTATATCAAAAAGAAACTGTCTACAGTACCTTAGCAGGTACTCTAAAAAGAAAAACCTTTGAAGTAGACAGATCCGAAGTCCTAGGTATGCAAGAGATTTGTTAGATGTTTCTAATTCATTATCACAGTAACCATGTAGGAAGTTTTCATTATCCTGCTTGGACAAAGTAAACACCTGAAGCACATGGGGTTTGCGAAATTGCCCTGTGTCGCCAAGGGTGTTGCAGAGTTGAGATGAGAACCTAAGTCCTCAGCATCTACATGGCCTGGTGGTGGTAGTGATGAATGAGCCACTGAAGTTGCTGCTGTTGACAGAAGTGAAAATGGTAGTAGCCATGTACCTTGTGTTAGGACCTAAGTATTTACCATAAACTTTTCACAAATCCTCATAATACAATGAGGCAGGAGGTTGGTACTATTATCACTCCCAATTTGTAGATGAGGAAACTAATAAAGAGAGTAGCTGGCCTTTGTTAAGTCCACACAAATAGTAAGCAGTAGAACTGAGACTGGATCCACAGTCTGACTATAAATCTTAAATGTTAACAAACTCATCTCTAGCAAACAAAACTGCTCCCTGCCTTTAGCCTTATACTCAGTGAGGTAGTTCAGGAGATTCCTTTTGTCTCACTTGTTGTTGTTCAGTCGCTAAGTCATGTTGACCTCTTTGTGATCCCATGAACTACAGCACACCAGGCTTCCCTGTCCTTCACTATTTCCTGGAGTTTGATCAAACACATGTCCATTGAGTCCATGATGCTATCCACCATCTCATCCTCTGTCGAACCCTTCTCCTCCTGCCCTCACTCTTTCCCAGCAACAAAGTCTTTTCAAATGAGTTGGCCCTGCACATCAGGTGGCCAAAGTATTGGAACTTCAGCTTCAGCATAGGTCCTTCCAATGAATATCTGGGTTGATTTCCTTTAGGATTGACTGGTTCGATCTCCTTGCTGTCCAAGGGATTCTCAAGAATCTCATCTGAGGTATGGATAAATTCTCAGTTATCTCTGCTGCCAGCATTCCATGCTAGTAAGGTCTGGTCCACAAAGACCAATGTACATACTTTATTTTATTCTATGTAAAACTCACCTAATTTTATCTGTTTCATGGCCCTTGACCATAACCCCAACTATGGGCAGTCATCTCCCAAAGGCAAATAAATATTGCTGATAAGGAATATGGAAGAGGGACAAGCATGTTTCTCTGTCTTAAAGTGAATGTCCCATGGATGATGGCAGAGAAAGAATTATGAGTCTCATTTTACCGATTTGATATCAAGGAGGCTCAATGACTTACTCAGTGGCACACAGTTAAGGAGTCCAGTAAGTGGCAGGATCAAGATTCAAACTTAGCTTTGTCTATGCCAAAGCTCCTGCCATTGGCATTTCACCGCACGGTTCACCATGTGCTTCCGCTCAGGGAGGTACATTCTGGAGCTAGATTGTCTAGGTTTGAGTCCACCCTCTAATGCTTTCTGTCTTGGATAAGTTACCTAATCTCTCTGAGACTTGATTCTTAGATCTGTTACTAGAACTGATCTCATGGGGTTGTGAAGATTAAGCGAGATAATGCATCTGAAGGAACACACTGATATCCCAGTACCCAGAGGTATGTTCCTCACTTTGGTGTTGTTTTCTTTTCTGAGTTCCTGATTCCTATTATCTGGATTTGCACTGTCCAGTAATAGCCAATGGCCACATACGACTATTAAATTTAAACCAATTGAAACTACTTAAAATTAGAAATTCAGCTCCTCTGGTACACTAGATACATTTCAAGTACTCAACAGCCACATGGAGCTAAGAGCTAACATATTGAGTAGTACAGATTTATAATATTTTCCACACGGCAGAAAGTTTTGCTGCAAACAGAAAAATCACACAGGCTTATATATACACATGTACATAAATACACAGAAAGGGAGCTGGAAAGATGCAAATAAGATCATTGAGGATGGGATAAGAAATTAAGGGGGAACTTCTGTTTTGTTTTGTAAACTTTCTTGTTGTTTGAAAGGTGAATACATTTATTATTTTGAAATCTAAGAAAACACAAAAATACTCTCTTTAAAAGTAAGCAACTTTAGGGGAAATAGATTGCTCTCAGGTCTTAGTGTAAGAGAAGACTTTCTAAGCAACAGAGAAAAGCCTGAAGGGGTAAGGGCAGGTGGTCTTCATGGTAGAGGATATTCACCTAAGGACTTTGCTCAGTGTCTGGCACACAGCAAATATTTGCTACCAGATAAAGTATTAATTAGGCTTCCCCAATGGCTCACTGGGTAAAGAATCTACCTGCAATGCAGGAGACACAGTAGACATGGGGTTCGATCCCTGGGTCAGGAAGATCCCCTAGAGGAGGAAATGCAAACCCACTCCAGTATTCTTGCCTGGGAAATCCCATGGACAGAGGTACATGTGGGCTAGAAAATGGTTCTGTTGAAGCCAGGGGAAGAAGAGAGTATTTTTTTCCCAGATAGTAAGGAGCTTTTGTAAGATAATATCCTCCAAGAAGGGATTCCCTGGTGGCTTAGATGGTAAGGAATCCACCTGCAGTGCAGAAGACCTAGGTTCGATCCCTGGGTCGGGAAGTTGCCCTGGAGAATGGAATGGCAACTCCCTCCAGTATTCTTGCCTGGAGAATCCCATGGATAGAGGAGCCTGGAGGGCTACAGTCCATGGGGTTGCAAAGAGTAGGATATGACTGAAGTAATTGAGCACACACACATCCTCCAAGGGGCAAAACAGTCTCTTCAGCCTGGCCTTGCCCAGTCCTCTTGGATTCCTAAGCCACAGTTAGAGCAGCTCTTGAAAAATCAGACAACAAGCATATCAAGAAAATCACAAGCCACCCCATGCCCAGCAAAAGAAGTTATGAAGCATCCTTCATCACCCAGGCAAGGGGCCAATGAGCAGGGCTAGTCATGCTGACTTGCTCGTTACCTTAGAGAGAACATCCTGAATTATTCCATGGCTCCTCACCAAAGGGTTGATGGAGTAAAGCAAGAAACAGAAAATCAATTCCAATGAGAACAATAGCTTTTAACTTTTAGATTAAAGGAGAAAAGCTGATAATGCAAAGGCTCTGACAGTTCAACTCCTGTTGGAAGAAAAAAAAAAATGATTACTTCAAGCCTCCTCCTTCCTAACCATCACTGCTACCTGGCTCTTTCTTGATTCATTTTCCCTAGGAGGAGGTTTTCCTCACTTACTTCTACCCTGGGGGACAGATCAAAGGAGCAATGCAGCTAAAAGCACAAAGAGGATCATTAGTGATTGCCACATTAAGGCTTTCCAGAAACTTTTTCTTCTTACCTTGACAAATTTTAAAAGATGGTAAAACCAGATGCAGCATCAACAGTCTCAAAATGGAAACATTAAATGCAAAGGGAACAATTACTTGCATCCAATCAACCATTTTACATGCTTTGCAGCATTCCTAATTCCCAGGAATTTAAAGAGTAGAATACACTGCCTCTTTAGAATCCTGGAATAATTGAATGTTAGCCTAACACTTGTTCTGGTGCAATCAATCACTGAGCATGATGTTGCCTGACAACACCTAATGAAAGCTGACAGATTCATTTCTGCTAGGTAAGAGAAGTCAGCTGCCCACCACAGAGCACTATATTCTTTCTAATTGATGCTCACTCATAGATCCAGGGGTTAGGCAGGAACATATTATTACTCTGAAGAAATAGAAGTCATGAACTTCCTGTAACAATGGCTCTTAATAACGTTAATACTGGTAGAGACTTCGGAGAGAGCATCTGAGGCAAACCCATCCATCTTACAGATGAAGAAACTGAGAGTGTGAGGAGGGAGAGAACATAGAGCTCATTCATTCATCTCAGAGTTGAGGCTGGGACCTAGGTTCATTGACTGATCTAACTTACTGATAAAAGACTGTTTTGAAAGGTCAGCAAAGCACAAGAGATTCACAAACACAGAAGACTGAATTTATGTACTAGTTTCTGAAGTTCACGTTGCTAGATTTGGTGGTAACATTGGTCATAACATTGATAATACAGGAATACATTTCAAGGCCATCAAGAAGGCCACGGTTTTTCTTGATTTATAAAAATGAAAAAAGGGAAGATTGCAGTCATATGTTTAAATGACCGTTGGAACACTCACATGGGTTTGACTTGTGTCCTGTTTTTCCCTTCCCCTCCCTTGGAATAAAGTTTCATAGCAGAGCCTATTCTTCAGCTATTCATTTCATTTTAGGAGAGAGTAAAGTTGATTTATGTGCTTCTTAATATTCATAAACCAGATCCATGTGTCTTCCCTCACTCTGGTTAATGTCATAAGTTATCATCTTATATAGTTATTTTACAATGTTTGTAGGACTTTGACATACACTTAAGAATAATCAATATATTTCTGTGGGATATAATTTTTGTGCCTTTTTACTTTTGATGGAAGATTATTGGTAGAAGTTTAAACACCTGAGGACCCCCTCTTTACCTTGATCTGCAAAATGGGAATGGTGATAACAGCACCTACCTCATAGGGTTGATATGAGACTATTAAAGGAGTTAGTATTTGAAAGCACTTGTAACACTGCTTGGCAAACTATTTGTTAAATAAATCTGTTACACAATAAAGCATCCAGCTGGCATCGAACTCCAGACCAAATGTAAATATATGGGGCATGGGTTTTCAATATTGGCTTTATAGCAGAATGTCCCATGCAGATGCTTAGATTCTATTCCAGACCTATGGAATCTGAACCTCAAGTAAAGAGCAAATTTGGGTGGAAAGTGTGTCTATAGTTTGAGTGTGTGTGTGTGCATTTTTCTGTCTATGTGTATATGTATTTGCCTGCATTTAAAAATTTCATAGAACCATTGGCTTAGAAATTGGTGACCATGTGAGGCAATTTCTAACTTTCTTTGAAATACTGAAACCTGAACTTCCCAAACTGGTATTCCTTTTTAATTCATCAGCACTAACCAATCCTTCCAATTTATCCCAAGTACAAAATTATTAAAGTGCCCTTCTGACAGCTCTTCTGATCTAGAAAATGGTAAACGTGGTAAATATTTAAAGAAATAGCATATCAACACAGCATTTCAAAGAGGACTCTGGGAAGGGAGAGTTTGGGCCCGTTGTTTAGAACTCTACTGCCCCCTTGCCTTAGTTTTCAAGCAAAGTTCACTGTAATACTGCCAGTGCTATTTTTATACCTTTTACTAATTTGCCTTCTTTAGGCTGAAGCATATTTAATAAAAGCTAATTAAAATGTACTTTGAAGGGGAAAGGGGGAGTCATAGTATTAAAGGAAAGGCTGCCCACCATTATAACACTGGTCATTTGAGTGTACAGACTTGAAGATTCTCAAGTTCCTCCCATAAGCCACACTGGTATTTATTAAATCTAAGTTGGTCCTTGATGAGTTTCACTACCCTGAGACACCAATCAAAAATACATTTCCATAGGACTGGTTAGTCCAGACATTTATGTAACTGATCTACTTGTTCTGCTCCTTTCAACCATCATATTTTTCAGTCAAAATGTCAGCAGCTGCTCCTAGACACATTTGAGTTTACTCAGTATCACAGTTAGTACTAGAAGGTTTTGCTTCCAGGAACTCTTACTCAGGAAATCAAGCATAATTTTGGATATAAAGTGGTTAAAAATTAATAGGCAACAAGGGTTGGATGTGGTACATAGGCAAGATTGCTTGGGAAACTGATGAAGACATGTTCTGGGACCAGAACACAGGCAGCTGCCTCACTGAAGTATTAGGGAGAAATAAGGACAAGATCAACTTTCAAGAATGTGGGCAGAAGACTCATGGTTGTACACTGGATGAGAGTCTGCCTGCCAATGCAGGAGACTTGGGTTTAATACCTGGTCCAGGAAGATTCCACATGCCAGGAAGCAACTGAGCCTGCACCCTAGGCTAGGAGAGCCCACAGGCTACAACTTCTGAAGTCCTCATGCCCTAGAGCCCATGCTCGACAACAGAAGCCACCATGATAAGAAGCCCGTACACCACAAGTAGAGAGTAGTCTCCACTCGACAAAACTAAAGAAAGCCCATGCATAGCAATGAAGACCCGGCACAGCCAAAAATAAATAAAGAAAATTTTAAAAAGAGAATGGGGGCAGAGAGAGAAATTTTGGCATCAGTGTTCAGTACTTTCAACCTTTCAGGTTTCTATGCCAATCCGGCCTCCCATTCAAAGTCTCCACACCTCCCTTCATCTGTGTTCCTTGACTCTCCCACCACCAGTGACTTGTAGTGTTCAGCTAATCCAACCTCTCTTTCATCCCATGGGTAAAAGCAATACTAATCTGAAAACCACCTCAGGGAACTTCCCTCCAGTGTTGGAAAGGGAGGGTAGGAGAAGGAGACACAAAAACCAAGACTAACCTAAAAAAGAATCACCTTTCAATAGCTAGGTAGCCTATCACAATTACCAAATTTAATACAACTCCTGCCTTAGGGAATATTCTATGCAGTAGATCTTAATTGCCACAACTTGTAAAACAGCAATCAAATTAAAACAAAGTACAGGAAAAAATTTTCTTCAAACAACAGTGGCAGCACAACCCTGCTGACAGCATTTTATATAAAAGGGATAGCATTTTTTTTTGGTGTTTGAACACTAAGAGTCTATTTAATTTTTTGAAAAATCCTTCCTACTCATCAGTTCTAGCTCTTATCCAAGACTGACAGTAGGTTATTCTCTTGACGCCACATTCCTGCTCTTTGATTTTTACCAAATAACTTTAGTCCTAACTCCCTGCTCCTCCATACCCTAACCACTTCTTAGACTAGCAAGGAACAGAAAGGGATGCTCAACCAGAGTGTGAAACGAGCATTTTTAGGATGAGATGTCAATAAGAGATATTTATATGAGTATGACAGAAAGCAATTCATATACTCATGTACGCATGAGATCTGGTCTCCAACCACCTAGGAGCCATTTTTATAACCACCAGTTTTCATTAAACTCTGTTAGAGAAATTCTCTCTGTGTGTGCGCTCAGTTGTGTCCAACTCTTTGTAGCCCACCAGGCTCCTCTGTCCATGGGATTTCCCAGGCAAGAATACTAAAGTGGGTTGCCACTTCCTCCTCCAGGGGATCTTCCCAACCCAGGGATTGAAGCCATGTCCCCTGCATCTCCTGCATTTGCAGGGGGATTCTCTACCACTACGCCACCTTGGAAGCCCAAGAGAAGTCCTATTTTATGTCAAAATAGAAACCAAACAGTATTGTCTCCAAGCATGTGCCGTTTGAACTCTCAGACCCTTACCTCTCTATCTGACCTATTTAAATTGGGCTTGATGTTCTCGAGGGGCAGTCCTTCCATTACTAACAAGTTTTAGTTTTGTTTCATTTTTTCCAATCAAATTATATTAGTATATTGAGCTGCCTATTTCATCTTCACAGCTTTGTTTCCAGAAGCCTACATCTAAATCATTTCAAATGCTTTCCTCACTTACAGTTTCAGTACATATAGCCAGTAGGTTTTAGAAACCAACAGGTTTTCAATCCCTTTGACTCAAAGGAAAGTGGCTGACAGGTGACTGATGGAGAAAGTTTATACCTATTTAGTAGTCATTCAGGCCAAGAGGCTCCAAACCTTTGTCAGAACAGCTGATGCAGAACATTATTGAACACTTTCCATGAAATAAATTGAGGGTTTCTCAGGATTTAGTTGCAATGGGTTTGGTAAGTATATAATGAAGATGAGTGTGTATTGCATGCTCAGTCCTGTCCAACTCTTTGAGACCCCATGGATTGTAGCCTGCCAGCTTCCTTAGTCCATGGAACTTTCCAGGCAAGAATACTTGAGTGGATTGCCATTTCCTACTCTAGGGATCTTCCCAACCTAGGGATTGAACTCATGTCTCTTGTGTCTCCTGCATTGGCCGGTGAATTCTTTATCACTGTGCCACCTGGGAAGGCTAAAACAAAGGCAAACACAGCCAATTCCTTGAACAGAGATCAAAGATGGAACCATGAAGCCCTCAGAGATGAACTCTGAATTATGCTGGCCAAAGGACCTAGTTTATATACTGCTGATGGAGGCAAGAGACTATTATCATTATGTACCATGGGGTGAACCATCCAGCAAACATTGTGGCTGATATTAAATCAGATTCTTCCCTCAGATTCTTTACTCAGTAAAGAAGTAGAAAGCAAGCTCTTCCAACATGAAGACCATTTTCAGCACCTTAGTTTTTGGTCAATCAGCGGACTGTCATGAAGTATATCCCTAACATATACATTTGCATTTACCTCTGAAGCAGACAACAGTTCAAATCTGCCAGCGATTTATAATATCTTTGCTCCTGGTTGTCAGGATTACACTTGGATATAAAATGGACTTGAGTTGCATTTTTACTGGGCAATTATGATCATTGAGGATTTCATGGTCATCACTGTGCACATCAGCACTCACTCTCCAGAGCAAGAGATGGAAAATTAAAATGGCTGAGACTGAGGTTTGACCTAAAACTATTTCCTGGGAGCCATTTTAAAAATTGAATTCCTTATACTAGCTTGCAGGGCTTCCTAGGTGGCACTAATGGTAAAGAATCCACCTGCCAATTCAAGAGACACAAGAAATGCAGGTTTGATCCCTGGGTCAGGAAGATCCCCTGGAGTAGGAAATGGCACCCCACTCCAGTATTCTGGCCTGGAAAGTTCCATGGGCAGAGGAGCCTGGTGAGCTACAGTCCATGGGGCCACAAATAGACACAACTGAGTACACGTATACACATATACTAGCTTGCTTGGGTTTTCCCGCAAGCTAAATTAATAACAACAACAATAGTAATAATAATAATAACAATATATTCCAGCTAACTCAGTGTTTTAGTAAGTAGAATCTGCTAAAATATGATCTAGCGGATTAACCTTTGGTAAATAACATGAAATCATCCATAGATCATAGGATCTGAATGGAGATTTAATATTTTTTTTTTTATACAGAAGGAAACAGAGGTCCAGGAAAACTGAAAAGGACTCAGCCAGAGTTCCACAATTAATCTTAGAGCTGAGCTCTACGGCCAGATTTCATCTTGCAAGGACTGATCTGTATGAAAGTGAAAGTGTTAGTCTTTCAGTTGCATCCGACTCTGAGACCCCATGGACTGTGGCCCACCAGGCTCCTCTGGAAATCTTCAGGCAAGAATACTGGAGTGGGTTGCCATTCCCTTCTCCAGAGGATCTTCTGGACCCAGGGATTGAACCCTGGGTCTCTTGCATTGCAGGTGGATTCTTTACCATCTGAGCCACCATAGCCAAGGTCAACACTAAGTTCTCTGGGGTTACATTTTCTTTTCTCTCAAAAGAAGTCGTCTTAATGATGTTATCTATTCCAATCCTAAACTTCTTGATTTTTTTCAAATTAAGACTGTAATTACTATACCTGCCTTAGAATGTTTGCTGATTTTTAACCAGTTCAGAGGTGTGGGCATTATAATGACAAAGCATATTTTTGGATTTCCTATAGTACCTCAAAATAGACGATGCAACACAGAGTGTAGAAAATTGTCACAAGCCACCTTTTATCTCAGAGGTGCACTTAAATGGAACTTTGAAAGATCATGTCTGTTCTGTCCCGTGGCTGATGTTCTTTGATTGAAATGCAAATCTATTTTTTTCCTTGAATACCTGATAGTGCTAAGAACTTCTGTATACAAAGGAGAAAATATATGCTTCCTTAATATGACATTTTATTACTTTCAGTTGGAGCTCTTTAATTCAGAAGGAATACAGGTAGGAAAATTACTAGCTTGACTGCGATGCTCACTAGAAGAAATCTGTCATTTTTTTTTTCAAAATTAAAATAACCAAGGTGTTTGCAAATTTACCTTCTGAATATGTTTTCTTAGGCACACAAAGAATAGATATTCAAATTACAGGAAAGCGTTACTTTTTAAGTTAAAAGTTTCTCCTTTCACCTTTGAAAAAAGGAAAATGGGCTTAATTGTAGGCAGCAGTATATTAAGTCATTCTGGTTGCTCTTTCCCTTGCCAACTACCAGAGCATTCTTTTAATACAGCATTTTCAAATAGGCAAAGCCACTGGGCTTCTTCAGTAAAAGCTGGTGAGATTTAGAGACTGAATACTTTTACCACAAAGGTTGTGAAATTGTTAACTAGTATGATTCTAAAGGATAGGATTTTGCATTTGACTATATATCAAATCCACAGATGATTTCCGTTTCTTTTCTAAGTACTCACTTTTCAGTATTTGCTATATATTTATAAGATAGCAAAAGATAAAGATTAGAAGCAATTGTATTTAGCTTCTACACACTGATATGCATCTTTGTGTTTTTCATTTTATTTTCACCATTGTCAAAACATTCACTGCATAATACTGAAAAGAATAAACAGCAAATTTTTCCATTATAATTTTGAAAGGACTAATAGATGCCATGTAGGGCAAGCTGTACTAACATCAGGCATTGGCTCTATAGAACTGATATCATATGTCTGACATGATTTCACCATTCATATAACAATAAGTAAGGATATAAAGAGGGCATGATAATAAATTGGTGATTTCAGAGATAGTATTCAAGGAATATTCACATTTTCCTCTCAAATGTTTGTTTATAAATGTGAAATTTATGAGACAAAATGATAAATTCAGTCATTTCTTCTTAAATATGTATCTCTTTCACTTTGCCCATATCTACAGAGACAGATAATTCAGGCTATAAGGAAATCCAGATTAGGACCTGAATTATCTAGATGGGTACTCTCTAAGAGACTCTGTGATGGTAGGCATGTTATCTGCATCATTCAATATTGTAGCCACCAGCCAGTGTCTTATGAGCACATGGTAGCTAGCTGGTATGACTGAAGAACTAAAATTTTAAATGTTTTAATTAATTCCAATATAAATGTAAGTATCCATATGTGACTAGTGGCTATCATATTGAACAGCACAGATCTTGATTTTCCATGTAGAATAATGTCAACCAGTCAGGGCGTATTGTGGTGAAGACTGGGCTGAGAAGGGATCTGGATTTAGTTTTCCTGGGTATGAATCCTGGATTCCATTCCTCAGTAGCTATGTGGATTAGGACAAATTAAACACCCTCTATGAGCTTCAGTTTTCCCACTTAAAAACTAAGGACAATAATACTAGTCCTACCTAACAGGCTTGTTCTGAAGATTTAATGATATAACTAAAATCCACAGCACAATATCTGACATAGGGTAAGCACTCAAAGCACAGTGGCTATTACTGTTATTATTGCTTGATCATCTCAAAAATTTCAATTAATTTTGGGTTATATAGAGATTTTTAATGTCAGCAGAGGTGCTTCAGTGTGTGGCAAACAAAAGAAAGTGCATAGTGGAAAAGAAAAAAAGTTCAGGCATTTAAGGAAAGAATTCAACATTTTTCTCCCCATGACATGTTATACCACAATGGAAAATTGCAAAATGACTTATAAGAGTAAATTAGGAAGTTTCAGTAAGAAACCATTGAAATCCCAGGGATTTTAAGACCTATGAGAGTAGGAGAAATTTTCATATGCTGTGGTGAGAGGTGCTCTGAAAGTATAGTGATCCAGCAAGGGAAAACAAGGCATTGTAAGTAATTCTTTAGGGAAGTTCCCTCAGAAACTTAGTCTTCCTTTATTTTTCTAGCAGAAGCTGCCAGGCTCATGAAATGGTCTTCTGCTGAGCAAGAATTCCACACCAGAGAACAGTATGGCACAGACATATGGTTTTTCCCCAATATTATACCCTTTGTTCTGTAGTAGCAGAATTCCAAATTTTTAGCTCATCTTCTGTTACCCAGCACAAAGATTTCCCAGTCATCTCTGCAACTGATTGTGGCCCAGAGACTAAGTCCTGGGATGTAATAGGAGGTAGAGTGCATAAACCCAGGTACTTTATTTCCTTTACCTTACTTCTTGTTGACTAGAATGGCTGGAGGAAGTCCTCTTTGACCATGAGATATCCTTCAGAGTGGAGGCCAGACATGGAAGAGCTCTGAAATCAATAGGCTAGACCATAACAGCCCTCCTGTGTACCTCTGCACTTGAACACTTGAGACAAACAAGCTACTGTGTTTAAAGTGAAAGTCACTCAGTCTTGTTCGACTCTTTCCAACACCATGAACTATACAGTCCATGGAATTCTCCGCCAAAATATTGGAGTGGGTAGCCTTTCCATTCTCCGGGGGATCTTCCCAACCCAGGGATCGAACCCAGGTCTCCCGTATTGCAGGCAGATTCTTTACCAGCTGAGCCACAAGGGAAGACCATTGTGTTTAAGCTACTCTTATTTAAGGCTTCGTATCCCTCTCAGCTAATCCTAAGTCTAACTAATCACAGGTGATATAGTGTACACTGTGTACACAATCTCTTTCCGATAAACAAAAGTTCCAAGACAGATTTGCTTTAGTTATACCTTATTTTAAAAGTGAAGGACACTTAATAGAGGGTACTCAAATAAGGATTTAGTGGATGTTGGAACATCCTATACAGGATTCAGGGGACCAGACAAAACTGAAATAGGCTGCTAAAGGACAAGTAAAGAGAGGATAACAAGGAAATGCAGAACTATGAATGCCATGGAAAATGTAGCACCAACTTACAGCAGCTATCTGTTGAAAAGCAAGAGAAATGGAAAAGTGAAAGTTATATTTTTCAGTGTACCTAATTTCTGCTTCCTAAAAGCCTCCTTTTGGGATGAGATATTTAAATTTATCATGCTGTATATATGGGCAGAAACAGGATTGTTTTTCTGCCATGTAATACTAGTGAAACTTTAATGAGGACTATCTGCTATAGAATACCTATTGTTGAGTACACAGTGCAAGTACTTGGTGGTATATTGTGGAAGCAAAGCAGTAAAAGGTCTCCTAACAATTTTATCCTATTAGAATGAAACAGATTTCTTTGAGCTACTCTGAAGTAACAATTAGTATTGCATTTTAGACAGAAAAGATCATTAATCAGAACCATTTTTAGGACAACTTAGTGGCTTTAGAATAGCAATTAAAATAAATAAATTTAAATTAAAAAAGAATACAACAGCTATTTGGTTTATTATTTTTTTTTTTTTCGTAACACAAATAAAAATCCCGTGCTTCACATTTATTCTGCTTTTCAAAAAAAAAAATAAAATAAAGCGATAGTTCTGACCACGCTCTGATTTTTAATTTCGTTTTTTTTTTTTTTTTTTTTCACTAGGAAATTGAGAAATCTGGTAAACTCTTGCCTCCTCCATGAAATCTGCCCTGACTCGTAACTCTCAGGTAGCATTAAGGACACTCTTTCATGAGGCTTCATTTATCTTTTGGTCAGAGCATCCATTCATTTATATTATGTGTATAGAGTGTGCTAGGCTGGGACTGCATGGGGGAGGGACAAGACATTCATCATGGAAGGCCCCATTAGAGTCCTAGAATATATTAAGGACACAATGAACATTTACTGAGTTAATTTAAATATCAGACAATTAGATTGTTTTGGGAGCATATTCACTGGCATAAAAAATATTGTAAAGGATGATTTCAGCTCATGATGATTTTGAGGAAAACTCACTGCTTTAAACTACTTAGGGAGACTGTCAAGATTTTAACAACTTATAATAAAATCCTACCAAAAAAACCCTCCTAAAATCGAGAAACAACTTTACAATATAAGAATGATAAGCTAGGGAAGACTATATTGCTATAGTGTATTATACATCCTTAAGTCAAAAATCATGATTTTCATTCATAGATCTCTCAGATGCACTTTTTTTTTTTTTTTTTTTTTTTTTTTTTCTTGTTCTGTTCGACTGGCTTCTCCAGCCTTTGGGAACAAGCTGAAGAAGGAGGGGAGGTCTGGGGAGCTGAGGCAGGGGCTTTTATTTTTTAAGAACTAAGGGGCTATTATTTTTTAAGAACTAAGAACTTGTAGAGTTTTGGGACAAAGTACTCCCACAAGTCTATAAAAAGAAATCAATAGTTTACCTGAAATTAATACTAGATTTGTTATTCGAAGTAGAGGGAGTATTTAATTTTCAAGAGCCATGTGTGAATATTGACATTTCAACTATATAGATATAACTTTATTTACTGTAGTAAAAGCATATTAATGTTGATTTATTTAAACACTTCAGTGAAGTGGCAGTTCAGTTTAATCAAGTAACAACCTAATTGGGTTATGTTTGATTTAAAATTTCAAAACACTACTATAAGATTTGTTGAACGCTGAATTTAGAAAAGTTATAATCATTAAAAATTTACATTATGTTCTGAGGCTATACTGAGTTTAGTGGCAAATTTCCAAGCAGCAGACCTTTTAAAAGACTAATTGTCTGTGACTATGTAATTCCCTCAGTGCTGAACAGGCCTTGCCATTAACTTGCAAATATGAAGTTAAAATACTCCCCAGAGCACAGACAAGAAAAAAGTACCTAAAATTTAGGAGAAGGGAAAAAAGAGTATTCCTATATGTTTCTTCCTAATTTCCAAATTGTACATTCTACAATCGTCGTTAACACCAGCTAAAAATATGTTTTGTAAGTTATGTCAGCACACTCAGAAATTCACTCCTCAACTCTTTTCAACTGTGCTGTGTATTCTAAACAAAGGATGCCACACATCCCTATAAAACCTGTAAAAAAAATGCAATTATTGTGAGAGAAGGGATATCAACATAACTGAATTGTTCAAGATTCTCTTGAACAATTTTGCGCTCTGTAGTGGCACGATTAGTAAAGAAGCTGTCTGCCAATGCAGGAGACATAAAGAGACTGGTTTGATTCCTCAGTCAGGAAGATCCCCGGGAGGAGGGCTTGGCAACCCACTCCAGTATTCTTGCCTGGAGAATCCCATGGACAGAGGAGCCTGGCAGACTACAGTCCATAGGGTTACAGTCGGAT